>NW_011494644.1:8508085-8509616 GCF_000754665.1 Bison bison bison
ATCCTCAACTAAGCTGCATCGCTGCTCCATACATTCATCACCATGTACAGAGTCGTTTGACACCCATTTTTTGTACCCGACTTCAGCTGGTCCAAGAACACAAGAGGGATAAGTTGTAGATCCGGCTCTCATTCTGTGGGTCATACAGGAACAGACTAAATCAGTTTTTTTTCTTGCCAATCCCCTCGATAATATCCCCAGGTTAACTTGTTCTCCATCCTGAATGCCTCCAAGGTGTTCTACGTCCTGGATCCCTATCCACAAGACATAATCTAACTTGTCCGCTTCGGCCCTGATACGTAATCCCCAAACTGGTGATGCTCCTTGAGGTGGGGGATGGAGGGACTCTCCATTAGGAGAAGCAATTTAAGAAAAAAAAAAAAAGGCAGAATTAGGCTTATCATCTGGTCAGATCTCTTAAGCCATTCCTATGCGAGACATTGTTATAATTGTTCCATGGAAAGTAGTTAACAAAGTCAAATTGCCATCCCCAGAAGCTAGTCATGGTGATGATAAGGTTGAATTAAGTAGGAACAAGTCATGAGTGGGTACCTTTTCAAAGGAAGGAAAACCAACAGCATCCATGTAACATGGAAAGAAAGAGTTTTCAGAGTAAACACAGAAGGGGCAGTTACCAAGTTGGTCTCTGTCTTCTTTCCTCACTTTTCCTTATCCATGTCTTTAGCTATGTACACAGACTGGCTAGTTAATATCTCCAACCCAGACACATCCTCAGTATTCCATATTTGTGTATCCAACTACCTGTTAACACTTCCTCTTAGGAGTTTCAGAATATTCCAAATCTGCTCCTCACAAATCCCTTCCTCAAGTCTGATTCTCTTTCAGAGGTTTCCCTCTGTTGGTGACGTCACCCGCATCCATTCAGTTGCACAAAATACAAGCTTGGGTCGTTTGCAGCATCTCTTTCTGCCTCAGTCTCCCATATACAATTCATCACCAGCCTGTTGATTTTAGTTCCTAAAAGTATCTTGAGTCACTTTACTTCTCTTACTCCTGCCAGTACTTTAGTCCAAACTGCCATCTTCTTTCCTCAAAACTCTCAACAGTCTCCCAACTGGTCTTGTTGGATGTCAACTCTTCCTCGAGTGAGTCTCAGGGATGTTCCACAGTGCACACCTGACTCCATCATCTTGCCATTGACCTTGTCCTTATGTGCTTAGTTACTCAGTCGTGTCCAACTCTTTGCAACCCCATGGACTGTGGCCTGTTAGGCTCCTCTGTCCATGGGGATTCTCCAGGCAAGAATGCTGGGATGGGTTGCCCTGCCCTCTTCTAGGGGATCTTCCCAACCTAGGGATCAAGCCCAGGTGTCCCACATTGCAGGGAGATTCTACCATCTGAGCCACCAAGGAAGCCCAAGAATACTAGACTGGGTAGCCTGTCCCTTTTCCAGGGGATCTCCCTGACCCAGGAATCAAACCAGGGTCTTCTGCATTGTAGGTGGGTTCTTTACCAGCTGAGCTACCAGGGACTGGTACTCATCAGTGGTATCTCCTATGTCAGATGACAA
>NW_011494644.1:8509716-8513429 GCF_000754665.1 Bison bison bison
CCCCCCCCCCCCACCTCACCTCCCACTCCACTGAGCATGGGAACTGAGATTGGAGGAAGGGTCTTTTCTCAGGGTCAAATACAGAGCTTTTACTGGTCTTGGGGGAAATGGATACTGGCCAGGTAAAGATGACAGACAGTCCCCCTAAGGCAGTCCCTCAGGGAGAATTTCTCAAAGGGATAACTTCATAAGTGGTACATAATTTCATGACCCTATACAGGTGGACTGAAGTACTGATTCCAGCAAGAGACTGAGCGACCTGGAAGGTTTAGGGAAAAGCTTCAGCTAAATGGAATCAAAGCCTGTCTTCCCAGTTCATGGCAGCCCCATTAAGAGCACCGTAGCTAGTGAGGCTGAGGCATCTAACACATGGCCTGTTGCTAAAGCATTTCAGTTTGTGCAGCTAAACAGGACAGGGGAGGCTGGGGCTGACAGGAGTCTGGCATGGCTGGGTCACGCTGAACCTCTCTTGGCTTCTCTCTGCTCAAAAACCATCTGTTCCACAATGTTTTCTAGAATTGGACTGGGGTTTGATGTTACGCTGCCCAATCTGTAGGTCCTGGGAGGCAGCCTTGTGTTCTTAGGTCTTGTCTGAAAATGAGCTCATTAGCCCGTTGTTAATCTCCTGGCATCTTTCTCACCTGTATGTTTCTTCTTTCTTTCTTGAGGTTCAACTTGTACTTCATCGTGAACGCCTCTTTATGGCACCAATTAAAGTGCTGCTGGAGATAAGAAAGCCAGACATACTTTCTTCCCTTCCCATCCGATGTCCGTGTTTCTCCAGAAACATTGAAAATAAAACCAAAAACCACCACCAACAAAAAAAGCCCAGGCCCCCTCTCTGTTTGTGCTCAGTCGCTCAGTTGTGACCGACTCTCTGCACCCCCATGGATTGTAGCGTGCCAGGCTCCTCTGTCCATGGAATTTTCCAGGCAAGAATACTGGAGTGGGTTGCCATTTCCTTCTCCAACCTCTCTGTTTAAAAGCCTGCAATTTTTGATGGGCTAAAGTTTACCAATTGTCATGTGACACATGAAATTCTTTTTTCAAAAATATTTTTTTATTTACTTATTTGGCTGTGTTGGGTCTTAGTTGCGGCACGCAGCATCTTTCAATGCAGTTCACACATTCTCTAGTTGTGGCACGAGGGCTTAGTTTCTCGGCAGCATGTGAGATTTTAGTTCCACAACCAGGGATCAAACGCAGATCCCCTGCCTTGCAGGGCGGGGTTTTAACCACTGGACCACCAGGGAAGTCTTAACACATGAAATACTTTGTAACATGACCTGCATCTTGTAGGGTGCCTTGGTCACAGGCACCATACTTACCTCTTGAACCATACAAGCCTTAAAAAGAATGTACTGGGGCAACCTCACAGAATAGAAGGCATAGCTGAACAAAGAGTCCTAAGAAAGGACTGGAACCAGAGTATCTCCGATATTTCAGAGAATAGCAGTTAAGACATAGTCTCTGCAAGAACCAGTGGATAGCACAAACCAGCACCATAACTTTTCCTTCAGCCCCTCCAGTCACAATTCAAATTCCTAGGAACTCCCCTTGCACTGGGTGACTTCTTAGTAGGGTTAACAATCGAAGGATCCTGTGTCCCTTGGGTATAAAGAGCCGTGACCTAAGCTTCACCATCTTGATTAAGATGCCCATGCAAGAAGCATCCTTGCCCTGGGTCCTGTACCCCCTCAGTGGAGAGGTCTCCACTTTAGCCCTTCTGCCACTGCATGTCTTCCCATGGGATAAGAAGACCATGGGGCAATGGTGCTTGCTCACCACAGCCTGCACTTTCCTCCTGGATCATTCTCTTGGTAACAGAGAGCCTGGATTTCCTTGCCCAAGTTGTCTCTTCCCTGGATCTGTCTTCCTGAGGACACATTGCATACCAAAGCCAGAGGGAATGTAAAGCCAGTTGTGTACCAATTCTTAATGTGCAGGTTGCAACATGCCCACACATGTGCAAAAAGCCACTACAGCTCAGGGCTGGGGGCGGGGGGTGAGGGTGGGGGTTGGGGCACAGAGCTGGCAAGAGGAAGAAAATTGGGGGGCAGACTGAGGGCAGGGATCCAGGAGCCATAAGCCAGGCACCAGCTGTCCTCATGCTGTCATATTTTGGCAAGGGAGCCTGAGAAGTTAGAGGATTCTAAATGTGAACTTGGTCTTCCAGGTCATCATGAAGTCATCAAGAAGAGTGCACAGTTTATAGGACACCGTAATGTGCTGTGCTTAGTCTCTCAGTCGTGTCCAACTCTTTGCGACCCCATGGACTGTAGCCCACCTGGCTCCTCTGTCCATGTGGATCCTCCAGGCAGAAATGCTGGAGTGGGCTGCCTTGAGATTGCTCTAAAATTTTCAAAGGCCTTGGCATACGGTATAGAGGTCCTGGTTTGTACTCTTACCCTGGGTTCTGCAATGTCACGGGCAGATTTGTTGAAGAGGATTAGGGATCTGATACCTAAGGTAAAGAATCTGCCTGCCAGTGCAGGAGACATAAACGACACAGGTTTGATTCCTGGGGGAGGAAGATCCCCTGGAGGGGGATATGGAAACCCACTCCAGTATTCTTGCCGGGGAAATCCCATGGACAAAGGAGCCTGGAAGGCTACAGTCCATAGGGTTGCAAAGAATAAGACATGACTAAAGCAACTTAGCACACGTGCACACACCTAAGAAAGAGGCACCAACAATAACCACAGGCTGCTGAGATCCTCTTTCGCACACTTGTATCGAATGATCCAGTCCCTGCAGACCCAGTTGTCCAGACCCTTAGCAGCTCCTACAAATATAGGACCTTCCCAAAGGGTCTCTCTACTTCTACTCTTGCCCCTGGAGTCTTCTCAGCAGAGCAGCCAGAGGAATCTTTAAAACGTGTAACAGATCAAGCCACTGCTCTGTTCAAAAGCCTCCAGGGACCCCCATCATTCAGGAAGAATCCAAAGTCCTTTTCATATTTCACAAAGCTTTACATGACCTGTCTGCCCTCTGACCCCCAGTCCTCTTGCAGGTCTGCCCCAGCGTGCTGTTCTCATTGTCGCTGGGACTCAAGCTCAGCTCTGCATCAGGTCCTCTGCACCTGATGTTCTAATGTCTGGAATGTTCTTCCCCTAATTGTCTCCATAGCTAGTTCTCCCAGCTCCTTCAGCTCTGTGTATATGGTACCTCCCTCCCAGCACAGCCACAGTTAGGTAACCCTAACTGATTTGGGGGACCCCATTTCTACACCAGCACTTCCCATCGCCTTTCTCTCTGGATAGCACTCACCATCACACTCTGCATTTTACTTGTTTGATTCTATCTTGGCCGTCCGTCTTCAGTTCAGTTGGTCAGTTGTGTCTGACTCTTTGCGACCCCATGGACTGCAGCACACCAGGCTTCCCTGTCCATCACCAACTCCCAGAGCCTACTCAAACTCAGGTCCGTCACATCTGTGATGCCATCCAACCATCTCATCCTCTGTCATCCCCTACTCCTGCCTTCAATCTTTCCCAGCATCAGGGTCTTTTCCAATGAGTTGATTCTTCATATCACGTGGCCAAAGTATTGGAGCTTCAGCTTCAGCATCAGTCCTTCCAATGAATATTCAGGACTGATTTCCTTTAGAATTGATTTGTTGGATCTCCTTGCAGTCCAGGGGACTCTCAAGAGTCTTCTCCAACACCACAGTTCAAAAGCATCAATTCTTTGGCGCTCAGCTTCCTTTACAG
>NW_011494644.1:8513529-8522713 GCF_000754665.1 Bison bison bison
ATGGCTGCAATCACCATCTGCAGTGATTTTGGAGCCCAAAAAAATAAAGTCTGACACTGTTTCCACTGTGTCCCCATCTGTTTCCCATAGATGAGACGTGGATGAGAAGCGGTGAGACTGGATGTCATGATCTTAGTTTTCTGAATGTTGAGTTTTAAGTCAACTTTTTCACTGTCCTCTTTCACTTTCATCAAGAAGCTCTTTAGTTCTTTGCTTTCTGCCATAAGGGTGGTGTCATCTGCGTATCAGAGGTTATTGATACTTCTCCTGGTAATCTTGATTCCAGCTTGTGCTTCATCCAGCCCAGCATTTTGCATAATGCACTCTGCATATAAATTAAATAAGCAGGGTGACAATACACATCCTTGATGTACTCCTTTCCTGATTTGGAACCAGTGTGTTCCATGCCTAGTTCTAACTGTTGCTTCTTGACCTGCATACAGATTTCTCAGGAGGCAGGTAAGGTGGTCTGGTATTCCCATCTGTTGAAGAATTGTTCATAGTTTATTGTGATCCACATAGTCAAAGGCTTTGGCATAGTCAATAAAGAAAAAGTAGATGTTTTTCTGGAATTCTCTTGCTTTTTTGATGATACAGTAGATGTTGGCAATTTGATTTCTGGCTCCTCTGCCTTTTCTACCTCCAGCTTGATCATCTGGAAGTTCACAGTTCATGTACTGTTGAAGCCTGGCTTGGAAAATTTTGAGCATTACTTTGCTAGTGTGTGAGATGAGTGCAATTGTGTGGTAGTTTGAACATTCGTTAGCATTGCCTTTCTTTGGGATTGGAATGAAAACTGACCTTTTCCAGTCCCATGGGCACTGCTGAATTTGCCAGATTTGCTGGCATATTGAGTGCAGCACTTTCACAGCATCATCATTTAGGATTTGCGATACCTCAACTGGAATTCCATCACCTCCACTAGCTTTGTTTGTAGTGATGCTTCCTAAGGTCCACTTGACTTTGCAAATGTCTAGACAGACTAATGTCTAGACTGACTAAAACAGAAGCAACATGAAACCAGGGACCTTTTTTTTTTTTCCCCACTGTATATCCAGCACCAAAATGTTCTAGAGCTCAGAGGAGATACTGCAGATGTATTTTGAGTGAATAAATGAACGAATGAATGGGAATGTTTATGTCCGTGGCCCAGAGCTCCTGCTCACGGTCCCCTGTCTGCCTGGGATGCCTACCATCAACTTCTCACATGGCTCATCCTTCAAAACTAACTCAGTGTTATCCTGGCTCTGTGGCATCTCTGCTTCCCCAGCCACCCCATCAGAATTTATTTTTTGGTAGCACCATCATACTTTACACACACTTCTATTATAATGCTTGCCATATTGAATTATTGTCCTGTTTTTTATTTTTAAAATGTATATAAGAAGTACATGAATACATTCATTCACATTATTAAATATTCAAACAATATGGGTAAAGTGAAAGATCTTCTCTGTCCTACTCTAAATCTACCTTTCTTTCCCAGAAGGAATCTTGTCTGGGAATTTACATATGCACAAGAGGATAAAAATGTGAAGTCTTGTTTTGTGTATAGGTATGTGTGCTTTATTATAGGTGGGTTTTGGCATTTTCTATTCTTTTCAAAGTCACCATAAAATACTTTGGGTGACTGTCTGTTTTAAACCTGTATGCATTCCTCATTTAAAAAAAAAACTCAATAAATTATATAGAGTGATGACTTAGCTAGCCATTCCCCATCTTATGGGATATTTGGATGGTTTCTACTGTAACCATGCCGCAGTGAATGTACTCACACAAGTGCATATGTATTCCTACAGACGAGACACCTAGAAGAGAAATAGAGGATTTGAAAAGAAGATAGATATTAACTTGATTTTTCACCCTCTGAAAAGTCTATAAAGTTACACTTCCATGAAAGCAGACTATTTGCCGTATTTTTAATATTTGCATGTATCCTGGGAGAAAATGTCTCACGTTTTATTTCTCATTTCCCTGATTATTACCGAGGTTGAACTTGTTTGTGTATATTTATTGGAATTGAGTTTCTCTTCTTTTGTGACTTGTCTGCCCATATTCTTTGCCTGTTTTTCTTTCCTGTTATGGCCAATGTCTTTTTATGTGTGTGTTTGGCTCACTTGGCTGTGAGCTCCTTCAAAAGGTCATCACGATGTCTTACTTATCTCGATTTCCCCTTCCCAAACACACAGCTAGTGCTTAACGAATGCACACAGAATTGCATTATTAAAGCCCTAGGCATCACCCTCCATCACAGTTGTCATCATTACCATCACTTTCATCATCACCACTATTTATGTAGATTTCCTAGGTGCTAAGCTGTGTCTTGGAGAAGGCAATGGCACCCCACTCCAGTACTCTTGCCTGGAAAATCCATGGCCAGAGGAGCCTGGTAGGCTGCAGTCCATGTGGTCGCTAAGCGTCGGACACGACTGAGCGACTTCACTTTCACTTTTCACTTTCATGCATTGGAGAAGGAAATGGCAACCGACTCCAGTGTTCTTGCCTGGAGAATCACAGGGGTGGGGAATCCTGGTGGGCTGCCGTCTATGGGGTCGCACAGAGTCGGACACAACTGAAGTGACTTAGCAGCAGCAGCCGCAAGCTGTGTCTTGGGAGCTATGCATTCCTTGTCTCTAATCTTCATAACACTTCGGCCAACCAACTGATCATTGATACCTCTTTTTTATAGACAAGGCAACTGAGACACACACATTACATAGGCTACCCAAAGACACTCAGCTGTGGGGAGGTGGGACTATGGAGCAAATTCTTTTCAACCTGTTTACAAACCATGTGCAGTCTCCTTTTATAACAGTGATCCTCATCCTGTCTGTGCATTGAATCATCTGAACCACCTTCTAAATAATATCTGTATCCAATTCCAATCCCAGGTGAGGTGATTCAGAATCTCTGGGAATAGGTCTGGGGAAGTGACATTAAAAAAAAATCTGTAAATGATTTTGATGCATAGAAATGATTGAAAAGCATTGATCTACCTTGGAGGAGAGTCACCTTTTTCGTAAAGGGCTAGATAGTAAATATTTTTGATTTTGTGAGCCATGTAGTCTCTGTGGCAACTACTCAAAGACAAAAATAAATGAACATGACTGTGGTCCAATTAAAAGCTTATTTGCCAAAGGGGCAGTCACATTTGGCCAGAAGGCGGTAGTTTGCTGACCCTTGCTCTATATCATAATAACTTCAAGGAGCCTGGAATTTAATATTGTCCCACTCAGACCACAACTTCTGATGCCACTGATGACCATGGTAATCCTCAAGGTCAAAGGCATACGAATCCTTCCCCCAAATCAAGCAATTCTGCCTTGGTACACTGAGACCTTTGTCTGAGAATCTACATTTCAACAAGCCACTGGGATGATTTGATGTGGGCAGCCTTTGTGGGTCCATACTGTAAGGATCCCAGATCTATTGAAGCGTAATGTTCCTGGCAAGTAGCAGAAGCTTGGCTGGAGAGGCAGAACTGGCTCTTCTTCACAAATCCTTTAAGATCATGGATAGACATTTGTGTGTCCCTGCCTGCCGTATGTTCCAGCATCCTGACTCCAAGGTTCTGGAACCTTTGATGCCCCAGCATCCAATCCTCCCAGTCTGAGCTGTTGGCAGAGAAGAAAGACATCCTTCTCCTTCTACTCTGAGATGAGTAAAAAAACCAAAGTCCTCTTCTATTTCAAAACATTGAAGAAGAACTGTTCAACCACCTACAGGATAAAACTGATGCTGGCATTTGTCAGGGTGTGTGTGTGTGTGTGTTTTAATAGTTCAGTGGTTAGAAAATGGAGCTTCAATTCTCCCATCATCAGCTTTAGAGCTATGTGGTGGGTGAATGCAATCATTTCTGTTTCCCGACCTCTTTAACATCCATTATTTCTCTGTTGTCCGCATCTAATAGTCTCAGTCCTTTTAGTTGTTGATGGCTTGGCGATTACCCGGGCTGCTGCTTTAGGATTACATCCAAATGCATCTGAACAGTTGAATTTACTTACTGCTTCCCTCCTAAAAGCTTTTTAGCATGATCCAGCTGGGATGGCTTCATTGGGAGAACCATTATTTGCAACCCTCTTTTTCGGGAGGTGGAAAGATATTTCCCCAAAGATGAAAGTGAACTCTGTCCATGGCAGATCTACAATATTACTTTTTCGCCTCTCTTCTTTTTTACATTCCATTTTCACAATTTTCCTCAGGAATGACTCCTCTCCGGGGAAATAGGAATGTTTTAAATTGCACAATTGAGTCAAATCAATATTTAGAGTGGTTTGGACTTTTTAAGCCCTTAGCTGGATTTGGGCAGTCTCATTTTATACCATAAAATCCCCTTTTCCCAAGTAACCTATAATATTAATATTGAACAGTATTCACAGCTTTCTAACACTCCCCAATTTCACTTAGCTATCAGCTAAGCAAATAGTGCCTGAGAGTTAAAAATTGGCTATTCTTCTTCTAAGGCATGTGTACTTTGATGTTAAAATGGTATTGCTGTGTTCCTGTATACATATCTATCTGTGCATGTTGTAGCTTTCAACACTGTCATTAGACATAGAAACCACACCATGCAAACATCCTGCTCGCACAGGTTTGTAAAACAGCCGTGACCAATGCATACCATGTAAAACACCTTTGTGGTAGCTTATACAAGGAAGGGTTCAAACAAAATTATGTAGAGGACTCTGAACTATTTCATACAGGAAGATGGCACAGACAATAGTATTCAGAATGCCTCTTCTGGTAGAGTGTATTTGAGAGGCGATGTGTAATACTGGAAGGCTGACAATTCAAGGAGGCTCACCCTTGGGTTGAAATCCCAGTTGAAGAATCTGAAAAAGAATATAGGTAGATAAGTAGGTAGATAGATATGGGCTTCCCTGGTGGCTCTGATGTTTAAGAATCTGCCTGCAATGCAGGAGACCCAGGTTCGATCACTGGGTTGGGAAGATCCCCTGGAAAAGGGGTGGCTGCCAACTCTAATATTCTTGCCTGGAGAATTCCATGGACAGAGGAGGTTGGTGGGCTACAGTCCATGGGGTCGCAGAAGAGTCAGACACAACTTTATGACTAAACAACAACATGTATAGATAGAAAAAATTGAATCACTGTGCTATGCACTTGAAACTAACACAGCATTGTGAGTCAACTGTACTTCAGTAAAATTTTTAAAAAATCAAAAAGAGCTTGGAAAGCAAAAAATAAACAAATAATGTATAAAAATCACCAAAAACTTAAATAAATAAATCCTAGCTGATGTGCTCTGGGATCCTGGGCCAGCTGCTTTCCTTCTCTGATGCTCAGTTACTTTGTTACATGATTGAAGTAAGAGAAGAATATTTTCCTCCTGGAGCTGGTTTGAGGAGTAGGAAGGTAACAGACACAGTTTCCTCATCTGAGGATTGTAACCACAATGTGGTGAGAAAAATGAAAGAAGATAGTCATTGTTACAACAGAACTCTGGGAATACACTACTCCCTGCCACACACACAGCAACTATGAATCTCTTTTATGAACTGCCTTGGTTACTAACACCCAGATCCCTGGTGGATCATATGGTAAAGAATCTGCCAGCAATGCAGGAGACTGGAGTTTGATCCCTGGGTTGAAAAGATCCCCTGGAGAAGGAAATGACAACCCATTCCAGTATTCTTGCCTGGAGAATCCCATGGACAGGGGAGCCTGGTGGGCTACAGTCCATGGAGTCACAAAGAGTTGGACATGACTGAGTGACTGAGCACGCATAAGCTACTAACACTTCACTATTATTCAACTACCCCAGGTATAAAATTAGAAACTACACTTGAATTGTTTCATTCTCATCTGACCCCACCTCTTCTTCTTGCAGCCCCTCCCCAATGGTCACTTGATCACCACATTGTGCCAACTGACCTCCTTTAAGTAACTTACAAATTCTACCTCCTTATTTTCATCCTCTCTATTACTGACTCAATCCTGGCCGTATTACTTTTTGCTTGGATTAATGCAAGAATCACTTAACCAATTTCACTGTCTTTGGTTTGGTTGCTCTCATGATCTGTTACTAGTTCCGATTTATAGATCAAGAAGTTGAGAGCAGAGAGATTCAATGAGTAGCCCCAATTCACACAGCTAGTCAGTCGTGTTACAAGAAATCCAACCCAAGCAGTCCGGCCCTAAGATCTCTGCTCCTCTCTGCCTCGGAGTCCTGGGCACAGTGTATTAGTTGGATGAAGAAACCCAGCAAGACTTCCTGCATCTGGTAATTGCACCCCAAGTGAGTCCTGTTTCTTTCTCACCAGATGTTCCATCAGAGCTGCTCTAATTGTTACATGGACTCTGCAGGGGCTCCAAGGAGCAACCAAGCCATTCCACAGGAAGAAAGCAAGAGGAGGAGGAAAGGCAGAAATCAACAAATGAGTTCTGGGGCAGGAGGGAGGGGGAGACCCTCAAGGCATCATCACGTTCTATTCAGAGGCAGACCTGGACCACGTACAGAAAGGAGGAAGGCTGGACTGGAGATGGAGAAAGGAGTTTCAGAGCCATTTCAGCATTCCGAGATCCGCGATCCAGTCCAGTGGGTGGGGCTGGATATGGGAAATTTACAAATTGGGATGATGCTTGGAGGCTTCCCTGGTGGCTCAGTGGTGAAGAATCTGCCTGCAATGCCAGAGACACAAGTTCCATCCCTGGGTGGGGAAGATCCCCTGGAGGAGGGCGTGGCAATCCACTCCAGTATGCTTGCCTGGAGAATCCCATGAACAGAAGAGACTGGCAGGCTATAGTCTGTAAGATTGCAAAGAGTCAGACATGACTGAACACCCACACACACACATACACACACGATAAATGGATTCTAGTGGGAGCAGAGGGGCTGCTGGTTTGGAGCAAGATCCCAGGTAGACATGATGCTGTATGTAGCACCATAGGGACACATCATCCATGTCCCAGTGAAGCTGCAGGCAGGCGGAAGCAGCTGCTCCAGGCTTGCCCATGCTCCGTGGTCATCAGTGCTAGAGTGGCAGGAGAAACAAATGGAGGTACGTAAGTTCTGGGACAGGATTGCAGGCTGACCAGTCTGTGGATCTCAGTGTTCTGCAAGGCTGACAGTGGTCTCCCCAACCATGATTTTTGCAAAATCACACTGACAGCTTGTGTGGATGTGTAATTTGTATATCAAGCTTCTCTAAAGGGTGTAGCGTTCAGGGCACGTCGGTGAGAGCCTGACATATTATGATCCTGGCATTTGCTTGCTCAGGGTCTACCTTGGCATTTCTGAGCCGTGTCTAGAAGATGTCAGTAGCTGTTACGAGAGATGAAAAAGACGGCAGAGGGGTGGCATCATGGTCCAAAGAATCAGCCAAAAATGACCTCTTCCCTTTCTGAATTTTGTAAATGCGGCATCATATCGCACTGTCTTCAAAATTCATAATGCGTCTCAGCATTAAAGCTATGCAGTAAAGAATGTGGTTTTAGTTTAATTTAGCATATTCTTGTCCAAATTTCTTTGACCAGAGTACTGTTTTTACTCAGAAGAGCCAGTAGCATTGCAAGCATTGTCCACACCGCCCTGCCCCGAGATTCAGTTCAGAAAATACTGATTTAGTTGAGTGCAGAAGTAGAACAGTAGAACTTGCAGAATGATGGAAAGTGTAGACTGTCCCTGTTGGATTTTACCCCATTGCCAGGATCTTCCCGTACTGGATGGTGAGCTCTGCTAATGCAGGCTTTGTGTCTAACATTTCACCACAGTGCCCTCCTAAACCTGTGAATGTTGCTTTTGTGTGTCTTGCCCTTTTCTTCAGGAACAAAGAAGTTCATCTGTGAATTTTCCATCTCTTGCAATGTTTTCATCTTCTTTTGCATGTCATCTTCTTATGACATCCCGATGGTCCTCTCACATTAATGATTATATTTTTGTCCACCGAAGATGACCTGTTCCTTTACCACGCCTAATGCACATTTTAATTCTCTGATGTTATTCTTGTTTTCCATCCATTCTAGCTTATCTGAAACAGTGCTTTCCATTGAAGTTATTTGTTTTATAGGTTTTGCTTTATTTCTTATTTCGTTGAGTGTATAGTTTTGAAACCTTAAAGACAGCATAACACATTTTTGCTTTCAGAAATTTTCTTTTGTTGCCTAGAGTATGTCTTCTTCATGGGAATTTTCTGCTGGTGCTCCATGAGTGTGAATGCTGCATCTTTGTTTTTGGCTGTATAAGTTTTGGCTGCACTTAGAAGATAGTTTTTCATGAAAAGACAAGAAGAGTTCTTTTTCAAGCCTGTTGTTTCCCCAGGTTATGCTGTGTGGATTCATTTGTATTTCCCACATGGTACTTCTGGTTGTTCTTAGATTTTCTCTGCTTTCAGTGATACCACCCTGAGCTGAATTTCTGACGTCTTGGAAGACTTTTAGCCAATGTGGTTTTTTAAGAATCAAGAGGAACTTTCTATCTATGCTTTAAGCAGAGAAATGTGTCTGTGTAGTATGTATACACACACACACACACATACATACATACACACATGCATAGTTTATTCAACAAATGTTGTTAAGTTGCTAAGTCATGTCCAGCTCTTTGCAACCCAGTGGACTGTAGTACGCCAGGCTCCTCTATCCTTCACTGTCTCCCAGAATTTGTTCAAATTCATGTCCATTGAATTGTGATGCTATCTATCAATCTCATCATCTGTTGTCCCCTTCTCCTTTTGTCTTCAGTCTTTCCCAACATCAGGTCTTTTCCATTGAGTTGGCTATTTGCATCAGGTGGCCAAAGTATTGGAGCTTCAGCTTCAGCATCAGTCCTTCCAATGAATATTCAGGGCTGATTTCCTTTAGGATTGACTGGTTTGATCTCTTTGCAGTCCAAGGGAATCCCAAGAGTCTTCTCCGGCACCACAATTCAAAAGCATCAGTTCTTCAGTTCTCAACCTTCTTTATGGTCCAACTCTCACATCCATACATGACTACTGGGAAAACCATGAAGGTAAAAGTGTTAGTCGCTCAGTCGTGTCTGACTCTTTGAGACCCGATCCCCACCCCCAGACTATAGCCCACCAGGCTTCTCTGTGCATTGAATTCTCTAGGCAAGAATACTGAAGTGGGTAGCCATTCCCTTCTCCAGGAGATGTTCCTGACCCAGGGATCAAATCTGGGTCAGGCAGATTATTTATGCTATGGCTTCCCTGGTGTCTGAGGCACC
>NW_011494644.1:8522813-8539105 GCF_000754665.1 Bison bison bison
AAGCCATAGCATTGACTATATGGACCTTTGTTGGCAAAATGATGTCTTTGCTTTTACACGTTGCTTACTGGGGTGGTCGGTCAGTCAGTCAGTTCAGTTGCTCAGTCGTGTCCAACTCTTTGCAACCCCATGGACTGCAGCATGCCAGGCTACCCTGTCCATCACCAACTCCCAAACTCATGTCCATTGAGTTGGTGATGCCATCCAACCATCTCATCCTCTGCTGTCCCCTTCTCCTCCTGCCTTCAATCTTTCCCAGCATCAGGGTCTTTTCAAATGAGTCAGCTCTTCGCATCAGGTGGCCAAAATATTGGAGTTTCAGCTTCAACATCAGTCCTTCCAATGAACAGTAGAGTGGTACTGGGCACTATTTCAAAGCCTTTTACATTTATTTAATCTGCACAGTAACCCTATGAGGTTGATAATCTTATTATCCCCACTTGACAGATGAGAAAACTGAATCAGTATAATTTACCCAAGACCATACAGTTATTAAGTATTTGAGCCAGAATTCAAAGCTGAAGAAAGGGGCTCTGGAGTCTGTGCTTTTAACTACCATGATATGCTTCCTTTTCATTCCTTTCTTGAAAGAAAATGGAAAACACTTTCCACTGCCTTGGTTTTCTTGTCTCTTATTTCCTTTCCCATTTAAAAGAAGTAATGTGATAGCTGAGTTCTCCACTAAGCATTGTAGTCCTGAATGAATACAGCAAGGGATGCACTGATTAGAGGGATAAAATGACAGCATGTACATGGGCACCTCCTGAAGTAGTTCTCATGCAGGGCAGGGAGCTTTCCTGCTTTTAGCTGATACAAGGCCCTGGGCCCTAAGTGTCTGTGACTGAGGAGTTGCTGCAAAAGGGCTTGGCCTTTTTTGTCTGCAAATTTGCATTTGTTGTTGTGTTTTTCCATGAGTATCTCGGTGGGAAGTTGGTGAGGGTGAATCTAGCTTTTTGCCAACTGGTTACTTTCCCTCCCTCAGGATCACCTTTTCACTGTATAAAACTCATACTTCTGATTGTGTGTGAACACACCCGCAAATGTGATGGCATGTGACATTGTAATCGGTACTAAGATGCAACATTAAATAACATTGCATCCCACTACAAGTGCTTCCCTGATGGCTCATTGATAAAGAATCTGCCTGCCATGCCGGAGACTTGCAGGAGAAGTGGGTTTGATCCCTGGGTTGGGAAGATCCCCTTTAGAATAAAATGGCAACCCACTCCAGTAGATTTGCCTGGGGAATCCCATGGACAGAGGAGTCGTGCAGGCTATAGTCCATGGGGTCTCAAAGAGTCAGACAGGACTGAGCGACTAGACAACCACAACCCACCAAAAGAAAGTCACTCACTTTTCATTTTTGTTCCAGTTTGTCAGGAAGAGTATTGCCATGGGTGCTAATATGCCTTTCATGCCTCTCTGATATTTGCTAATATCTCCTATTGAACCAAGAGGAAGACTGGGGACCTTGGAAGATAATGGAATCCAGTTCAAACTTGAGAATTCTCTTGTTCTCATCGTCTTTAATTTTTATGCTTGCCTTTCATTTGTGACAGATGATTCTGGTCCTCCACTTGCAATAATCATAGAAAACTTTCCTTTATTACCTAACGGCAGCCAAGATTGTTTTAAAATGGATGGATTTAAAGAAAATCTTGGGGAAAAAATAGACTAATTTTTATAAGCCATGGCAAAAGTGATGAAAGTGGAATGCAAAAGCCTGCATCCTGGGAAAGATTGCTGTGGGACTGAGGCAAGGAAAAAGAAGGAGAATGGTGATAACTATTGGGAAAAGCATCTGGGGAAGGATGTAGTTGTGAATGTGTGTGTGTGTGTGTGTGTGTGTGTGTGTTGGAGGGGGACCTGTGTGCCTGTAGGGGTGTATGTGTGTGTATGCGCGTGCCTGAGCACGTATTTAAGGGGGCACCTGTGTGTATGTACATGGGTATGTTTTCTTATACCTTGAAATCACCCCCATCAACCAGGTTGAATTAGGAAGATTGACTCTGCGTTTGTTTTCTCTTTATAAACAGAATTGACTACATCCATACACTCTAAATTACATAATAACATGAATTCTGCTTGTTTTTCTGGAAATGGTTATCAACAAAAGTTACTGTTGGTGGGAATGTAAATTGACACAGTCACTGTGGAAAACAGTATGGAGATTCCTTAAAAAACTAAGTACAGAACTACCATATGATCCAGCAATCACAATACTGGACATATACCCTGAGAAAGCCACAATTCTAAAGGACATGTGTACCCCAATATTCATAGCAGCACTGTTTACAATAGCCAGGACGTGGAAATAACCTAAATGTCCAACAACAGATAAATGGACAAAGAAGATGTGGTGCATAGACACAATGGAAACGTATTGCATGCGTGTGTGCTCAGTCATGTCCTACCCTTTGCAACTCCATGGACTGTAGCCCACCAGGCTCCTCTGTCCATGGGATTCTCTAGGCAAGAATGCTGGAGTGTGTTGCCATTTCCGACTCCAGGGAACCTTCTCAACCCAGGGATCAAACACGTGTCTTGCATCTCCTGCATTGGCAGGTAGATTCTTTACCACTGGGCCACCTGGAATACTCTACAATGAAATATTACTCAGCAACTAAAAGGAACCCTGGTGGCTCAGACAGTAAAGCGTCCGCCTACAATGTGGGAGACCTGGGTTCAATCCCTGGGTCAGGAAGATCTCCTGGAGAAGGCAATGGCAACCCACTCCAGTATTCTTGCCTGGAAAATCCCATGGATGGAGGAGCCTGGTAGGGCTACAGACCATGGGGTCACAAAGAGTCAGACAGGACTGAGCGACTTTCCTTTCCTTTCCTTTAAAAGGAATGGAATAGGGTCATTTGTGGATCGACCTAGAGCCTGTCATACAGAGAAGTAAGTCAGAAAGAGAAAAACAAATGTCATATATGAACACATACATATGGAATCTAGAAAATGGTACTGAGGAACCTATTTGCAGGGCAGGAATAGAGACCCAGATGTAGAGAATGGACTTCGGGACACAGGGAGGGAAGGAGAGGGTGGGATGGATTTGAAGATTGGGATTGACATCTATACACTACCACGTGTAGGATCGATAGCTATGGTAACCCGCTATAAAGCGCAGGAAGCTCACTGGTGCTCTGAGATGACCTAGAGGGGGTGGGATGGGGATGGAGGGGAAGGGCTATATCTATGCATGTGTATGGCTGATTCACTTTATTGTACAGAAGAAACTAACACAACATTGTAAAGCAATATACTCCAAAAAAAGTACTGAGTCATTTCCTTGTACCATGCCCTGTGCAAGATGCTATGGTTACATCAGGAAGTAAAATAGACAGGGTCCCAGCTAAGAGGTCAGAGAATTGCCTGCGACTGCCTACAGGCCCTCTTCCTTGCCAGGCTCCCTTGGTTAAGTGATTTGAACTCTTTGAGCCTTTGAGCATTCTCTTCCCCTCCATGTGGAAAGAGCCGAGACCTACCCCATATATCCACCCTGGTGATACATGAGATGAGAGGTACCAACACATTCTGCAAATTGTGGGGAAGTACGCTGGCAGTGTTCTCACCATGAGCCTTGCATTCTGTATTTCCAACATGCCATTAAGAGAATCCTTGCCTTTCCAGCCCTCGCTCAGAAGCCTGCAAAAGATCCAGCTTCTCAGAAGACCTAATTGCCTGACTTGAACAATTTAGCTGGAAATGTCGGGGAGGGGGGACCCTCTCTGCAGCAGGGAGCTGGGACGGAGGGGACCTTGCAGTTTGCAGGTCCTCGATCTCCTATGGGGAACAGTTACTTTTAAGGAGTTTGGCATCTGTGTTCATCTAAAAAGGTATTGCAGATTAATAGAACGCAGCCCCTGAATTTTAATAATGAGCCCAACAAATATGCAGAGCTCTGGGGAGAATAATTGAAAGGAAATCATCTAAGTCAGACCGGGTTCACGAGAACCCATTTGCAAGCTATCTTCCAGTGGGGCGGGGATGGGAGAAAACTTCAGGTTAACAAGTTAATGACACCTGCCTACTGTACCTTTAATTACCCGGCAAACCTCAGGCAGAGACTGACAAGTGCTGGGGCCCTGTGTAGGTGGCCTAGGCCCCCTCCACACGGGTAACACAGCTGTCTTCCCACAAGCTTTCCTGACGAGGATGAACATTATTTCACAAAATCTTATCTACTTTCCCAGGCAAGTAAATCTATTCGTATTTTTCTCCTGGGGTATTTCCTTTAATTCAGTATTCTTGTGTTTATTTATTTATCTAGGAGGACACTGAGGCTTAAAGATATGAAATGACATGTCCAGGATCACTCAGACTGCAGTGGACACATTTCTTTCTGTAGCCTCTTTTTTTCCCTACCCCTCTCTTTCTGTTATCCATTTTCTCTTCCTTTCTCTCTTCTTCTTCCCATCCTTTCTTCTTTGCTTTCTTCTCTTCCTCTTTGCTTAAACAGATATAAATGAAATACCCATCCATGCTGGTCACAGCACTGCAGATGCTGAAATGGAAAAGCTGTGCCATGTTTCACCTTCTATGTATTTACTCTGTTACTGGGGTAGACAGATGAGAAAGAGATAAAAATAATGTCAAGTAAGGGAGCATGTTAAATAAGTTCAGGGAAGGGTCAAAGTGATGGGGAGTGACAGCAAGGAAGTCTCATTCAAGCAGAGGTCCAGTGGAGGCCTCCCTATAAAGGCAGCATTTGTTCTGAGATATGAATAGGATAAAGGAATGCCCTCTGTGGAATCTGCCCAGTGAGAGTTCCAGGTGGAGGAAGCAGCAAGCACAAAGGTGCTTGCATTACTCTCCCTGGACTGCTGTAACAACAGGAAAAACAAAAACACAGACAAAGGGGCTTAAACAACATTGACTTCTTACAGTTTTGGAGGCTGGAAGTCCAAGATCAAGATGTTGGCCAGTTTGGTTCCTGGGCAAGACTCTCTTCTGAGCTTGCAGACAGCTGCCTTCTCATTGGAGATAGGAGGCTCTGCGTATCTTCCTCTTCTACTAAGGGCACACATTCCCTCCTGGGGGCACCACCCTCATGACCTCATCTACACCTAATAATCTCCCAAAGACCCCTGTCCAAGAACCATCGCATGAAGGGTTGTGGCTTCTACATACGAATGTGGGGGGAAAGCAAACATTGAGCTATCACAGTGCTGGGTGGGGATGAGTTTGGTGTGTTTGAGGGATAGTGAGAAGGTCCGTTGGGACTGGGCCTGAATGAGCAATGGGGAGACTGGGGAGAGATGTTTTCAGAGAGGAGACAGCTGGGAGCAGATTGTGTCCAGCTTTGTAGGCCAAGGTAGAGAGACCGTCCATGTGCTGACAAGGAGCTGTGAGCCAGTGGGACAGGAATACCCTGTCCTCTGCCTCTTCCCCCTTCCCATTGCCTTGAGCGTGCTCACCCAGACCAGTGCTTTCCAAATGTTGCCAAAGTTTTCTGTCTGTTTTACACAATGTTCTTTTGGTGGGGAGGGGTAACATTTAAAAGTCAGGAGACTGTGTATATTATATAAAAAAAAAAAAACCACGAGACCCAGAATTGTGACTTATTCTGAAAAAACTCAAAAGATCTGGTGACACTAGCAGTGTGCTCTATGGTGACAGCAACTGGAGTGTGAAACTGTGAGGACCATGTGACTGGCACTTTGCTTTGGTCCCTGCTACTTCTGACGTTTCTTGAACCCTGAAACCAGATGATATTTCTGTGCCCTTCTTTGTACTCTGTGCTGCTTCTCTTCTTTGTAGGGACGTTTATCTCTGCAGATGATTTGATTTGAGGCTAGGACTTCTGATTTACTAAAAATATGCTCTGTCTACCTGCTTGAACTCTTTTCATCTTATATAACACAGGTTGTTAGCTGCCTTCAGATGATTCTGTGAGGTTTGTTGGAGAAAGTGAAGCAGACCACAAGACTGGATGCCTAGGCTCAAGTCCTAAGCCACTTGTTTGCTGTGGTAACTTGGGCAAGCCCTTTTCCCTCTATGGGCTTTATTCTCCCCATCTGTGAATGACACTCTCTTGGCATCCTTCCAGTTCTGCCATCTACGTGTATAATATATCATGGCAATATAAGACACACCCCTCAAACACCTACTTTCTCACAGAAGTGGACAGACTTATCTTTCTACAGTGGTCTTTGAGAGCAGGTGGAAGTTTGAGGTTTCTCATTTAGGAAGTTTAAGTGAGATAAGTCATTTTCAATGTTCATCACAGAACTGAGATCAACTAATGAATGTTAACACTTGTTGCTTTATCATCCAGCATGAACCTCCCAAGTCATAGAAATATCTTGTAGAGGACAATAAATATATCTGCTTCAAGAATTTAGTAGCATCTTAGGAGAGAAGCAGACTTTGTGATGATGTAAGGGAACATGTCAATCCTAAAGGAAATCAACCTTGAATATTCATTGGAAGAATTGTTGCTGAAGCTGAAGCTTCAGTACTTTGGCCACCTGATGCGAAGAGCTGACTCATTGGAAAAGACCCTGAGAAAGGGTCTAGGAAGGATTGACCAGATATATGCCGAGAAAGATTGAAGGCAAAGGGGGAAGAGAGCAGCAGAGGATGAAATGGTTGGATGGCATCTCTGACTCAATGGACATGAATTTAAATAAACTCTGGGAGATGGTGAAGGATAGGGAAGACTGGTGTGCTGCAGTCCATGGGATCACAAAGAGTTGGACTTGACAAGGTGACTGAACAGCAATGACAAAAGGGAACGTGGGTTATTCTTTCCCAGAAAGACCCAAATCGGACTTAGAGGGTGTGGTCCTAATCAATAAGGACAAGAAGATCTTGATTAGAGACTGCTATGTGTATGCCTATGCACCACTGGGGTCAGGCATGGACCTCTCTGGATCCAATTTACTTGCCTAGAGACTTGAAAATCAGAATCTTATATGTATATATATGTTTTTCCCTATATATATATATATTTTTTTTTTTGTATGTTACTATTATTATTAGCATTTACTATGGATGTTTGGGCAAGTATAACAATATAGGTTAGGCTCTGTTGTAGTAACAATCACAACAGAAATATCAATAATTCAGAGTGTTTATTCCTCATTCAGAAAATATGTCTATCATGCATCAACTTGGGTGTATGCCCAACATGCGGTTCAGGGATGGAAGATGATGGTGACATCTTAGAAACATAGATATCTGCTACCACAAAATCCAGCAAAGGGCAGTGTATCAGGAGATTCCCTGGATATTATATGACATATGTCACTTCTTCCCACACTTCATTGGTCAAAGCAATTCATATAATCATGTCTGAGGGAGGATGAGTAGGTGAAGACATGCAATTCTGCTGTGTGTGCAGGGCAAGAGAAGCAAATATTTATGAAGGCTTTATCTTTGATCACAGAAAGGTGTTTGTTCTCCCACTCAGCAGAGAATCTGGGCTCCCTAATATCTCATAGCTGGCCCCTGAAGTCATATGCATTCCCAACCCCTGGACTAGAGGTTCTCTAAGGACTTGATGAATATTAGGTTGCATCATTCTGTTTTGTTCCTGAGGTTGAATTCAGAGTCATTCAGCTTGGTTTTGCTACATCTCTGTTATCCTTTCTTAAATTGATGAGCTGGTCTTTTGGATCATTCAAGACTACCCTTTAAGGTGAATCGCTAATAAGAGGGGCGGGGGTCCCAGCTTCTTGAGATCCAAGAAGATTTGAAGTTGGGCTGGCCCAGCCCCAACTTTCAGTTCTGGCATTGAGAAACTGTGTGGCTTCAGGTAGGTTATTTACCCTCTCTGAAACTCAGCTCCCAGTTACGATGGTAAAGGAGGTGATCATTGAAAAGCACCATACTTTGCCTAGCTCATAGCAGGCATGGGACCAATGATGGTGATGATTTAGGAGAAACTTGGGCACTGTCTTTGGGTCATGGTGATGGGGGCTGGGGAGTGTGATGATTTGGGTGGTCCGGGGGCTGTCAGGGAAGTCTCAGTCTTAACTGCAGATCAATGGCAACAGCCTAGTTCCAGGAGTTACCTAAATTCCAAGTGTTACCTAAGTTTCAAGGGTTACCTAAGTTCTAGGGGTTTCCTACATTCCAGGGGTTACTGTTTTCTACGGGTTACCTAAGTTCTAGAAGTGACCTGTGTTTTAGGGGTTACCTAAGTTCTAGAAGTGGCCTGTATTCTAGGGGTTATCTAAGTTCTAGGGGTTGGACATAAGGCTGTAAATACACCCCAAAACTTAAGGATTTGAAGAAAAACTTCCCATATAAGAAAATCCTCTGAGTTGTCACTGTCCCTTTACTAAACATCTTCTACTTTGTAGGGCCATTCGTTGAGGGTGCATATGGAGACTCTATTTCTTTCCTCTTCTGTGTCCTTGAATTGAATGCCATCCTAATATATTGTAATTCACAACAGTTGAATATGCACAGAAAGAAGTTACATGCTAAACATCTGATTGATTTGATTCATATAGACAGGAAGCATTACGGTTTGGGCCCAGAGTTCTAAAAAGCCTGGCTTGTCTATCTCCATGGTTCAGGCTCACTGGACATTTAATAAATATCTCCTAGGAGTGTAAACACAATACCTTACCGGACAGGATAGATTTACATCTTAATGTGTCCTCACCATTGAGAGAGACGGAGCAAGAGAAGAATATGCATCAAGATCTCTTACTTTTCAGAAGGATGGTAACTCTTACCTGTTTCAAGCGTGGAAAGTGGACTCAGGTTACCTACCATTGCAAGGGCCAAATGCCTCTCTTCCACAAATCTTTGCCAATTTCTATTAAGGGGCCAGGAAAGCTGGGCAGTTGAATGGTCAGAGCTGAAGCCAATGAACCAAGCTGGAAATTTTTGAGAGCTAGTGATTAGGAAAGGGGTCATGTAAGAAGAATGGCTTATTGTTTAGTTGCTAAGTCATGTCTGACTCTTTGTGAACCCATGAACTGTATGTAGCCTGCCAGGCTCCTCTGTCCATGGGATTTCCCACGTAAGAATACTGGAGTGGGTTGCCATTTCCTTCTTCAGGGGATCTTCCCAACCCAGGAATCAAACCCACATCTCCTGCTTGGCAGGCAAATTCTTTACCACTGATTCACAAGGAGAGTCGCTATCTCCACCCAAATGAAATAGAAAGATAAGAATGGGATTCAAAGTGGATCAGCACCAGGTCATTATTTTAGAGGTGAAGACCCCATCAGAATCCAAAGTCTCCAGAAGGAGCCTGAGCTGAGGACAGAGAATGTGGTCATGGGTTCCATGAATGCATAGTGAGAAGGTCAAGTCTATGAGATGCTCCAACATCCATCTCAGGGCAACAAAACAGCATGTTCTTTATCCACATGTTTCTACTCTTTGAAGCTCAAGGCTCTTCTCTTATTCACTAAACTGAGTTTCTGCCAATGCCCTGCACCCAGTGCCCTAAAAAAATCACAAATGTATATCCTTGTGTTTCACCCAACAATGAGCTGTGATACAGGCATTTATTGATTGATTGCTTTTTCTTAACTTTCATGATAACAAAGATCAGCTTATCAACTTGGCATTCTCAGCATGCAGGTACTCACAGATGTCAAGTTCAATGTATGTGTTATGATTCAAATATAAGATGTGTTCCTGTTTACACTTAGCATTGCTGCTGCTGCTGCTAAGTCGCTTCAGTCGTGTCCAACTCTGTGTGACCCCATAGACGGCAGCCCACCAGGCTCCCCCGTCCCTGGGCTTTTCCAGGCAAGAACACTGGAGTGGGTTGCCATTTCCTTCTCCAATGCATGAAAGTGAAAAGTGAAAGTGAAGTCGCTCAGTCATGTCTGACTCATAGTGACCCCATGGACTGCAGCCTACCAGGCTCCTCCACCATGGGATTTTCCAGGCAAGAGTACTGGAGTGGGGTGCCATTGCCTTCTCTGACACTTAGCATTAAGTGTATTTTATTGAGTTGTTCACATTATGTTGTCATATTTAACCTTGAAGATGATCTTGTGAAGTTGATATTATCCCTATTTGATAGATGGGAAAACCAAGGCTCATGAAGATCAAGTAATGTATCTCAGTCTGTCTGTCTCAAGAGGAGAGATGCAGAAGCCTAGAAACAAGCAGGGTCTCCATCGTATCGTGGGGTGTCTCAGAGGAGAAGACGGGGGCATCTCAGAGGGGGTCCAAGGTAGAGGGCACAGTCCTGCCCAGAAAGTATGAGAGAGAGTTAAACTAGAGAGGGATGGCAATCTGAGAAGTCCTTCCTGAGAAGGAGGCATTTAATCAGGTCCTGATGGAGGAGAAAACTGTACCATGAAAAGTGGGAGTCACACGTGTCATGGCAGGAAAATGGCCCTATTAGAGCTTTGAATTATAGAAATTCTCTGAGCTATATAATTTGGCTGTGTGATTTCTAGGAAGCTATCACACCTTTCTTTTTTTTTCAAATTAAAAAAAAACAATTAAGATTTTTTTTTCATGTGGCTCATGTTTAAAGTCTATTGAATTTGTTACAGTGTTACTGCTTTTTCACCTTTTGGCTTTTTGGCCATGAGGCAGGTGGGATTTTAACTCCCCACCAGGGATCAAACCCATACCCCCTACATTAGAGTGAAAGTGTTAATCGCTCAGTCGTATCCGATTCTTTGTGATCCCATGGACTGTAGCCTGCCAGGATCCTCTGTCCATGGGATTCTCCAGGCAACATTACTGGAATGGGTTGCCATTCCCTTCTCCAGGGGATCTTCCTGACCTGGGGATTGAACCCAGGTCTCCTGCAATGCAGGCAGATTCTTTACCATTTGAGCCACCAGGGAAGCCCCTGCATTGAAAGAGGATGTCTTAACCACTGAACCGTCAAGGAAGTCTCAACCACCACACCTTTCTGAAGCCCAGTTTCCTCATCTGTAGGGGAAAGGGGCCGTGTTACGGGCTGCATACGTGCCGGTTGCTGGTGTCTTATCTGGGCATTAGCTCAGAGCAACCCCTGGAGATTTTCCATTTGTCAAAGGAAGAGAAAGAAATCGGCTCCCAAGTGATGGTAGTATTTTTAGATGGTGTTGCGTCGCGCAGACCTTTCAGTCGGCTTAAATGTGGGCTTTGGGGAGGGTTGGCAATACAAGTCAGCTAAAGGGGTCAGCAGGAGCAGGCCCCTCAGCCATCAAACCCAGGGAGTGACAGCGCTCACAGGTGTAGCAGGAGGTGGACAGCTTGGTGGCAGCTTTGACTAAAAGGTCTTAATGGATTGCGGTGCTCTCCTGCTCTGTGATTACAGGATTCTTTCCTGTCCATCACGTCTCAGCCTCAGAGCAGCGCTGAAGAATTGCTGTATTTCTGCTTGGCCTTCTTGCTCCCAAAGGTAGAATCGGGGAGTGAGGGTGGGGCTGGAAATTGCTTCTCTTACATCGTCTGCTTCTGCTTTCTTCCACATGAAGGCAGATAATTCCAGAATCTTGGCTTTGGAAGCATCCTCATGGAATTCTCACCCAGCCCCTTTTTGGTCCAGGTGGAGAAGCTTTGGCTCAGAGAAGGAGGGGGAATGAGGAAGGTCATAGAACCAGAACTGTAGAGCTGGACCCTGATGTTCTGACAATCAGGTCAAATGAACATGTGCCAAGGGAGCATCCTTTGACCCCCATCCATCATCTGGGTTCAGCCTGCAAGGTAGGGAGCAAGTCGTGGGTCAGACCTTTTGGAGGGAGGTGGAAAGAGTGTGATGATTTCAAGTCAGGACTTTCAGGGAAGATCCTCAGACCAGCTTGTCCTGAGCCTCTAGTTTAAAGAATGAGCCATAGCCAGCCAGAACCTCAGAATGTGTAAAAAGGCAGCATTAGATAATCCAAAGGCAATGAAAGGCCTTGTCAAAGTGATGGGTTTGGGATGATGAATATTGGGGGTATTTGGGCCATTTCTTTTCCTTCCTTCCCTGTCTCTCTTTTCTCCCCTCTTTCTCTTTTTCTTGAATACTATCCTTAAGGTGTGAGATCTGGCTTTCTTACAGAAAACTACCAGGCCAAAGAGGCAGAACTGTTTTCACAAATCATTATCTTAACAGTGAACTGGAGAGGATACTTTAGGTACCAATGTTGAAAAAATAGGCAAGGTGCTAAACATAGGTCAGAAAGGCTGGCTTCATTAACCAATTCCTTCATTCATTTACAGATTCATGAGCATGCCTCACTATATGATAGGCTTCCAGCTCTGTTCTTTACTATGTGAGGCAGGCAGAACACATAAATACTCCAGGCCTCAGCTGCAAAGATGGTGATGATGGGGATTCACCATTACTGGATTCTGATAGGATTAAATGAGTTAGTCTAGGAAGGCGAGGGCTTCCCAGGGGCTCAGTGGTAAAGAATCCACTTGCCAGTGCAGGAGACTTGGGCTCGTTCCCTTTGGGAAGATCCCCTGGAGACGGAAATGGCAACCCATTCCAGTATTCTTGCCTGGGAAAGCCCATGGACAGAGGAGCCTGGAGGGCTACAGTCCATGGGGTCCCAAAAGAGTCAGACATGACTTAGCGACTAAACAGTAAGAGGCAAGTGAAAATATTGCATTCTGAAATCCATAAAACACAAAGCTCTACTGTTATCATTGTTCTTTTACTTGTGATTGTGTTGACTGTTGTCAGAGCCCTGAGTCTGTGCAATAAGGTTTTCCTTATGGCCAATGTAGAGAAGCCCCGTCCTGCCCTCCATGGAAAGACTGAATGACACTCAAACTCTATAAGAGGTACTAGGAGCCTGAATTTGACCTATGCTCTCCTATTGGAGTCCTGACAGGGGCCGTGGCTGGTGACCTGGGATAGACACCAATGACACAATGTTGGTGTTTAGTCCCTCAGTCGTGTCCGACTCTATGACCCCATGGACTGTAGCCCGCCAGGCTCCTCTGTCCATGGGATTTTCCAGGCAAGATACTGGAATCTATCTCCTTTCTGGAATACCGGAATACACTTCCTTCTCCAGATCTTCCTGACCCAGAGATCAAACTGGGTCTCCTACTTGTCAGACAGACTCTTTACCACTGAGCCGCCTGGGAAGCCCAGTGACACACTAACTGGAAACTTTCCACCCGAGTAGACCCCACTTCTGCTCCGCAACAGCTGTTATCTGCCATGCTTGTTCTGAGAGTTTCCTGGTGGTCACTGAGTCATTGAAATTCATTCTCACCTGAGTACCTTGCGTCCTGCTCTCAGATTGCTCAGTTTGTACAGTCTTCAAACACTCAACATATTTGCACTGCCCTCTGCTTTTTTTTTTCCCCTTCATAGCAGACACTGCCAATCAATCATAACACTGACACTTGGCCATGACAGGCACTGGGACTCTTTCTCAACGTGGTTCTCTAATTAGCCACAAAGTGGAAGATATGGAGGGTAATGGCATATTTGTTATCTGAGATCCGGTATAACAACTGACACATATTGATTAAGCACCTGCTATGTGTTCAGCCTTCTAGCAGATACTGTATTGGAAACAAGGAGGCAATTTCTAATTCTCTTTGGTCTAGAAAAGTCCATAAGAGCAGAGTAGATTCAACACCCCCCCCACCTTGCAACTGATCAGACTGGATTTGTAATGAGCTGATCAGTCATTGATTACTGAGTGGGATTCTTTCTCCCTTCCCTTTGGCCTCTCGCTAACTGGAAGAATTCTCTAGTAGTCATGTAATGGTGTTTTCTACTCTACAATGAATCCTCGATGTTTCATAAAGATGTTCAGTAACACAAGTGCTATCATTGATTCTTGAGGGGCACCATTAAATTACATGTCCCCATCCTTTCAAGAGCCTGTTTTCTTCTCTGTTCTTATTTTCTGAGCACATTCTCTATTCATGGCAAAAGGCACACACACACCCACCGCCGTCCCATGGTGATGCGGTGTTTTGAACAGCTTTCTGTGTGGGAATTTGCCAAAGGTTTTTGTCTTTCTCCTTTTGGGGTCTAATTAAATTATTTCCACAGACTCCTTTAGCCAGATGCCTACTTGCCATGTCAAAAAACACTAATAAATTGGCTGAGCCTGACTGCAGATACGGCACTGTCTCTCTCTAATAAGAGGCGTTCATTGCACATTGTGTACTTAACTGCTGAGCCGTGTGGTGTGGCCCTGGCTCAGAGTGCACGCCTAGTCCATGGTAGAGAATACCCACACTCACTTTGTTCCAGGTCTCCACACCGCTCTTCCTTCTTCAAGCTCTCCTTGACCTCCACCCACCGTCTTGGCTGCACACCAGCAGCTGGGAATAATTATGACCAGAGGGAGGGTGGATTTAAGACTTCCTGGCCAGATCATTGGGAGCTTGGAATCCTTGTAACTTAACTTCATACCAGATTTTGGGTAGGACTTTTTCATTGTAAGTGATTGTAATTCATTGTAATTCTTAACACAATTAAGAAAGTCTGACCACATTGTTCTAAGCAACTAGGAGTTTGTTGGCTCAGAAATATGAAGACTGTAAGAGTCATTCTGGTTTCGAGTGCAGTTTGATCTCAGGCTCAAACAATGTCATCAAAACTGTTTCTCAGTTTCTCTTTCTTCTTCCATCTCAGGGCTCAGATCTCTGTGTGTGCTGCCTTTATTCTCTGACCAATTCTGATTTTATGGTGACAAGATGGAAGCGGCGGCTTAAGTCTCAAATTCTGTCAAGGTTCAGGTCCCATGAGAAAAAAAGGGCCATTTTTCCCCTTCTCTCAAAACTCTATAAAATTCTTGAGATTCACCCCTGTTTGGATTGGTTCACGTCACACATTCATCCTTGAACAAATCACCCTGTGGCCAGGAGAGCGAACTTTCATAGGCTGGCTCATGTGTTCTACCTTTTGGAGTTGATAATGGATTTCTCCTTGAATCACATGAACCGAAAGTGGGAGTCAGAAGTTAATGAACGTTGAGTGGCTAAAAGAGCATGTGTCTACTCTCCAATCATTAGATTTCTGTCTCAGAGCTGGATCCTCAAGTCCAAATCCCACTAAAATTCTCAGATCCAGTTCAGAGAAGTTACAAAACAACATAGGAATAAGATCTGGTTCAATTGCTGGATTCAATACTAATTTTCTGCTTAATGCCTCTGGAACTTAGTCTTCTCATCTTTAAAATGGGGATAGTAGTAGCTTTTTTTACATTGCTTAGCACAGGCATTTATGTACATTAAACTTTAACAAACGGGGGTCTGGCTTGGTCTTTCTATCTAGATTTCTATCATGATAACATTCTTGGTGCTGTCAGTCCAGTGAAGACCTACTTTACTCTTATCTATCGCTTTTTCTCTCCAAGGATGAGATTGTTATACCTGAACTTTGGCTATGTGCCTGCAAACTGTAAGTCTACTTGTTTTTTAACTTTTTGTATTTTATATTGGAGTCTTTCACTTTCATAGCTGATTAACAATGTGGTGGTTTCAGGTGAACAGCAGAGGGACTCAGTCATACACATACATGTATCCATTCTCCCCCAAACTCCCCTCCCATCCAGGCTGCCACATAACGTTGAGCAGAGTTCCCTGTGGTATATAGTTGGTCCTTGTTGGTTATCCATTTTAAATATAGCAGTGTGTATATTTCGATTGTATATTTCAGTCTCAAAGTCCCTAACTATCCCTTCCCCTTATCCTACTTTTTTTTTGGATACATACCTGCAATACTTGTCCAGTCTCTGAATCATCTTCACTGCCATGCTTCATGCACTGTGGGTAGTCCCCTACCCCATACTGAACCTTCCCATGAATTTATTAATACTCTCTGGAGTTTTCTCAGTAGTTAACTTCCTCTTATAGCTTAGAGATCTATCTGCATCACAGTAACATCTTCCCCAATCCTTTTAGTTCACTGACTAGCCTCTGGCTCTTCCCTGTGTGACCTAGCCATTTCCAGCTAACAAGCCCATGCTCAGCCCTGTTATGAGATGTGATAAGGAGAAAGTGAATGGGTGAGATGTTCACAGCACCATATTGAGTTGCATTGGAAAAGACATTAGAGGTCATCTGATTTGGCTTCACTCCTGTGGGAAAATTCCTAGTGGTGTGATGGGGGCCGGGTATAGAGAGGGTTGTTTGGAAGCCACTTGTGAACCCCTAGTTCAGTTCAGGCACTCAGTCGTGTCCGACTCTTTGCAACCCCATGAACTGTAGCACGCCAGGCCTCCCTGTCCATCACCAACTCCCGGAGTCCACCCAAACCCATGTCCATTGAGTCAGTGATGCCATCCAGCCATCTCATCCTCTGTCGTCCCCTTCTCCTCTTGCCCCCAATCCCTCCCAGCATCAGAGTCTTTTCAAATGAGTCAGCTCTTCGCATCAAGTGGCCAAAGTATTGGAGTTTC
>NW_011494644.1:8539205-8546291 GCF_000754665.1 Bison bison bison
ACAGGGCCAAAGTATTGGAGTTTCAGCTTCAACATCAATCCTTCCAATGAACACCCAGGACTGATCTCCTTTAGGATGGACTGGTTGAATCTCCTTGCAGTCCACGGGACTTTCAAGAGTCTTCTCCAACACCACAGTTCAAAAGCATCAATTCTTTGGTGCTCAGCTTTCTTCACAGTCCAACTCTCACATCCATACATGACCACTGAAAAACCATAGCCTTGACTAGACAGACCTTTGTTGGCAAAGTAATTTCTCTGCTTTTGAATATGCTATCTAGGTTGGTCATAACTTTCCTTCCAAGGAGTAAGCATCTTTTAATTTCATGTCTGCAATCACCATCTGCAGTTATTTTGGACCCCAACAGAACTGTGGCTGAGTAGTCAACCCCAATAAATTAGAATATTCCATTAGCAATTGATAGCCCGTACTTCTACAGGAAAACAAAACACAATTAAGATTTACCTTATGGAGATAATGACCTTAAATTAGGTCTTATGGCTTCAGTGAGGTTCAGTACTGAAACAAATAAGAAGCTAGGTGGATAAAGTACATGGGTAAGCCAGGGCTGCTGTTTACACACACATCAGGGTGATGCGGGCTGTGGTCCACAGACAGCGCAGTCCTCTTTTTAAGAAACCAGCCGTTTCTCAGCTCCCGCCAATAGTTGTCATACAGGAAGTTAAAACCAGTGTAGCCAAATCTCCCACTCTTTCAAGAGATGATGGAAATCTGGATTTTTTAACTAAACTCAATTTTTAGAAATTTTATTTATTATTTTTGGCTGCTCTGGTTCTTCGTTGCTGCAAGTGGGCTTTCTCTAGTTGCAGCGAGTAGGGGTGACTCTTGGTTGCAGAGCACAGGCTCTAGGCACACAGGCTTCAGTAGTTATGACGCCAGGACCCAGTTACTCCATGGCATGTTGGATCTTCCTGATCCAGGAATCAAACCCATGTCCCTTGAATTGGCAGGCAGATTCCCATCCATTGTACCACCAGGGAAGTTCCTAAACTCGGTTTTTAAATACTGGCTATTTTTAATCACTAGCCAAAAAAAAAAAATAATAGTTTCCAACACCTGTCTTGGTGTTTAGAGAAGGTCTTGAGGGTGCATAGAAGAGAATAGGAGACAGCCCAGATGTGGATGGGCCATGGACAGAGACCCAGAAGCAGGACTGAGCATCGTTTCAGGAGCCAGAGTGAGGCATGTGATGGCCTGGAGGGACTGAGGACTGACGGGAAGAACATGGGGTAAGAAGAGCTAAGTAAGAAAGAGACTTGAAGTCAGCCAGACTCGTTTAGATAGGATTCATGGGCTGTGGGGGATCCTTGTGTGTTAGCATCAGGATCTAGGGAATAAATCCAGCAGAGGATGTAAGTTAGGAAAGAGCAGGGAAAGCCTAGGAACAGAGATGACAGCCAGAATATATATATATATATTCCTATATACTTGGCTATTTATTCCATGGGCTTCCCAGATGGTACAGTGGTAAAGAATATGCCTGCCAATGCAGGAGATGTGGGTTTGATCCCTGAGTCGGGAAGATCCCCTGGAGTAGCCAACCCACTCCAGTATTCTTTCCTGCAAAATTCCATGAACAGAGTCTGGTGGGCTCCAGTCCACGGGGTCACAAAGAATCGGACAGGACACGACTGAGCTCTGAGCTGATTTATTCCATGCCCAGTGGTAAAGCGAACTTTAGGTTGAATTTAAAACGTGGTGTGCAAGTGCCTTTTTTTCCCCTTTTCCCTTGAGAAAATCTATACGTAGTCTAAGTTCTTTTTGCACACTTCCCATTTGGTCACAAGATTATTAAAAAGATGAATATCCAGGGGTTGACATGTATTAAAATTATCAACTTACTGGCTTTTTAAAGGTTTCTTTTGCAAGTGAGAAATATAGCTACAAGTGACTATTGCAAAACTATCAAGAGTTTCATCCACTGATGCTTTTGCACCATTAGTAAAAAGACCAACACAGTGGGGGAAAAAATAACGTCTTAATGATGTTATGAAATTAGACTTGAAACATGTATAATATCATATGTGAAACGAATCGCCAGTCCAGGTTCGATGTATGATACAGGATGCTCGGGGCTGGTGCCCTGGGATGACCCAGACGGATGGTATGGGGTGGGAGGTGGGAGATGGGTTCAGGATGGGGAACACATGTACACCCATGGCAGATTCATGTTGATGTATGGCAAAACCAATACAATATTATAAAGTAATTAGCCTCCAATTAAAATACATAAATTTATATTAAAACAAAAATAAATTAGACTTGATCTTGTGAATTCCCAGAAATGTCCTGGGGAAACCTAGAGTTCCATGAACCTCACCTTGAGTTTGGCTCTTCCCTATTGTGAGCTGAACTAGCCAATGTTTCCTTGGAGCCCCATTTTTATCTGAAAGAGTAACTGAGAAATAAACTCTGATTATTCAGAATTGGTTATCTGGATGACCTATCAAAACCAAACAAAATGAGCCCTTCGCTTAAAAGAAAACTACCGACAGTATTTGTTGTCAATAATAAAATTCATATTTTCTGGTAAAAGAAAAACAGTGCAATAAGATTGGATAGTCAGCGTAGACTAGACCACAAGGCAAGAAATAAAAAAGGAGGTGAGGGAAAAATTTTCCCATGGATTTCAACAGATCTTGAAGACCCCCAGTTTCTAAGTTCTACACACCAGCCTAGTTATAGGGAAGTGAAAGTGAAAGTCGCTCAGTTGTGTCCAGCTCTGGGACCCCATGGACTATATACAGTCCATGGAATTCTCCAGGCCAGAATACTGGATTGGGTAGCCGTTCCCTTCTCCAGGGGATCTTCCCAACCCAGGGATCGAACCCAGGTCTCCCACATTGCAGGTGGATTCTTTACCAGCTGAACCACAATGAGCTGCTGGAGTGGGTAGCCTATCCCTTCTCTGGCAGATCTTCCTGACCCAGGAATCGAACACAGGTCTCCGTTGTAGGCAGATTCTTTACAAGCTGAGCTACCAGGGAAGCCCAGTTACAGGAGACCAAACGTAAATAGGATGCAGATCCCACCTTGAACTCCTGCTGCTACTGCTGCTAAGTCACTTCAGTCGTGTCCGACTCTGTGTGACCCCATAGACGGCAGCCCACCAGGCTCCCCCGTCCTTGGGATTCTTCAGGTAAGAACACTGGAGTGGGTTGCCATTTCCTTCTCCAATGCAGGAAAGTGAAAAGTGAAAGTGAAGTCCCTCAGTTGTGTCCGACCCTCAGCGACCCCATGGACTGCAGCCTACTAGGCTCCTCCATCCATGGGATTCTCCAGGCAAGAGTACTGGAGTGGGGTGCCATTGCCTTCTTTAACTCCTAGCCTCATACAAAGAAGCCCAGAGAGAAGTCAATTTGATACCTAGTGCTAAAAAAATGCTTTGCTCTAGCTTCTTCGTTATGGTGCAAAAGGGCAAAATAAGACAATAAAATAAGACAACCATATATATCTCATCTACATTAATAAAATATGTTTGTGTCCATTGTAAACAGCTGAGTGGAATTTAACGAAGTCTGGAGGGTGTGTTTGAGATGACCTTCCTGAGGATACTATGTAACCACTGGAATTGAATGTTGGGTATAACATGCCAGGTCATTCAATCTCATAAAGAAGATAGAGGGTGGTCTCCACTATGAACCCTAAAATGCAAGATGCGAGGAAGGCCCTCTCAATAGGATGTTTACTTGGATAGTGAGCTGCTTATGACAACCACCTTTGTGTGGGGCAATGGCAGAGACATTGAAGGGTTCTCATGAACAATTTGAGAGAAGTGAGCAAATTGTGAGATACAGGAAATTGCACTTGCTCATCATATAAAACTTCCTTTTCTTACCCCTAAACCTCAAAGGTAATTTGTTAAAGGAGGTGGGGCAAAGGGTGTTCTTTCTGCAAGAGATAGGGAACATTTTAGCAGATGTGATCCTTGTGATGAACTGAATGTTTGTGTCCCCTTAAAATTCCCAGGTTGAAACTCTAATCCCAATGTGATGGCATTAGTAGGTGGTGGTTGTTCAGTTGTTCAGTTATGTCTCATTCTTTGTGACCCCATGGACCACAGCATGCCAGGCTTCCCTGTCCTTCACTATCTCCTGGAGTTTGCTCAAACTCATGTCCCGGGAGTCCGTGATGCCATCCAACCATCTCTTCCTCTTGTTGCCCCCTTCTCCTGCCCTCGATCTTTCCCAGCATCAAAGTCTTTTCCAATGAGTTGTCTCTTCACATCAGATGGCCAAAGTATTAGAGCTTGAGCATCAGTCCTTCCAATGAATGTTCAGAGTTGCAAGGTGGGGCCCTTGGGAAATCATTAGGGTAGAGCCCTCACAAATGAGATGAGTGCCCTTAAAAGAAGAGGACACAGACTTCCCTGGTGGTCCAGTGGTTAAGACTTTACCTTCCAATGCAGGGGGTGTGGGTTTGATCCATGATCAGGGGCCTAAGGTCCTACATCCCTCTCGAATAACAACAACAAACAACAGAAAAAAACAGAACATAAACAACAGAAGCAATGTTGTAACAAATTTGATAAAGATTTAAAAAAATTTTTTAAAAAGAAGAGAACAGAAGCTAGCTCACTGTCTTTCTACCATGTGGAGATAAAGTGAGAACTTGGCAGTCTGTGACCAGAGAGGTTTCTCACCAGGAGCCAATCATGCTGGCCTATGGATCTTGAACTTCTGGTCCATGAGAAATGGATTTCTGTTATTTATAAGCCACCCAGTCTATGACACTTTGTTAGAGCAGCACCAACTGAACAAGACAGTCCCCTGGAGAGGAAGAATATTATCATTGTGTCATTTTGTATTATCTTTGTTAACAGGAAATGAATCTCTCCTGCATTAAAAATGAACTAAAGTGGAAACGTTTTCATCTCATTCTTCTTTGGTGCATTCAGGTTCTTCCCTTTTGTTCCTGGATCCTTCTGTCCTTTCTTGTCTCTTTCTTTCTACTTACTCACTGAACATCTGCAAGAAACCTGGGTGGGCTCCCAACAGAAAAATCTATCCCTCGGGTAAATGGAAATTTAGCCGATATGAGACTCGCCACCAGCAGCTGCAGTGTTTATGCATGTGAAAGGTTATAAACACAAGACTATCTGTACACGGGCATCAGTGCAGTGGGAGTACAGTGCTGAATTCCTCCTGCCTCACTGGCTCTGCAAAACTGCAAGGAATTTCTTGCTTCTCACTTAGGAATGAGAGTCTCACTCTAGAGTCTTCAACCTCAAACCTGTAGGTAGAATGAATTCCAGTAAAATTACTTGGGCATCAGGAGATTTAATGTAGTAAACAGTGGTAAAGTCGGTACTAAGGACCAGGGATGGTAGGAAGCTCCTTGTAAGCACATGGATCTGGGAGGTAGAGGGTATTGAGTAGCGTTTGACAGGTTGAAATACGGATCTGATGGAATAGCTTGTCCCTCATTATCTCTATTAACTGACACTTTCCAACCACCCTGAAAATAACATAAAAGCTAAGTAAAAATCACAAGTTTTCTCTGAAGACATTATTTCCAGACTCTCTTAGTCCATTGGGGTTTCTGTAACAAAATGTTATAGACCAAGTGGCATATAGACAGCTGAAATTTATTTCACAGTTCTGGAGGCTGAGGAGTCTAAGATGAAGGTGCCAGCACACTTGGTATTTGGTAAAGACCTGCTTCCTAGACAGCCACCTGTCTTTTTGCTGTAACTTCATATTGTGGAAGGAGACAAGGAGCTTTCTCAGGCTGCTTTTATGAGGGCACTAATCCCTTTCATGAGTGCTCCACCCTTCAGTTCAGTTCAGTTCAGTTGCTCAGTCACGTCCAACTTTTTGTGACCCCATGGACTACAGCATGTCAGGCTTCCCTGTCCATCACCAACTCTCAGAGCTAGCTCAAACTCATATCCATCAAGTCAGTGATGCCATCCAACCATCTCATCCTCTGTCATCCCCTTCTCCTTCTGCCTTCAATCTTACCCAGCATCTTTTCTAATGAGTCAGTTCTTTGCATCAGGTGGCCAAAGTATTGGAGTTTCAGCTTCAGTATCAGTCCTTCCAATGAATATTCAGGACTGATTTCCTTTAGGATAGACTGATTGGATCTCCTTGCAGTCCAAGGGACTCTCAAGAATCTTCTCCAACACCAAAGTTTGAAAGCATCAATTCTTCAGCACTCAGCTTTTATAGTCCAACTCTCACATCCATATATGACTACTGGAAAAACCATAGCTTTGACTAGATGGACCTTTGTTGGCAAAGTGATGTCTCTGCTTTTTAATATGCTGTCTAGGTTGGTCATAGCCTGTCTTCCAAGGAGCCAGCATCTTTTACTTTCATGGCAGCAGTCACCATCTGTAGTGATTTTGGAGCCCCCAAAAATAAAGTCTGTCACTGTTTCCATTGCTTCCACATCTATTTGCCATGAAGTGATGGGACCAGATGCCATGATCTTAGGTTTTTTTTTTCCATTTTTTAAAAAATTTTATTTTATTTAACTTTACAATATTGTATTGGTTTTGCCATATATCAAAATGAATCTGCCACAGGTATACATGTGTTCCCCATCCTGAACCCTCCTCCGTCCTCCCTCCCCATACCATCCCTCTGGGTCGTCCCAGTGCACCAGCCCCAAGCATCCAGTATCGCGCATCGAACCTGGATTGGGGACTCGTTTCATACATGATATTATACATGTTTCAATGCCATTCTCCCAAATCATCCCACCCTCTCCCTCTCCCACAGAGTCCAAAAGACTGTTCTATACATCAGTGTCTCTTTTGCTGTCTCGTACACAGGGTTATTGTTACCATCTTTCTAAATTCCATATATATGCGTTAGTATACTGTATTGGTGTTTTTCTTTCTGGCTTACTTCACTCTGTATAATAGGCTCCAGCTTCATCCACCTCATTGGAACTGATTCAAATGTATTCTTTTTAATGGCTGAGTAATACTCCATTGTGTATATGTACCACAGCTTTCTTATCCGTTCATCTGCTGATGGACATCTAGGTTGCTGCCATGTCCTGGCTATTATAAACAGTGCTACGATGAACATTGGGGTACACGTGTCTCTTTCA
>NW_011494644.1:8546435-8547268 GCF_000754665.1 Bison bison bison
ATGTATGTCGGAGAGTGTTTTGCCTATGTTCTCCTCTAGGAGTTTTATAGTTTCTGGTCTTACATTTAGATCTTTAATCCATTTTGAGTTTATTTTTGTGTATGGTGTTAGAAAGTGCTCTAGTTTCATTCTTTTACAAGTGGTTGACCAGTTTTCCCAGCACCACTTGTTAAAGAGATTGTCTTTAATCCATTGTATATTCTTGCCTCCTTTGTCAAAGATAAGGTGTCCATATGTGCGTGGATTTATCGCTGGGCTTTCTATTTTGTTCCATTGATCTATATTTCTGTCTTTGTGCCAGTACCATACTGTCTTGATGACTGTGGCTTTGTAGTAGAGCCTGAAGTCAGGCAGGTTGATTCCTCCAGTTCCATTCTTCTTTCTCAAGATCGCTTTGGCTATTTGAGGTTTTTTGTATTTCCATACAAATTGTGAAATTATTTGTTCTAGCTCTGTGAAGAATACCGTTGGTAGCTTGATAGGGATTGCCTTGAATCTATAAATTGCTTTGGGTAGTATACTCATTTTCACTATTTATTCTTCCAATCTATGAACATGGTATATTTCTCCATCTATTAGTGTCCTCTTTGATTTCTTTCACCAGTGTTTTACAGTTTTCTATATATAGGTCTTTAGTTTCTTTAGGTAGATATATTCCTAAGTATTTTATTCTTTTTGTTGCAATGGTGAATGGAATTGTTTCCTTAATTTCTCTTTCTATTTTCTCATTATTAGTGTATAGGAATGCAAGGGATTTCTGTGTGTTGATTTTATATCCTGCAACTTTACTATAGTCATTGATTAGTTCTAGTAATTTTCTGGTGGAGTCTTTA
>NW_011494644.1:8547368-8548515 GCF_000754665.1 Bison bison bison
TATATTCCTAAGTATTTTATTCTTTTTGTTGCAATGGTGAATGGAATTGTTTCCTTAATTTCTCTTTCTATTTTCTCATTATTAGTGTATAGGAATGCAAGGGATTTCTGTGTGTTGATTTTATATCCTGCAACTTTACTATAGTCATTGATTAGTTCTAGTAATTTTCTGGTGGAGTCTTTAGTGTTTTTTATGTAGAGGATCATGTCATCTGCAAACAGTGAGAGTTTTACTTCTTCTTTTCCAATTTGGATTCCTTTTATTTCTTTTTCTCCTCTGATTGCTGTGGCCAAAACTATGTTGAATAGTAATGGTGAAAGTGGGCACCCTTATCTTGTTCCTGACTTTAGAGGAAATGCTTTCAATTTTTCACCATTGAGGATAATGTTTGCTGTGGGTTTGTCATATATAGCTTTTATTATGTTGAGTTATGTTTCTTCTATTCCTGCTTTCTGGAGAGTTTTTATCATAAATGGATGTTGAATTTTGTCAAAGGCTTTCTCTGCATCTATTGAGATAATCATATGGTTTTTATTTTTCAATTTGTTAATGTGGTGTATTACATTGATTGATTTGTGGATATTGAAGAATCCTTGCATCCCTGGGATAAAGCCCACTTGGTCATGGTGTATGATCTTTTTAATGTGTTGTTGGTTTCTGATTGCTAGAATTTTGTTAAGGATTTTTGCATCTATGTTCATCAGTGATATTGGCCTGTAGTTTTCTTTTTTTGTGGGATCTTTGTCAGGTTTTGGTATTAGGGTGATGGTGGCCTCATAGAATGAGTTTGGAAGTTTACCTTCCTCTGCAATTTTCTGGAAGAGTTTGAGCAGGATAGGTGTTAGCTCTTCTCTAAATTTTTGGTAGAATTCAGCTGTGAAGCCGTCTGGACCTGGGCTTTTGTTTGCTGGAAGATTTCTGATTATGGTTTCAATTTCCGTGCTTGTGATGGGTCTGTTAAGATTTTCTATTTCTTCCTGGTCCAGTTTTGGAAAGTTGTACTTTTCTAAGAGTTTGTCCATTTCTTCCACGTTGTCCATTTTATTGGCATATAATTGCTGATAGTAGTCTCTTATGATCCTTTGTATTTCTGTGTTGTCTGTTGTGATCTCTCCATTTTCATTTCTAATTTTATTGATTTGATTTT
>NW_011494644.1:8549008-8550148 GCF_000754665.1 Bison bison bison
CTTGAGAAAAAAGGTGAAATTCATTGTTTTGGGATGAAATGTCCTATAGGTATCAATTAGGTCTAACTGGTCTATTGTATCATTTAAAGTTTGTGTTTCCTTGTTAATTTTCTGTTTAGTTGATCTATCCATAGGTGTGAGTGGGGTTTTAAAGTCTCCCACTATTATTGTGTTATTGTTAATTTCTCCTTTCATACTTGTTAGTATTTGTCTTACATATTGTGGTGCTCCCATGTTGGGTGCATATATATTTATAATTGTTATCTCTCCTTCTTGGATTGATCCTTTGATCATTATGTAGTGACTTTCTTTGTCTCTTTTCACAGCCTTTGTTTTAAAGTCTATTTTATCTGATATGAGTATTGCTACTCCTGCTTTCTTTTGGTCCTTATTTGCATGGAAAATCTTTTTCCAGCCCTTCACTTTCAGTCTGTATGTGTCCCCTGTTTTGAGGTGGGTCTCTTGTAGACAACATATGTAGGGGTCTTGTTTTTGTATCCATTCAGCCAGTCTGTCTTTTGGTTGGGGCATTCAACCCATTTACATTTAAGGTAATTATTGATAAGTATGATCCTGTTGCCATTACTTCATTGTTTTGGGTTCGAATTTATACACCCTTTTTGTGTTTCCTGTCTAGAGAATAGCCTTTTGTATTTGTTGGAGAGCTGGTTTGGTGGTGCTGAATTCTCTCAGCTTTTGCTTGTCTGTAAAGCTTTTGATTTCTCCTTCATATTTGAATGAGATCCTTGCTGGGTACAATAATCTGGGCTGTAGGTTATTTTCTTTCATCACTTTAAGTATGTCTTGCCATTCCCTCCTGGCTTGGAGAGTTTCTATTGACAGCTCAGCTGTTATCCTTATGGGAATTCCCTTGTGTGTTATTTATTGTTTTTTCCCTTGCTGCTTTTAATATTTGTTCTTTGTGTTTGATCTTTGTTAATTTGATTAATATGTGTCTTGGGGTGTTTTGCCTTGGGTTTATCCTGTTTGGGACTCTCTGGGTTTCTTGGACTTGAGTGATTATTTCCTTCCCCATTTTAGGGAAGTTTTCAACTACTATCTCCTCAAGTATTTTCTCATGGTCTTTCTTTTTGTCTTCTTCTTCTGGAACCCCTATGATTCGAATGTTGTAGCGTTTAA
>NW_011494644.1:8550663-8559651 GCF_000754665.1 Bison bison bison
GGAGTCCTTTCTGTATTCTGGCAGTTTGTGGAGTTCTCTTTATTGTGGCATTTCCTCGCTGTGTGTGGGTTTGTACAGGTGGCTTGTCAAGGTTTCCTGGTTAGGGAAGCTTGTGTCGGTGTTCTGGTGGGTGGAGCTGGATTTCTTCTCTCTGGAGTGCAATGAAGTGTCCAGTAATGAGTTATGAGATGCCTATGGTTTTGGGGTGACTTTGGGCAGCCTGTATATTGGAGCTCAGGGCTGTGTTCCTGTGTTGCTGGAGAATTTGCTTGGTATGTCTTGCCCTGGAACTTGTTGGCCCTTGTGTGGTGCTTGGTTTCAGTGTTGGTATGGAGGCGTTTGATGAGCTCCTGTCAATTAATGTTCCCTGGAGTCAGGATTTGGACTTAAGCCTCCTGCTTCCAGTTATTGGTCTTATTTTTACAGTAGTTTTAAAACTTCTTCTATACAGCACCATTGATAAAACATCTAGTTTAAAGATGAGAAGTTTCTCTACTGTGAGGGTCACCCAGAGAGGTTCACAGCGTTACATGGAAAAGAGAAGAGGGAGGAGGGAGTTAGAGGTGACCCGAATGAGATGAGGTGGAATCAATAGAGGAGAGAGCGGGCTAACCAGTAATCACTTCCTTATGTGCACTCCACAACCGGGCCACTCAGAGATGTTCACGGAGTTATCATGATCTTAGTTTTTTGAATGTTGAGTTTTAAGCCAGCTTTTTCACTCTTCCCCTTTCACTTTCATCAAGAGGCTCTTTAGTTCTTCTTCACTTTCTGTCATAAGGATGGTGTCATCTGAGTGTCTAAGGTTATTGATACTTCTCCCCGCAATCTTGATTCCAGCTTGTGCTTCATCAAGCCTGGAATTTTACATGATGTACTCTGCATATAAGTTAAATAAATACAGGTCCACCCTTAGGACCTAATTACCTCACAAAGTTTTCACCTTCTATAGGATTTCAACATGTACTTTTCATTGTTTTTGTTCAGTCACTCTTTGCAACTCCATGGACTGTAACACCCCAGGCTTCCTTGTCCTTCTCCATCTTCCAGAGCTTGTTCAAACTCATGTCCACTGAGTCAGTGATGCCATCCAACCATCTCATCCTCTGTTATCCCCTTCTCCTTCTGCCTTCAATCTTTCCCAGCATCAGGGTCTTTTCTAAGGAGTTGGCTCTTTGCATCAGATGGCTGAAGTACTGGAGTTTCAGCTTCAGCATCAGACCTTCCACTCAATACTTAGGACTGATATCCTTGGTGATTGACTGGTTTGATCTCATTGCAGTCCAAGGGACTCTCAAGAGCCTTCTCCAACACCACAGTTCAAAAGCACCAATTCTTTGGCACTCAGCCTTCTTTATGATCCAACTCTTACATCCGTACATGACTACTGAAAAAACCATAGCTTTGATCATGTGGACCTTTGTTAGCAAAGTGATGTCTCTGTTTTTTAATATGCTGTCTAGGTTGGTCATAGCTTTCCTTCCAAGGAGCAAGCATCTTTTAACTTCATGGCTGCAGTCGCCATCCACAGTGATTTTGGAGCCCAAGAAAATAAAGTCTGTCACTGTTTCCATTGACTCCCTGTCTATTTGCCATTGAAGTCTTGGGACCAGATGCTATGATCTTCGTTTTTTGAATGTTAAAATGGGATGTTTGAAAGGGACACAAATATTCAGTTCACAACACAAAGTCACCAGCCCCACTTCCAACCAAATTATTGCCTCTGAGTCCTAGAGAGAGGTTCTGGATCCACAGTGACTTATTGCCCCCAGTTGATAGTAAACAGTAATTCTAAGCACCAAAACAGTGGAGTCCTCCATGCTCCCTTTTCTGCTTGTTCCTGTCCCGGGGGTGGAGTGGAGTCGAGGGAGGTGAATGAAGGCAATTTAGAGTCAGAGAAATCTAAGTTCAGTGTCTTTCTGCCACTAATTGACTTTATGACCCCAAGCACATTGTTTCCCGCCTCGCTGATTCTCAGTTTCCTCTTCAGTAAAATGGGAAGATGATACTGTCCTCCCAGGGTTGATGTGAGAGTTTTGTGCAATCAGGAAAAATTGCTGCTGGCACCACCCAGTCATAGGGAAGCTCAGTTTCTTCACTTCTCCTGAAAAGATACTACAGAAGAGCAGATTCAGATTGTCCTTCTCTTTCAAGCACTCAAACCATGCACAACTTGGATGTACATAATTGTATGTCTGTTTCCCTAAACCTCCAACATGTTAGCCAGATGTGGATTTTTCTCCTCTTCCTCCTCACAACTCTCATTTAGTGGCCCTTACTGGGGAGGGACACTTCTGGTCAGTCAGCTTAGCTTAATTCAACTCTTTGAAGAAGGCACCACCACAGTCACCATTGATGACTATGATGCCATTAATCCTTACATGCCATCACTAAGATACTATTCATAGGATGCACAACAGTTTCATGTGTGATTTTATCATGGCATCAATTATATGGTGCACCCCAACTTCAATTTCAAAGATTTTAACATGTGAAAAGTGTATCTGAGAACCCACAAAATATTCTACCATTTTACAGTTGAGAGTACTGGGAATTATGGGGTTATTTTACCCAAGTTCATGTAACCAGAGTTTGAGACAAAATTTTAACTTACCCAATCTGACTCCAAGGGCCTTCCCTATAGCTCAAATGGTAAAGAATCTGCCTGCAACACAGGAGACCCAGATTCAATCCCTGGGTCAGGAAGATCCTCTGGAGAAGGGAATGGCAGTCCACTCCAGTATTCTTGCCTGGAGAATCCCATGGACAGAGGAGCCTGGCAGGCTACAGTCTGTGGGATCACAAAGAGTCGGACACGACTGAGTGCCTAACACTGCTACTACTAATCTGACTCCAAAGCCCATGTGTTAATCACGTCACCAAACTGTCTCTTCCCATCAGCTGATGAATGAACATTTCAGCCAACCTCAGACCCAGCTTCAATTACATGCCTTTTGGGACTCAAGTGGTCACTTGACTCTCCTCAGTTTTGAAGGGAGGGAATGAAATAAAAGAGCAAGTACAAAATCCTGAAAATATATCGTCAAAAATTATGTACAATGCACAAGCTATAATTTGGCATTTTATAATATTGTTTTGCTCTCTGGAACCTAAATGACTTTTGATATGTAGGTGGATTGTTTGGCTTTTGTATGTTCAACTTTTGTGAGTGATTTTAAGGGTGTGTGGATGTGTGCACATGTGCACTCACTTGTGACTGACTTATGTGACCCCACGAACTGTAGCCCACCAGGATCCACTGACCCTGGAATTTTCTAGGCAAGAATACTGGACTGGAGTGGTTTGCCATTTCCTTCTTCAGATTTTAAGGGTATGTTATATATAAAAGTTGACAGGCTTCCCAGGTGGCTCATTGGTCAAGAATCTGCCTGCCAATGCAGGAGACACAGGAGATGTGGATTGGATCTCTGGGTCAGGAAGATCCCCTGGAGGAGGAAATGGCAACCACTCCAGTATTCTTGCATGGATATTCTCATGGGCAGAAGAGCCTGGCAGGCTACAGTCCATGGGGTCACAAAGAGTCAGACAGAACTAAGTACGCATGCATGTGTAAAATTTGGCATCTTGGTATATTGTTTCCAAAAAGGGCTTCAATTCTCCATTCTTGCCTCTATGCACACCCTTTACAATGAGATGTTACAGGCTGTCCCATAAGGAGATGGAATCTGTTTCTGTACTTTTCTGGGCTGGACTTGTGCTTCATTTTAGTCAATAAAATGTGGTAGAAGGGGTAGCCTGCCCATTCTGACTCAAGGGCTCAAGAAGTCTTCTAAGATTTGCTTTTCTTTTGGAACTGCTCCAACATGAGAGCAAATTCAGGACAGTCTGCTCAAGAGTAAAGATAGAAAGGAACAAAGCAAGTCATCCCAGTTGACATATTCCTAGACTAGCCAACCTGCAGCTGGCCTGCCAGCTAGCTGACTGCAGACTCTTAAACAAGCTCAGCTGAAATCAGATGAGCCTGAAACAGATGACCTGAGCTCAGTCTAGATGAGCAGAACTCCCCAGGCAACCCATTGACTCATGGGAAAAAGAAATGGTTTATTATTTAATGCCACTGAGTTTTCAGATTATTTGTTATGCAGCAATAGCTAGCTGATAAAATTCCTGCCTTACAGCTTTGCTAGCCAAACAAAACGATGGACTAACGCTTGACTAATGTAAAAATTGCCTGGGTGATCATTCACCCTGGAAGGATGCTGTACATTTACTTTGGCACTGAAAACTTCCCTATTGAAACAACTCCATTTTCTGTATATCCAGTTGCTATAGCAACCTGATACTTTTGTTCTCTGCTCTGGTCTTCCTGATCATATCACTTTGCAGTTAGTCAACATGATGTTGGAACCTTGGTTGTTATGGTAACCTGGGACCATTTTTTTAAAAAATGCATTCCATTGACATTGTTTTTGAGGAGACCTGCAATTTAGTCTTGTACTCGTCTGGAGAAACTTGTGGTACAGAGCAAAAAGCATTTCGGGAAATGCTCCTCTGGGGAGAAATTCTTCATTAAAGCCTCCTTCCAGAGCCCTCTGACATTCTGTGCTTTTATGGATTTTTCCTATTTAAATGCCTCTCAGAATTTTGGTGAATTGCAAAGTATGTTTTAAAAAGTCCTAAAAGAGCCTGAATTGCTAATAGAAAACATGTGTAGCTGAATCGTCATTAATTATGCATGAAGCCCCATAGGCGTCCCTACACACAGCTCCACAAACCCTGGGGATGAAATTCTTTGTGATCTGAGGAGGAGGCACATGAAACAGAGATACACCAGTGGGATTAGATGAGGGGTGAGGGAGAACGGGGGTCAGGGAAGGGATGCAGAGAGAGAAGTCACGTGGTGAGGTGAGGGGGGCGTGGTTTGAGTGATGTGTCGGAAGAGAAGAGGGAGGCCAGACAGGAAGCCAGGAGTCAGGACGTCTGAGTCCAAAAACAGATTTCAGAGCAAAAAGAAACTATTTCTGAACTTAGAAATGTCTCCATTTCTGAGACCCTTAGGGGCACTTGCATTTTCTTCTTTTTTTTTTTTTTTTTTGAGATTTTGCTACATTAAAACGTCATGAACTGTCAAAATGGTGATGAGTGGCGGCATTTATCAAATGTTCACGTTTAAAGCTTTTGCTAAGGAAAATAAGATGCAAAATAGTCATACTCTTCACAAGATAATTAGAAGATTTATTTTTCAATGTGTTCCCTAGTAGTACACCAGAAACTGGTCCTAGGACTCAGGTTTAAAGCTCAGGATTTTCCAATACCAGGACTAGGGTGATGCAAGTGAAGCTTGAAGTGGGCAAAATTTCAGAAAAACTCACTGTCAGGATGGAGCCCCCTTCAGCTTGGTGCTTTAGGCACTTCATGGTTCTCACCCTCCTCTTTGCCCTCCTGGAATGCATCTTTTCTTTCAGTCATGCTAATGTGTCACCACTGCTGAATGCATGATCTCATTTGGAGCGTTCATCAGAAGCCCAATCAGAGATGTGTGACTTGGGCCAAATGCCCTCCCACCTTTTCCTCCAAGGGGCCCCACCTTGGCTGTCCTTGGTTTTGACATAGACATAACTGGAGGAAGGACCTTCAAACCTGGAAGGATCATTTGAGAAAGTCAGCACAGAGTAATGTGGAAACCTCAGCACCAAAAGGAATGGATTCTGGATGCAGGTGGGCCAGCTACTTACTGTGTGACCTTATCTAAGTGCCTTTCCTTTCTGGGGCTCAGTGTTTCCAACTCTCGGAAAATACTTGAATGGGCTATTTCTCAGGGCCATTCTGATTCTGACTGCCTAGGATTCTAGATGATGGGGGTGTTAGCTTTTGGAAGAGTGGTCTAGAAGATGGATGTTTCTTCTTCTACCTGCCAGGAAGAATCTTGGCTGATGAGCTGGTGGTGCCTTCAGTATGGGACATGGAGCATCAGAATGTGTACCCACATCAAGCCAGTGGTCTCTCGAGCCCCCGCCATGGTTGGAAGGGGTATCTGTGTGATGGTGGCCTCAGACATTTAACATGGCACCCAAGAGATAACAAATCATTTTCTTGGCCATCAGAGGCAGTATAGTATACTGGCCAAGAGCAGTTTTATGAAATGGGGCAAAAGACCACCACTTATCTCAGAGGCTTAAATGAGTTAATACATGCAAAGACTTAAAATAGTGTTCAGCACTTATTAATAGTTCTGCAATTATAAGATCTTATTAAAAGTTCTTTTGTAGGTTCTTACTATTTTGTTCATTTATGTATTCAACAGACATTTATAGAACTCTAAATCTATGCCAGACCCTGTGCTGAGGACTTTACATGAACTATTTTATTTTGTGTTTTACAGCCGCTGTTAGAAAGAGCTCAGTCCCATTCTACAGGGAGGGTGGGTTCTGATGTCAACATCGAGGGTGGAATTTGTGTAGAGTCAAAATTATTCTTGCAAACACTTCAGGATTATACAGATTTAGAGACTTACAATGCTTTTTGACTTTAGAACCTGTGCTCTTAAAATCTAAATTATTTTTAAAGCATCATGCATACTCTGCTGCTGCTGCAGCTGCTAAGTCTCTTCAGTCATGTCCGACTGTGTGATGCCATAGACGGCAGCCTACCAGGCTCCCCTGTCCCTGGGATTCTCCAGGCAAGAACACTGGAGTGGGTTGCCGTTTCTTTCTCCAATGCATGGAAGTGAAAAGTGAAAGTTAAGTCGCTCAGTCATGTCTGACTCTTTACGACCCCATGGACTGCAGCCTACCAGGCTCCTCTGTCCATAGGATTTTCCAGGCAAGATTACTGGAGTAGACTGCCATTGCCTTCTCCGCATACATACTCTAGGTATCATTATATTTCCTTAACAGTCTTCCAAAGAGATAAGGTGTTGTCAGGGTTGTGGTGCCCAAGATCCTGGGTGAGACAACTTCTGCCAGTTGTTACTTGTATCACCTGAGATGGATACTTAGATGCTTTCAGCCTGATTTCTTAGCTTTCTCTCCCTCTGAGCTGTCACAAGATAAAGCGTAACTATTTATGTTATATGTGCTAATGTACTGTCTAGATATTATTATGAAAAATTATAGAAATTGGTAGGCAACTTGCATTAGTTTCTCGATTTTGATTCTTTTTACTGAATATTTCAGCAGTCTCCTCTCAGCCTTCTAGTTTCCAAACAAAATGCCCTTTGCTTAATGTGAAGTATCACTGCAGCTCCTTGCCCCTACTCCACCTCACTTCTCAGGACCCCCTAAGGGCAGGAAACTTGTGGCTTCTCCACATCTTCCAGAAATACTTATTTATTTATTTTTTGCTGTGCCCAGAAGCTTGTGGGATCTTAGTTCCCCAAACACAGGTTGAATCCGAGCCCTTGGCAATGAGAACCTAACCAGGGGATCCTGACCGCTGGACTACCAAGGATTTCTCTTCTATGAAACACTTTTGTTTTTGCCTCCCACAGATGAAATCTTTTGCTTAAAATCCCTCATCAGACACAACTCTCTGCCTGCCCAGTCTCAAACGGCTCCTTGTTCACTTTTGTGGCTGGAAAAGCTCAGACATTTCCGTCCTTCGTGGCAATGAGATAGGGGCCCCGTGGCACTTTCCGGACACTGAGATGTAAATAGATATCTGTGGAGGCAGTTCCCAGAATGCTTTTGGTTTTTGATAAAGAGGACACTTAGGAAGGGTACCAGCTCCTTCCCTCCTTCTTCCCATTTTGAACGTTGATGTGATGCCTGGAGCTGGGTAGCCATCTGACAAAGAGGCCACAAAGGTGAAAGCCAACTGGCTGAGAATGATGGGAGGAAATTAGAAAGAGGTGGGGTCCCTAAAAGCCATGGTTTATTAGCTGAATATCTTTTTTTATCATTCTTATTATATGAATTCTTGACATTTGGAATCAGAAAAAAAAAAAAAAAGCTTTAGTTCCTAGACTTGGCGTATAATGCCATTTGTAATTTGAGTATTCTCACTTTCTAATATTATCCCCTACCCGCTGTCCATCAACTACCATGTTCCTATATATATTCTGCCAGCTGAGAGCTGACTCTGAGCTTCAAGCAAGAATGCGGAGCTTCTGAGTTCACTTGGAAGGATCCCTGTCCGTATTTCCTTTGTCTTACTAACTCTTATACTTTAAGATTCAAAAAGCATGTTACTACGTCCAGGAACCTTCTCCAGTTTATCTTTTTTCCCCAACTCTCTCCCTCACAGCATGGGCTGGCTGACGTCCGGGGAGACTGCCCCCGGGTTTAAGATACTCTTAAAAAAAATTTTTTTTTTTTAATTGGAGTACAGTTACTTTGCAATGTTGCGTTAGTTTCTGCTGTTCAGCAAATGAATCAGCCACGTATACATGTATCCATGTATTTTTTTGGATTTTCTTGCTGTTCAGGTCACCACAGAGCACTGAGCAGAGTTCTCTGTGGTTTACAGTTAGTTCTCATCTGCTGTTGTTGTTGTTCAGTCGCTAAGTCATGTCTGACTCTTTGCAGCTTCATGGACTGTAGCACACTGGGCTCCTCTGCCTCCAGTCTCCCAGAGTTTGCTCAAATTCAGGTCCACTGAGGCAGTGATACTATCCAACCATCTCATCCTCTGTTGCCCCATCTCCTTTTGCCTTCAGTCTTTCCCAGCATCAGGGTCTTTTCCAGTGAGTCAGCTGTTTGCATATGATGGCCAAAGTATTAGAGCTTCAGCTTCAGCATCAGTCCTTCCAATAAATATTCAGGGTTGACTTCCATTAGGATTGACTGGTTTGATCTTGCTGTCCAGGGAACTCTCAACAGTATTCTCCAGCACCACAGTTTGAAAACATCAATTATTTGCACTCAGCCTTCTTTATGATCCAACTCTCGCACCCATATGTAACTTCTGGGAAAACCATAGCTTTGACTACACAGACCTTTGTCAACAGGTGATGTCTCTGCTTTTTCATACACGATTTAGGTTTGTCATAGTTTTCCTTCCAAGAAAGGAAAGGAGCAAGGATCTACT
>NW_011494644.1:8559751-8591901 GCF_000754665.1 Bison bison bison
CAAGGATCTACTTTTTAGTTTTCTGGTTATCTATTTTATACATAGTATATCTATATATATCTGTATCTATCTATCTATATATATATATGTACATACACACACACACACACACACATACATAGGCTTCCCTGGTAGCTCGGATGGTAAAGAATCCGCCTGCAATGTGAGAGATCGACCTGGGTTCGATCCATGGGTTGGGAAGATCCCCTGGAGGACAGCATGGCAACCCACTCTAGTATTCTTGCCTGGAGAATCCCCATGGATAGAGGAGCCAGGCTGGCTGCAGTTCATGGAACAAAGGGTTGGACATGACTGAGCGACGAAGCACAGCACATATACATGTCAATCCCAATCTCCCAATCCATCCCATGCCCTCTTATCTCCTTGGTATCCAGATGTTTGTTCTCTACATCTGTGTCTCTCTTTCTGCTTTGCAAATAAGTTCATCTATACCGTTTTTCTAGATTCCACATATATGCATTAATATATGATATTTGTTTTTCTCTTTCTAACTTACTTCATTTTATGTGACCATCTCTAGTTCCATTTAACATCTCTGCAGATGACATAATTTTGTTCCTTTGTATGGTTGAAGTAATATTCCATTGTGTATATGTACCACATCTTCTTTATCCATTCCTCTGTTGATGGACATCTATGTTGCTTCCATGTCCTGGCTGTAGTAAATAGTGCTCAGTGAACATTGAGGTGGACACTCTATTCCAATCATTAACATGCTGTCTCCCCTACTGGCAGATAATAGTTCCCTGAGAACAAGGACACCATTGTATTTCTAGCACACAGTGCTATGCCTGATCAATGATAGATACTCAACAAAGGTTTGCTAAAAGAATGAATGAATATGTAGCACTGTTCATCCAATAAAACTTTAAAAAAGAATGAATAACTGAATACTTTCAATTGGAATTTGTTATTATCACTTATGAGTCTAACTGGAGACCTGCATGCCCCATCCCAGCTTGTGGTCTAGTGAAGTTTTATGCAAATATCCATGGACCTCTGGGAACATGGCAATGAAGTGGCCTGAAGTGGTTAGGAAACAATATACCATGAACCTCTGATACTTTTCTCAACTGATTGGGATATAAATGTGGTTGCAATTCATTTTTCCTAAATATATTGCCTAATACATTCCCAAAGGGCATCCTCAGGTTATTTCACACACTCGTTATTCATTGATGCCAGCTTGGTTTTTCACCGCTGAAAAAGAATGTATTATCTTCTGCATTGTGAGACACTTCCTTTTTTGAGATAATTCTCTGTATCTTCAGTTTGGTGCCAACACTCCTCCCTGGGATGTCCACAAGGCTTAAATATTGTCATCTAGAAATTTAATAGTTTATCCCCAGCCTTTATTCTTGAATATAATCTATTTCTCCATCAGTGACCAAAAAACCCCCTCTTTTCAACCTTTACTACTGGTCCCAGACCAGCCAGTTTTATGGATCTACTTTAAATGATAGTACCTTCTTAGAAATCTTGGTTGTATCAGAGGCTGTAGCTTGAGCCTGCAAGCTTTGTTACAGTACAATAGCACTCGCAAGTAGAGACCAAGATCAGGGACTGGCAGAGAGAAGTCTGTGCTTGTATCTGTGTGGATTTGCTAGGGAGAGAGAGGGGCAGCCCGGGAATCCAGTAGGGCACAGTGTTGAGGTTTACGTGGTTAGAACAGTGAGTCTGGCTTGAATGGGCTTTCTCTACCCCAAAGATCACATTCTAATAGGCTAAAGGTGTTGGCATCAATCGAAGTACTGGATTGAGAAAGAGCATCTCAGGTTCACCCCTACTGTGAGAATGGCTGCAGTCAAGGCAGTGAGTTTGGAAGAAGTTACCCCACTGTGTGAGCCTGGTTAGGAACCAGGAAAGCATCATGCTCAAAACACGGCCTTTGGAGTTAGATCCATTTTCGGTTTTTCCACTAACTCAGTTCAGTTCAGTTGCTCAGTCATGTCTGACTCTTTGTGACCCCATGGACTGCAGCACACCAGGCTTCCCTGTCCATCACTAATTCCAGGAGCTTACTCAAACTCATGTCCATGGAGTCAGTGATGCCATTCAACCATCTCATCCTCTGTCGTCCCCTTCTCCTCCTGCCTTCAGTCTTTTCCAGGATCAGGGTCTTTTCTAATAAGTCAGTTATTCCCATCAGGTGGTCACGGTATTGGAGTTTCAGCTTCAGCATCAGTCCTTTCAATGAATGTTCAGGACTGATCTCCTTTAGGATAGACTGGTTGGATCTCCTTGTAGTCTAAGGGACTCTCAAGAGTCTTCTCCCACACCATAGTTCAAAAGCATCAATTCTTCAGCTCCCAGCTTTCTTTATAGTCCAACTCTCACATCCATACATGACTGCTGGAAAAAACATAGCTTTGACTAAATGGACCTCTGTTGGCAAAGTAGGTCTCTGCTTTTTAATATGCTGTCTAGGTTGGTCATAGCTTTTCTTCCAAGAAAGAAGCATCTTTTAATTTCATGGCTGTAGTCACCATCTGCAGTGATTTTGGAGCCACAAGAAAATAAAGTCTCTCACTGTTTCCATTGTTTCCCCATCTATTTGTTATGAAGTGATGGGACTGGATGCTGTGATCTTAGTTTTCTGAATGCTGAGTTTTAAGCCAACATGGATATAAAACTTCTCTCCAAGCAAAGTTTCCTTGTTTCTAAAATGGGCATAATGAGATTTTCCACATAAGATGCTGTGAGAAGTAAATGAGTTATCAAGAAAGCATCTCAATCCAAGCAGTACTTGTTATTGAAATATGAGGATGGCAGGAGGCAGGAGTAGCCACTGCTTTTATAGGTTCATAGAATTGGAACTCTGTATTCCTTAGAAATTACTCAGAATGGTTAAGAATTCTTACACATTTCATTCTAGCCACACTGGCCATTTTGTGGTTTTCTGAAGCACACCTATCTCCCTACCACCACCGGTAAGTAGAGTCTGCCTCAGGGCCTTTGCATTACTACTGCCTCTTCTGGGGATACTTTCCCTCCATTGTTGCAGCAAGCTATTGCTGCATAACAAACTACCTAAAAATGTAATGCTGCGTAACAACCCTGATTTATATTTTCTTGTGTTTTGGTGGAGTGGCACCTGAGTGGTTCTTCTGCTCCTCTCACCTGGGATCATCCACGCAGCTGCAATCCTCTGATGGTCCTTGGTAACCTCACTGATTTGTCCAGCCGCTGGGGTACCTTGGTCTCCAGGAGGCTAGCCTGGACTTCTTTGCATCATGGTGGTCTCAGGCTTCCAAGAGGGTAAATGAAGGCAGGGCTGCAAGTATGACTTGTTCTGACCAATGGCAAGCCCAGATGCAAGGGGACATAGATGCCTCCTCTTGCTGGGAGGATCAGCAACATGGACGTTACAAAAGGGTGTGGTCCCTGTGAGGCCTGATTGATGCAAGGCCATGATGATCACCCCCTGCAACCTCTGGTTGTCTGCATGGCTCTCTGCCCATTTCACTCAGCCTTTGCAGGAAGCTGGCCGCCTTCATCCAATAAGCTGTAATGCCACCACATCCTGCCCACCACTGTCACTCTAGTCTTTAGTTTGCTGTACTTACTTTCTGAGCACTTAACCACCTGCCACGTCTCACACATTTATTTGTGTTGATTTGCTTGTCTGCCTCCCCTACTGACAGGAAACCAGGGCCTTCATCGGGTTTGTTCTCTGCTGTGCGTTCAGCACCCAGGCCGGGACCTGGCACATATCAGAGACTCCATGAATATTGGTTGCACACGTGAATTTTCATTCAGCTGACATTTGTGTCTTTGAATGCCCCTCAGTGATGAACACTGTTTGCATCACTTGCTGGGGCAGGGGGGGAAACAAGAATAACTAGTGACTACATTTCCCTTGCAAAACTTGTTTGTGCTTTAATTTTTTTTTTTTAAAACAGATCCATGCACATGGCCCAAATCCTAGAAATGTGTATTTACTTTTCAGCGGTAGCGGGTTTTGTGCATCTTATTGGAAAGGATTGGCTGTTCTGCTTTAGTAATGTGCAAAAGGATTGGGCTTTGGAGGGATTAAAATTATTTCCAGCCTTAAATGCGATCTATCTGAGCCGATGCATCTAGTCTTGAATATAGATTCCCAGACCAGAAAGATTATGAGACATTAAATCTATGTAAATTCAACTATTAATTTATGTTTGAACAAATTCAACAAGAGATTTGACTTGGGGGCTTACAAGCGAATAGATTTGGTCAGGAAACAGGCGTATTGCTGTCTTTAACAACGATGCTGTATCCCCCTTGAAAATTCCACAGCTGAGTGCATCTCTAACAGGTCACAGTTGAGAGCCCAAGCAATTATGCCAGAATGTGTTAATAATAAAACAGGGAAACGACTATGTTTGTCTTGTATGAGGATGAAAGCAGCTGTTGGTACTAATTCAGAGAAATGATAGTGAAATATGCAGCTCTGTGGCTTCTGGTGCCCGGAAGGATGCAACGAAGGGGTTTTCCTGGGAACGTCTCAGCCCCGGCATCTTCTCAGGCCCCTTGACCAGGACCGCGGGTGCTGCCGTCAACATATCACTCGGTGGCAGCATTGGCAGCTGGAGTTCACAAAGGCTGCCTTGAGCAGGCGCCTGGGAAGTCAGAGACATAATAAATGAGATACCGCTACATGATCAACGGCAGCTGGGACTGGAGGAATAAACAGAATAATCTGGATTTACAGGCGCCACAGGGGGCTTTGGGCAGCATGCAAATTCACAAACTTAACAAACCTATCCTTTGAAAACTAAAGCCCTCCTTTGAAGCTGGCAGGCAAGGAGAACCAGTCCAGCCTGGACTCTTGGATTCACAAAAGAGCAAATGCTGGCTGAACTAAAAGCCCCGTCACTTCCTGTGGTCTGATATGAATAACAGAAATGATGATAATGCAAGCAGCATTACCAACTCTTATAATCTATCAGGTACTTCATATGCCTGACACCATTTAAACATCACAATATCTTAGTGTTTTAAGGTGCGTACTATTACTATGCCCATTAGACAGATGAGGAAACTGAGTCCAGAGAGGTTTTGTAATTGTCCAGAATCACCAGTAGCAGAGCTGGGGTTTGAATGCAGGTCTATCTGTCTGGTTCCAGGACCTCCACTGTGATAGGCAAAGCAATTTATGTTCAGGTGGAGGGAAGAGAACTTCCTCTTAGTGCCTACATATCAAGTTCTGCCTCCTGCCTCTGTTGGGACTTTTACAGACAATATAGTCATCATAAAGGCTTTAGCACTAGAGTTGACTTTTCGGATGAAGCAAATGATAATGACATCATGGAATCTACTGCTTTCTGAGCACCGTGTCAGGCATGTTTGGGGAGTTGATATTCATCCATTATCTCATTTAATCTTAATGATAACTATACTGAGAAATAAGTCCTATTGAGAGCTTGGTTTTAAAGATGAGGATACCAAAGGGCAGAGAATTCAAGTTCCTTTTGAGAAATTGGCCGAAGAGAAAATTGAACGTATCTACTTGACAGCCTCACTCCTCGTATACTTGGAGAGCACCATCCACCATGGCCAAGAAGTCAGGGCAAAACAGCTCTTTCCTCCTTTTTGTCCTTCCCTCACCAACCAACATTTTCTGGAAACCTGTTTTTGTCTGCTTTTCTGCTAGGAACTGGGAACATGAGGAAAAAAACAAAATTATTCCCTGTCCCCAACTACTGATTGATTTTTGCTACTGCCTACTTATGGAATGAACGAATGAATGAGTATCTAATAGAAGCCCAAGGCCAGACAGAGCTGATAGCTAGAGTTTTAGAGATTTGAGTTAAGATGGTTTGCTCTGAAAGCATGCCTGAGACCATGAGGGTTCCTTTGAGACCACAAGTGGTTCATTTGGATAGTTATTCTAGGAAACACTAGGAAGGGAGTAGGACAGAAGCAAAGAAAGCAAATAGCTAATCCATGATCAGGCAGGTGACCAGTGTGGGCAACGCAAGCATAGTTCCACAGGGAAACTCTGGGAGATACCATGGAGGACATATCAGGGCTCCTCCAACCAAAGATGAGGTTCACCATACCCGTCAGTCACCAATTGATGGCTTCTCCTGGAGGTATTAATTCTAAGCCACTTCCAGTCTGCCCCCTATGTGGCTGAGTGGGGTCCAGCAGCCAGAGGAAGACCTCAAGCAAAAAGTTGCAGGTGCTGGCAGCTGCATTCTGCCCAGTTAAGCATCTATGGAAACAATGAGATGAGAGGATATGGTTGGGTACCCACAGCATCCCTACAGCCTTGCCTGAGTGTCCAGGGCAAGTGTGTCTATGGACCCACACCTACCAGGTAGCATCACCTAAGAGCTTATTGGAAATGTACAATCTCAGGCACCAACCCAGCCCTATTAAGTCAAAATATGGTGTTAAAATATCCCTAAATGATACATATACACATCAAAGTTTGGGAAGCAGTGGTTACAGGATTCTTTCCAAATATAGTCATTCATTCAGTAGACATTTATTGAGTATCTCAAGGGTGCCAAGCACTCCGCTAGGTGCAGAGGAGCCCAGGATGGATAAGTCCCAGTCTGGGCCCTTGAGGAGCTTATGAGGCATTGCAAATCCTGTGCACTAGGTCTGTTGATTAAAGTAAGTTCACGGTGTCATGGGAGGTCCACTCTGGGGCACACACTCTGCTTCCAAGGGAGGATGTGTCCAAACTGTGTCTTGGGGCCAGGAGGACCGATCCAGGTGAAAACAATCGGAAGAATGTCTGAGGGAGGGGAAATGCCATGAACCAAGAGTTGGGAGCCAAGAAGTGAACACCAAGTTGTTTAGGAACTGCCAGTAGAGGCAGACGCCGTTTAACTCAGAGGATGTATTCTTTGAAGTGGGAGGGAGGTAGAAACTAGCAGAACTCGTATTCCATAGGGTCTGCATAGCATTGCCTTTAAGGAGATGAGTTCTGAGCATCCTGTTAATCACTCTATATTCCATTAAAATTCTCTAAGCCTTGACATCACTGCAGTTGTTCTTCATGAAGTTTCATTTCCAGGCTTCAGAGATGGCTATGCTGTGTTCTGGGGTTTTCCATGTGGTGCTAGTGGTAAAGAACCTGCCTCTCAGTGAAAGAGGTATAAGAGACGCAGGTTTGATCCCTGAATTGGGAAGATCCCCCGGAGGAGGGCACGACAACCCACTCCAGTATTCTTGCCTGGCGAATCCCCATGGACCGAGGAGCCTGGTGGGCTACAGTCTATAATGTCACAGAGTCAGACACGACTGAAGTGACTTGGCACACATGCCGTGGTCCATCAGTTCTCAGTGCCTGGCTGATTTTTACCCTTTTTTTTTTTTTTTAATGATGACTTAAAGATGTCTTAACTTTCCCCTTCTGTCCCTGAGAAGCTCTTGTCCAACCTTTAGGATCATTTTAGCCATCCTGGTCAAGGGCACGTGTGGTAGGATCACACAGACTGGGTTTTGAATCCAGACTGCATTCTCACTAATCGTGTTTACTTGTGCAAGTTACCCAACCTCGCTGTGCTGCGGTTTCATCATTTGTAGATTAACACTTTGGTAGACGTCACTAATGCTCAACCATTATTTCCTGTTTCTCCTTCTGGGGCACTTCAAGCAGCCTTGACATTAGGCATGGTCATGTGACTTGTTTGGACCAATGAAAAATGGCACATGCCACTTCTGCACAGAAGATTTTAAGAACAGTATGTGATTCTCCATCCTCTCCTACCCTGGAGTAGCAACACTGGAGCTTCATGTTAAAATTGTCTCTTCATTAGGTGGTGGAGTGTCTGACACCCTGGAGTCCTACGTGCTGACTTCACAATGCAACTCAGCCCCATCCCCTCAGTATTGCACAAGTTATATGAACAATACATCAATCTTGGTTATTTTAAGACACTGAAATCATGGCATCGGTGGTCACTACAGTATAACCTAACCTATTGTAAGGACAGAATGTGATAAGACTGTATACAGTGCCTGGCACAAAGGAAATGCTCAATAAATAGAAGCCATTACGCATGATGTTCAAGGCCAAGGTGAAAGGACATGGATTCAGTGATGCTCTCCCTCACCTGCTTCTGTTCCCTTGTCTGAGTAATTGCCTGCTCTTCCTCTGCCCTCTGACCACACATCCTCTGTACCTCTGCAGCGTGTAGAATCATGACAATTTGTTAGTTTCTCCCCAACAGCAACTCTTAGAATCTCCAACCCTCAAACACTATCTATTAATATTTCTATTATTTCTTCCCCAGCTGTAGGCACAGTGCATGGCACTCGAGTGGGTGTTTGGAAAAATGTATTAAACTGAGTGAGCTGCATTAATGTAAATATTTCTGATTTGAGCATCATAGACTTTTGTCCTCTTCCTGCCTTGATTTCATTATATTCATCAATTCTATAACATCTATCTCACGCACTTGAGTATTCAGTGCTATCCAGGCCAGGGGTTGGCACGCTTTTTCTGTAAGGGGCGGGATAATAAATATTTTAACTTTGAAGACCATAAGGTCTCTGTCACATTTTCCAACTTGGTTTTTGTGAAGTGAAACTGGCCTTAGGTGATACGTAAGTGGATGGGTGTTGCTGTGTTCCAATAAAACTTTATTTGCAAAAGCAAGTGAAGGGCCAGATATGGCCCATGGTCAGCACTTGGCCAATTCTCTGATCTAGACAGATGGAGGCTTACATTCTTATATTCTAGTGCAGATAAGATAAAAATAAACCCATAGAGAGTTAAATAAAGGCAACAGTTTCACATGTGACAAGTGCCCTGAATAAGAGAAAACCATTTGATGGTTGCTGGGAGGAGGTTAGAGGGCTAACTTGATTTGAAGTCAGGATAGCCTCTCTGAGGGAGTGAACATATAAGATGAGCTTGCAGATCTGGGGAAGAGAGAATTACAAAGAAATACAGAATTACAGAGGAGTGACAGTGCAAAGGTCCTGTGGCAGGAACAGACATTGTATGTTGAGGAAGAGCAAAAGGACTAATAGCTTCTGGAGTGATGGCTTCCTGCCAAATTTAGACTTTGCCCTGATGGTCCAGTTTCCCTTGGCTTAGCTTCATTCCTTTGTTCCCAGCCAGATCCCCATGGGCAAGCATCTATAATATCTGCCCCTATCCCCATCAGGCATTTCCTTTCTTAAGATGTTGGTGAGTGGTTATTATACTTCGCCTTTAGCCCTGCTTATCCAAACTAAGCAGACTTAATTTCTTTAATCCCTCTCTGTTGCTTCAGTGCCTCCAGCCAAGAGCTTTCTGTGGAGACTTTAGAGAATTTGTCTTTCTCAAGCCACCAGGGACCTTTAGAAATAGCCTTTCCACTGGAATTCACTTCCCCAGCCCTGCTTCCTTTTGCTTTGCTTTCTGAAGTCAAGTCTCAAACCTCACACCACAGTTAATCTCCCATTTCTTTCTCCTGCAAGATTATTGGGACTGAAGTATTTAATGCTCCCTGGTCTGAACAGGGATCTAGCTTCCATTACTTTTTTATCTCCTAAGATCCTCCTTTTGCCAATCAAAGGACCAGAGTTTGTCATAGTTTTCTTTGTTCTTTATAAATCCCTTGAGTCCTGGTTGTTAATGCCTTTGCTATGCTCCCTACAGACCCTGCATCTGAGTTACCTTCAGGAGGTAACTCTCATCTATTCAGTGGCTCACCCAGTGGGACACAGCTCCTGGCCTTCCAGATAGGACTCTTTGAATGAGAATCCTGTCTTCACTGGCTCCTCTCCCATTCAGCATCCTGGCATTTTCTGGAGGGAATTCAGTGAGGTGAAATGAGGCGAGGGTTTAGCTCCAGAAAAATTAGATTCAAGTCTTGACTCTTCCCTAGCAATTCTGTAATTGGGGCAAGTTATCTTCCCCCTGTCTGGAAACCTCCATTATCTCATCTCTTTACATGGTTGGATGGCATCACCAACTCAATGGGCATGAGTTTGAGCAAGTTCCAGGAGATGGTGAAGGATAGGGAAGCCTGGTGTGCTGCAGTCCTTGGGGTCACAAAGAGTCAGACACAACTGAACAACAACAAAACTTGGGAACCGTATCAGTAACACCCATCTCACAGGACTGTGTGAAGACGAGGTAGCATCTTGCAAAGTGATTTCATTCATTTATTCATTCAACAAACATTTATTGAGGGTATTGTATATACCAGACCCTGTGTAGGAATCCAGAGATTTAGCGGTGTTATAGATTACTGGTGAATAGTACCGGGCCCAGGTACTGTCTTTATGAGGCCTACACTCTGGGCAGAAATAATAATATCCTGCCATTTACTGAATGTTATTTTAACCACAAATTGTGCTACATATGAATGATCTCATTAGTCCTTATGAAAAAGATATATATTAGTCCTAATTTAGACATCAGAAAATTGAGGCTAAAAAGCTATGCAACTAACCCCAGGTCAACAGATAATAGATTTCCAATCTGGTAAATCTTTGGGTTTCCTTCTTAGACATTTTCTCCCTCTTAAACTTAACCACTTATTAATATTTTGGATATTTTCTGAATTCACTTCTCTCATCATTTTCTAACAGTACAGAGCTTCATTGCACCTTTTAAAACTTCATCCTGCCCAAGAGTGTCCATTTCTTTTTGCCTTGTATCAAGCTAGGATTACCTGTAGTTTGATTTTTTAATACCTTGGGGGTCCGATTTTGTTTCCTGGTGGTAATTTCTTTGATCCATTGCATTAAAAATGTAGTTTTAAACTCTCAATTTTGTAGCTTCCCTTTCTCTCCTTCCTGCCTGCCCAGTTTCTCATATGAACCTTTTCACAAACTGAGAAAATGAAGGTGGTTTCCCGCTTTCAACATTAATAATGACAGAAACTAGTGCACCTCCTTAAATGCTATGGGAATGGTGGATTTCCCTCTATGTATTTCTTGCTGTTGTATGTTGTGTTTGAAAATTTTTCACTTCTTATATAATTTTGCACTAAACAAATAGTTTTAAACGAAGAAAAATAAAATATTTAATGAAAAGAAAAAACAACCATTGGACCACAGCTTGGATTTGGGTCTTAGGTGGATCAACCTGCCTCTCAAACCATGTTCTTAACCAATAAAGTATGCTGCTCAATTATAGCGGAAAGAATGGTGGAATTCCAGATGCTGTAATTTATGGCTTTGTGCAGGTTAGGAAGTAAGTTTATTCTGGTTAAAACCTTGGAAGTTTGAGTATTCAGCACTGGTTTTATTTTATTTGGTCTTGCTTTTCTGGGGTAGGAGCAGAATCTTTTTAATTCTTATAATGATTGTTTAAAGCCTGTAGTTCATGTTCCAGATACTTCTTTTTTTTTTTTTTCCTTCAGAATTTCATATATGCCGATACAAAAGAATTCTTAGGACATTTTAGATTGTATATCATATGTTAACCATGAAGACATTGATTAAAATTCCACAGGGTATAGCAGAGGCCTTTAAAGCCACATAAAAGTTTTTAGTCTCACCCTCCAAAAAGCATACTTTATATATCTATTTAAAGGTAAATAAACACTTTAATGGGGATTTGTAAAACAAGAATATGAGAGATGACTTCTTCTTGGAGGGATCCAGAAAATCTCAACAAGGGGGTGATCCTTGGGTCTCAAAGAACACATGGGAGATTTGTAGCCATCTTCATAGCTGTCACTGATTGAACTGTTAGTTTACAGCTGTGATCTACTCGATGTTCTCCTAACCTTGGCACCTACATTTTGTAAAACAGAGAAGTGACGCACATGGAGAGTTTCTGGTTAAGTCAGGTTAGGAATAGAGATCCATCCTCCTCTCTTCTGTGACCGATGTTTTGTCCATCTCTACCCTCCTTTATGTCTCCTGTCAACTGAGACCTGGCTCTTTAAGCCAGCCTTATCCCAGGTGGCTCAGTGGTAAGGAATCTGCTTACCAATGCAGGAGATGTGGGTTTGATCCTGGGGTCAGGAAGATCCCCCGGAGAAGGAAATGGCAACCTGCTCCAGTATTCTTGCCTGGGAAATCCCATGGACAGAGGAGCCTGGTGGGCTACAGTCTATGGGGTCACAAAAGAGCTGGATACAACTTCACAACTATAAAAACAAAATAGAATCTATCTTTGGTTATTTGAGGAACAGAACACTGATAGAAGCCTCAATGAAACCTCACAGCAGACAGGCAGTTGAGTGTAGTTGAGAGAGCAGCTGATGGAAAGGCAGACCAGTGCAGGTTCAAATCTCAGCTTTGCCAAGTACAAGCTTTCCAACTTCAGAATTATCAGCTCATCTCTCTGGCCCTCAATGTTCTCATCTGTAAAATGGGTTTATAAAACAGGTGGTGAACTTTCAATGGAATTTATCTGAGACGTGCCTGGAATGCTGACTCCCCCAGTTAATCCCAATGTCTGTTTCCTCACGTCACTCGGGGCCTCTGCTCAAATGTCACCCCCTCATTGAACCCTCCCTCTCGATACTCTATTTTATTTTTCTTTATAGTCCTTATAATTACAAACAAGTGCATCGTATTTATTTGCTTATCTTCTGTTGTCTGATGCACCCATTGGATCGTTGGCACCATGAGGGTAAGGATTGCCATCTGTTTTCCAAACATCTGGAATAATGCCTAACTCGTAGCCAAATGAATGACATGCAGGAAGCCCTTGACCTTTAAGAAATATGGGTTCCTTCCTTCACTTTTCTGTCTATCAAGTAATCTTCAGTTGCATCTTTGTGTTTTCTTCTCTGTGTTTTCTGATAACCTGGCCACAGTTTAGTTGGGTCTCAGGCATCTGCACATATTGGGCCAGATGCAGAGCAGCCGCTGCTGCTTCCTTCTCGCCCGCCTTCTTCACCCCCTGCTGTCATTGTCAAGCAAACAGTTTCTTGCTCCAGACCACCTCAATTGTACAGGGATGTTTTCCCAAGCCTTTAACGTGGAACGTGTTGACTAACTGTTCTTTAAACACGTTGGGGGTTCCAGTTTCCACACCTGTTTATTTTGTGACACTTGGAAGGGCCAGGATCATGAAGGGTGTGCCAGCGTCTCTTTCATAGATGCCTGATGGGGCTCGAGCTTATGTGATTGACCATTCAAGTCAGTGGCAGGCATGATGTTGGCCATGCAGAGTGGGCGCCTCTGAGGGGCTAGATGTATTTACTTACAATGAATAGGATTTCAATCCCCTGGATTTGGTTAGAACAAGCCCCATGCTGCCCCCAGAGAGTTGCATAATGAGCCACCTGCTCACCAGGGACCCTTCCTTTCCCCATAAGGGACAAGCTGGTACCAGAATTGGGATTCAGCCGAACCCAGGCTCCCTAGGGGAACCAGGAACACCTGTCATCCTGCTGAGCCAATCCCAAATCCAAGACCTACCTATGCCTCTGGCTTCCTCACTCCCCAAATAAATGCTGCCCATTTGGTTTTACTGCTGAGGAACCAAGAGCCAAGAGCCCAGCACCATAAGAAGCGAGCTTGAACGAGGTTCTGCCCTCCCCTGAGAATGAGCAGGTCGGTGGTTGCCTTGACCTACTAAGTTGCCCGTGTGACCAGCTGGAGAAATGGCTCAGTACCTTAGCAGTATCAGAGCAGTCTGGTGGTTTGGCACTCTCAGCAAGAACATGCAGGGCTCACCAGGGAACGTGATGGGCTGCCTCTCCCAGGACTTAGCGGAGTGCTCAGCACCCACATGGTGTTGACAAGAGATGCCCCCACCAAGACGACAGACTTCTTGTGGGGTGGCAGTGCATAGCCCAGTCTACCTACAATGCCTAGCATTCAGAGAAATTTTATTTAGTGCATGAGTGTTTAGCTTCAAGCCAGTGCCCCTGAATTCCATCTCCAAATCTGCCCTTTACTAGCTGTGTGACTCTGAGCAAACTGCTTAACCTCTCCAGCACACCTTCTGCATCGGTGATTGTGATGATCCCTGCCTCAGGGTATAATATAACTATTATGATGTAATATCATGCTAGCGGTAGTAGTAGCAGCAACAGCAGTAATGTCTATCCTACTGGGTTAGGTAGGATAACATGAGTCAACCCACAGAAAGTAATTAACACAGTTCCTGGTATGTGAAGTGCAAGTGTTAGTCATTAGTCTCTCTGTCGTGTCTGACTTTTTGTGACCCCATGGACTGCAGTCCATCAGACTCCTCTGTCCATGGGATTCCCCAGACAAGAATACAAGAATGGGTTGCCGTTTCCTTCTCCAGGGGATCTTCCCAACCCAGGGATTGAACCCAGGACTCCTGCATTGTAGGCAGATTCTTTACCATCTGAGCCACCAGGGAAGCCCTCCTGGCATATAGTAAATGCTAAATAAAAGTTACCTAATCGTGGTGGCTGCTGAATATACTATCTGTCGGTTGACTGTGGTGGTGTTGGGTTGTGAGGGTGACTGGTTGAATAGAAAGGTATTTGATTGGTTGTTTATGTTGGTGGTTGATTGTGTTAGAAGTTGGTTGAGATGACTGACTAGCTTTGATGGTCTTTGATTAACTATGGTTGTGGTTGATGGATTGTTGTGATTGTTTGCAATTTTGTCTAGTTGGTTGTAGTGGATGGTTGGTTGAGGAAGTGACCAACTGTGGTGATGGCTGGTTTTGTGCCATGATGTTTGGTTGGCTGTCATGATTGATTGGCTGTCAAGGTGTGTGGTTAGTTATGATGGTATTTGATGATGTTTGGGTTGTTTGGTTGTTAGTGGTATTGGCCAGCTGATTGTGCTGTGAATGGGAGGCTAGTGAGCTCATTCAACTCTAACTTCAGGTACAAAGCCCCAAACACATCCATGTCAGTTATGCTCAATGAATGAATGAGGGAGGAGTTTGCAGGACTTTCCTGGCGGCTCAGACAGTAAAGCATCTGCCTACAATGTGGGAGACCCGGGTTCAATCCCTGGGTTGGGAAGATCCCCTGGAGAAGGAAATGGTAACCTACTCCAGTATTCTTGCCTGGAAAATCCCATGGACGGAGAAGCCTGGTAGGCTACCATCCATGGGGTTGCAAAGAGTCAGACACGACTGAGGGACTTCACTTTCACTTTAGAGTGTGAGGTCATCACAGGAGGAGGCTGCACACTACAAACCAGCAGCTGTGATTGGGGCTTCAGATCGGATGGTGACTCGCACTTCATCCATCCTGGGTGGGTGAGCAGGGATGCCACGCCTTCTCCAATTGGCCATCACATAGGCCTCTCACTTTCCCTGTTTCAGCTACTCTGGAGCAAAACTCTCTTTCTATTTGGGATCTCTACAAGCACCCCCAACCGTAAATTATTCTTAAGCCATGTAGACTACATTTCATGTCAAACCATCCAAAAGACATCCTGTAAATCCACAAAATACATCCAGCCATTTTCTTCTGGTGTAGTCAAGACACACCAATAACGGAAGCTGAATTGTTTCTGAATGGGTCTGCCCTGAGGATCTGTCTTCTCTTGTTTGTTGCCTGCTTGGAGATTTCCTCCAGAGTTCCTGCAGAGGCTCCGTGTCTATGTGTGTAGTCTGTGTAAATGTGTGTGTGTGTGTGTGTGCAAGAATATGCACATCTGCACACACATGTCCCCAGAATTGGGAGTTTTTCTCAGCAGGTATAACAAAGTGGTCCTAGCCCCACTTTCCATCCTATAAGATCTTTATCCAAACCTCTCAGCACCTCTCAGAGAAGGTGAATATGAGGAAGCAACCTAAGGACCCCTAGAAATCAGAGCAGGACCGTCTGCATCTCCAGATGGTGCAGGTTAACTTCTTTCAGCTAAAAGGTGGAAGGGCAGCTCCCAGCCTGTGGCAGCTGAGAGCGGAGCAGGTACCACCTGTCAGACCTGACGGAAGGTGTATCCAGCCTGATTCTGCAAGCTGTTGTCAGGCCTGGTGGAGGACGAGGGCTTGATGACCAAGCCAGAGAGGTTACGGTAGGTCTGTGAAAAGGGACAGCTCACCAAGTGTCATTGCAGAGAGTGTCTGAAGAGCAGCTAGAAGGACAAGGACTCTTGAAGGAAAGAGGCAAGGCTGCTCATGTATGCTGAATGCTTCCTTCATGCCAGGAATTGGTCTGCTGGCTTTGACAATACAGGCGTATTAATCCTAGAGGCCGGCCTCCCTGGTGGCTCACAGGTAAAGAGTCCGCCTGCCAATGCAGGAGACACGAGTTCAATCCCTGGTCCGGAAAGATCCCACATGCCACGGAGCAACTAAGCCCATGTGCCATAACTATTTCACCTGTGCTCTAGAGCCCGGAAACTGCAGCTGCTGAGCCCACGTGCTGTAACTCCTGAAGCCCACTCCCTGTAGAGCCTGTGCTCTGCGATGAGAGGCCACCACAATGAGAAACCCGCACACCACAACTGGAGAATAGCGCCCCCTTGCGGCAACTAGAGAAAAGCCTGTGCGGCAATGAAGACCCAGCACAGCCAAAAATAAATAAAAACCATTAAGAAAATCCTAGAGGCAGCATGTTTCAGGATCAGGCAGACCCCAGATAGGCCTTTTACAAGCTGTGTCACTGGAAGCCAGTTGTTTGGTCTCTCATAGTTTTATTTTCCACATGCAAAAAATTGGAACAATGATACTAGGAGATAAGATAGCACACGTGGGCTTTTGTGCCGGTGTGTTGGAGTTTGAATCCTGGATCCCCACGTTTGGACGGTGCAACTTGGAGCAAGTTGCCTAACCTCTCTGTGCTTCAGTTTCTCTGCAGACAAATAGCCCCACCTACTTGATAGGACCCTGTGAACCCTATGAGAAAAGGCACAGAGAACAGTTGGCCTAGTACCAGGCTCATTGTAAATATCCCTCCTCTCATTATTATTATTAATTCTACTTTCATAATTTTGTTAATAGTCCTTCCATGAAATTCTATCTGTGAGTAGCAGGCACACTGCCATCACTGAACGCCAGTCCCTTCTTTTTCTTTCTCCAAATTTTCACAACTCTCTTACGGATAATTTTACAGAAAATGAAACTGGGAGTTGGATTAGTTGAGAAACTTTTCCTAGATCACACAACTGGAACATGCAAAGAGCAAGACTTGCCTGGAAGCCATTTGCAGTTCCAGAGTTCTTGAAAAGAAGAATTGAATAAATCACATGAAACCTCCCAGCATTTGGATGTTTATGGTCCTTTCATCCAGCCTGGAGGAGTCATTAATCATTGAGCTGTGTCCACGTTGGCCAGGATTCCCCAAGGTATATGGGCTGAAAGATATTGGGGATGATTGTTTATAAAGCCTTCAGGGCCCTACCTAGAGAACGGCCCATTCTTTTCATTCTGCAGCGGAACATGGAAAGGGCACATCTAATTTCCTCCAGGAAAAGGAGCATCCTCGAGAATCAGTAAAAGACACCCAAAATGCCAACATAAAGACGTAAAAGTGGCAACATTCATAAAAGGAACCTGAGGGTCCTGCGCTGTCACACGGCATCCCTCCCCATGGAGAGCCCGGGGAGCCATGTGGGAGATTGGTACCACCATCCAAAGAGTGTGCAATCATAGTCGTAAGAGATCTTAATTTGGAGATGCCAGACCTCCAAGCAACAACAAAAAGAACCAGTTACACTGAAGAAGAATAGTGGAATGGTGCCAGAAAGAGCTAATGGATCCTCCGCCAGCCTGGGCCCCCTTCCCCTGGCCCTAAGAATGCATCAGGGAACTTGTGAGGAGCCTGTGTTAAAGATGAGGTCATAGAATGGAGTCAAGTCGCATTTATTAGGCTAGCTTCTAGAGTGAGCACGTGAGACTCACTCAACATCCAGAGTGAGCATTACCCTGGAGAATTCCTTAAATTACCCTTAAAGTACAGTCTATGAGGTTTTATTATACAACCCTGTAAAGTTTTTCTTAGACACATTAAAGTTTGAGAACCACGAAGCTAGACTGAAGAAAGAAGCAAAAGCAATGTCTATATGCAGATGTCTGCACATTTAAATCACTCTGCCTTCTGGGTAATTAACCAATTCCTAATAAAGAAGAGGAATAGATGGGAAATTATGAAGTGTGTGTGTGTTTTTTTTTTCCACTTGCAATGTTTCCCTTGATCTATGGTCATATTAAGCCTCTATAACTTCAGTAGATGTTGTCAGGTGTGTTGTTGTGTGGATTAATCAACAGATATATTGAAAACATCTAGCATAGGATCTGGCACATAGAGATATTCAATGAATGTTTGCTGGATATAAATCATGCCTGGTCAGATCCACATACAGGTTTGTTTTTAAAGGAGCAGAGAACATGACCACCTGCTTCCAGCCTTTCCAAGGAGTATTTATTATTGAAGCCCATCTTTCATGTCCTTGGGCATCGGTTTCCTGACACCTTAGGTACACATGATGACCAGCCTTTGTTCCACTTTTGCTGTTGGGGACCCCTGTGCAAAGGACAAACTGAAGGAGGTGCTACTAAGCCACAGATATGGTGCAAAAGGAAGATAGCAAGTCCTAAGGAGATGCCAAAATGAAGTTAGTAATGGAATATTTGGGTTGCCACCCAAAAGAGTAACTGCAGTAATCCCAGCCAGGAATTCCAATATCAAGAAAAGGTAGGAAGGAAGAAGAGAAGGAATTAGTGTTGATGAAGTTTCCATCATGTGCCAAGAATTTTATAGAATTCAAACCAAGGATTCCAAATCTAAGTGAGACCCAGGAAGCAAACATTTCAAGAATTCATTTTCAAGAAACATGTGTTGAGCATCTGCCATGTGCCAAGTACTGCTCTGGGTTTGGGGACACAGTCGTGAGCAAAGAGATGAAAATCCCTGCCCCCATGGAGCTTAAATTCTACTGAAGGGTCATGTTAGACAGGGCTTCCCTGATGTCTCAGTGGTAAAAGAATCCACCTACAATGGAAGAGGCGCAGAAGACACGGCTTCGATCCCTGGGTCAGGAAGATCCCCTGGAGGAGGACATAGCAACCCACTCCAGTATTCTTGCCTAGAGAATTCCATGGACAGAGAAGCCTGGTGGGCTACAGTCCACAAAGAGTTGGACACAACTGAAGTGACTTAGCAAGCACGCATGTTATAGAATTAGAAGTGATGGAGTAGTGGGAGGTCAAAGGTTTTGGATAAAATCTGGAAATGCTGAGTTGAGATCCTTGATGATTATTTACATGTTCTGAGCATCATTGCATGGGGAAACCAGAGTCTTCTCAAAAAGACAACAGAATGGGGTAGGACATGAAATTATATTTTTGGACCTCTAGGTTCCTCCCTCCTCCTGAGGTATTATTGTTCAGGGATGTCTTTGTCTTGTCCTTGATCCTATTCATGGCTGCATTTCCCTTGGCAAGAAAAAAAAACATGGTGGAGAATTGGCCATAAGAAGTTTTTCCACAGGAAAATTCCCAGCTCTGTTTGGCTTACAGATTGAAGTGATGTGAATTGGATCAGCCAATAAGCATGGGGCTATCACTAGGAGACCGGCCACAGCTAAGCAGTGTGACTCCCACTGCTCTTTGTTAATCACCATTACCCCAAGGCGTCTTATCTGATGATCATTAGGTCTAGTGGGGTAGAGGCTCTAGGTGCTGACTCTAGAACCTGTGATGGAAAGTGAAAGTGAAAAAGAGCTTCCCGGGTGGTTCAGTGCCTGCCAATGCAGGAGATGCGGTTTCAATCCCTGGGTTGGGAAGATCCCCTGGAGAAGGAAATGGAAACCCACTCCAGTATTCTTGCCTGGGAAATCCCATGGACAGAGGAGCGGTGGGCTACCGTCCATGGGGTCGCAAAAGAGTCAGACATGACTTAGGGACTGAACAACAATTCAGTAGAGAAAAGAATGGGGTGTCCCTGAGCGTAAAGAGCAGAAACTATGGAGGGGCCAAGTAGATATCTGGGGCAAGAACATTCCTATCTATTATATCATGTCATTTTCACCACAATGGTACCCATAACACATTATCCTCCCCAGTGTTATGTGTGAAAAGGTGTGATTACTTAACACCGGGTGCTTGCTTCAAGCCCACAGAGTGGCAGCACATCTGGGACATGTCTGGTTACCCTCAGCCACAGATGCCCTCTCAGATGCTCCAGATCCATGCCCATGAGCAAGTGCCTTCTTGGTTCCCCAAGGCATCTAAACATGACTTAGCTGCCCTAGATGTTGAGGCGAGCAGGGCTCATTATGGTATGTTTGGGTCACCCATTTTCACCTTCCCTCCCACCTCTTCCCTAATAGCTCAGTTGGTAAAGAATCTGCCTGCAATGCAGGAGATTCCAGTTCGATTCCTGGGTTGGGAAGATCCCCTGAAGAAGGGAAAGGCTACCCACTCCAGTATTCTGGCCTGGAGAATTCCATGGACTGTAAAGTCCATGCAGTCACAAACATTCACTTCACTTCCACCTCTTTCCAATGCGTGGTGCAACCATACAACAAGGAGAAAACTTTTCCTCTCTGACTTTGAAAATGAATCCCCTTGCATTATTTTCATGCCTCATAAATCTCCCCAGCTGAACTGGAATCATCTGGACAGATCTTGAAAAAAAGGTACTTGAACCACCTCGTGGCATTGTGGAGAGCCTTGTTCTTCCCACAACTCCTGCATTAGCCTTCTCATTGTTACCCCCTTATTTCCTGTGAGCCTCTTACTAGTTTTAGGAGCTATTTAAGGAGCTACAATTATCCCCATTTTGCAGATAGGGCAACGGGAACTCCCCAGCTCAGTCAGGGCCAAAGGCAAGAGATAAGGGCTGGGTCTAACCATCTTCCAGTTGTGTAAACAGCACCACCAAGATCAAGCTGCCATCTTTCTCCTTATATAGCCTCTCACTTCTATTTTCAAATTCCCCCACATCTCCAGTCCATTTCCCCAACTGGAGCTTGAGTGGACTCTTCAAAGTCGACCCCCTTCAAGGCATCCTTTTACTTTAAGGGCTTTCTATTTGAAGTGGGAGATAGATGGATCCCAGGCTGAGCCGCTCCATCCAGTCTCCTGCTGACCCTTGAGATAAGGGACAAGCAGGAGCAGAGCACTGACTAAGTCAGACAAAGTGATCATATTTTTCTCATTCATGTGGTCCACGGGATTTCTCAGCCCACATGCATGCGAAAAAGGTCCCCAGAGGAGGTAAGGGGCCAAAGGAGGGAGGAGCTGCCAGCCCGTACTGTGTCCTGCCAACCTCATGGAAACATTCATGCTGGAATTCATCTTGGCTGAGAGATACACAGGAACACCAGGAAGGGTATCTGAGTCAGGCCAGACATGGGCACAAGCAAGATGATTGGCCAAAGATAGCCCAGAAGACTGCCCCACGTAGGCAATCCAACCCACTTCTACTGGGTACAGCGCTCTCTGAGTTCACCCGTGTGCTCTTCCACATGTTCTTTGCTTTTGTGTTTAGTCGCTCAGTCGTGTCCGACTCTTTGTCACCCCATGGACTGTAGCCCGCCAGGCTCCTCTGTCCATGGGGGTTCCCCAGGCAAGAATACTGGAATGGGTTTCCAAGCCCTCCTCCAGGGGTTCTTCCCAACCTAGGGATCTAACCCAGGTCTCCCACATTGTGTGCAGATTCTTTACCAGCTGAGCCACCAGGGAAGCCATGAATCTCTCCAGGGGATCTTCCCAACCCAGGAGTCGAACCCAGGTCTCCTGCATTGCAGGGAAATTCTTTACCAGCTGAGCTACTAGCGAAGACCCTCTTTGCTTCTAATAAACCCTTTATCTGTTTCACAGTCTTGGGAATTTTTGCTGAATTCTTTCTTCAAAGAAGACAAGCACTGAGGTCTTGCTTCCAGTGGACTCGCCCCCCAAATCATAATGGAATCCAGACTGCTGGGCCCTACCTGGACCCCACCTTCCCCTCCAGCCTTGTGTCACAACCCTTTCTCCTAACTGGTTATGCTGTGGCCAGTTGGCTACTTTTTATATCCTTGACTTGGGGCCAAACACGTTCTACCCCTTATACCTGGAATGCTACTGCCTCTGACTGTTCTTGGGCTTTGTTTTCTCTTCCTTTCAGTTCAGTTCAGTCGCTTAGTCATGTCTGACTCTTGTGACCCCATTTCTCTTCCTTTAGATCTCAACTGAAATGTGTCACCTTCGCAGGTAGGTTTCCTGACCCCTCCTTCATTAAAATTTATAATTTGTTAGTCCTTTATTTTGTGATGTGTTTACCTGTGTTTGTGGCACCCTATCACATCTGGAGAGTAGGTTCCATGGTGGCAAGAAGGTGGCTATCATCACACTGCCCAGAATCTGGGTGGTGCTTAGTAAATACTTGTGGAATAAATGCATGAATTTAAACATATGGGTGAAATGAAGCATTATGTTGGTTACTTATATTATTAATCATTATGTCCCACTGTCTTCTTTTCTGTAGGATTCCTGGTTAATTGTCCTGATACTTTTCGTTTATATGCATAGTATTTAAGTATTGATGGTTTAGTCACTAAGTCGTGTCCGACTCTTGCAACCCCATGGACTGCAGCCTATCAGGCTCCTCGGTCTATGGATTTCCCAGGCAAGAATACTGGAGTGGGTTGCCATTTCCTTCTCCAGGGGATCTTCCCAACCCAGGGATCGAACCCAGGTTTCCTGCATTGCAGGCACTCTCCTGCATTTCAGGTGGATTTTTTTTTTTTACCAACTGAGCCACCAAGGAAGCCCATTTTAGGTACTGAAGTTGTTCAATTAATGGTTATTGAATGGACATGGGGATGGATGCATGCATGGATGGATAGAAAGATGGATATATACTTTTTACTTTGTGATCTCATAGATTTTTTTTCTTTTTTTCATAACCAAATGACCAAGCTATATTATTTTTTAATTACTTAATTTATGGCTTCACCAAGCCTTAGTTGTGGCAGGTGAGATCTCCCTTGTGGCCTGCAGGATCCTTTGTTACGGTGTGCAGGCTCTTTGTTGGAGCACACTGGCTCCTCTCTAGTTGTGGTGTGTAGGCCCAGCAGTTGCAGCACCCAGGCTTAGTTGCCCCAAGGCATGTGTGATCTTAGTTCCCGACCAGGTATTGAACCTGCATCCTCTGCATTGGAAGGTGAATTCTTAACCAATGGACCACGAGGGAACTCCCCAAGCTATATTCTTTCTGTGATTGCCCCTTTTCCTTTTTGCAATATTCTATCACCTTTTGAAATGTGTCTCAAGATTGTATTCTCCTAACAGTCAAGAGATTCTTCTGTGACCCCTACTGTAGGGGCTCTACCACAATACCAGGGTTTTTTGGAAAGTATTACCTTTTATGGGTATCTGTTCCCTTCTTCCAAGGATATAAGTAGAACCAGTTGTGTAGTACAAAAGCATATTGCATCTACGAGCTCTCTTAGTTTACATACAGTGGTTCAATTCAGGGTGAACGGGTCAATATAACAATTCTGAAACTGGCCTATGACACTTGAAAGCCTAAAGTCATGCAAAAATCCAGTTTCTATAATCTTGGCTCAGTCTCGCAAGGATTTTTCTGTCAAGAAGGCCTCCAAGGTATTTGACATCATCATCGCCTAGGATCCTGAGTTCTGATATTCCCTACCTGCTGGGGCATTTGTCACTGATCCTCCAGGCTCACAAATGGTGGTTCTTTGAATTCTCTGTGTTGCTGCAGGGAAAAGCCTCTGGGTTTCTTGAGGGTCCCACCACCATTCCTCTTTCTTTCTTTATCCCCTGCTGTTACCATTTTCTTCATATCTGTTTCCTCACATGGTAACAAATCAAGCAAAGCAAAATACCATTCCTAGAAACAGCTCTCCCTTGGGCGGCATGAGGCTCATTATCCCATTCAAGATCTGGTACATACGAAACAAATACATCGCACCTCCACCCGACAATCGCCATGCGTTATGTAGACCTGCCATCTCTATTGTATAATGTTCGGTGATTTACTCTCTCTGGGTTTTTGCTCATTTGCTCCTGTTCTTTGTTACTAGATGTCAGAATCCGTTTCTGTTTGGGCAGGCTAATACAATAGGAGTTTATTTTATACTTACAACAGCAGTCAAGGGATTATAGATTACTGGGCGAGAGGAGAAAAGGTTTCCTCCACACAGTGATTCAGGAGCTCAGGCTCATAGAGGCTCTGACGCGGTAAACATGTAGCTGCTAAGACTAGTCTAGGATGTAAACATCCATCAGGCAGGAGAAGAAAGACCATGGACATCATGAGTGGGGAACTTTTATGGGGCAGACCTGGCAGTGAATATATCACTTGAGCTTATACCCTCTTGGCCAGAACTCAATCATGTGACCACAGTTAACTGTCAGGGAAGCTGAGAAGTGTGCCCTAGTTATCTGCCCAGAAGAAAGAGAAAATGAGTTTGGGGCAGTAGCTAGCATAACTCTGCCACCCAAAGTTGGCTGTTTTTACATAATTGCCTTGTTTAATCCTCACAATAGCAAAGAAATCTGATCATCACTATCATCAGTGAAGACACTGAGACCCAAGACATAAACTGCAAGAGAACACACCACTGTTACCGTTAATGTGTCGTAGGATCTAGATTTGAACTTAGATCTATGTGGTTCCACCTCAGTTTTCTTCTCAGGAATTACAGTACTTCTCTAAGAAAAAGATCCCACTCTGGCTGTCATTGAAATTGCCATGAGAGCTGTAATGGGGCGTAATCTCCCCCCGCCATTGGCTTCATTGGATAGATAGACAGGAGTTACATTTGCCGTCTTGGTTGGGAAGTTCTTATCTACCTACCCTACCTCCTATATCCCCAGATGTCATCTCTGTAAATACATTGACTTTATGCCTTCAAAGAGTCTGTCTGGCTACTTTATTTGATCTCCATGAATGAGATTTTTGGTACATGATTAACCCAAACCTTCCAAGCTCTATTAATCTAATGCTATTTTATCAAACAACAAGTTCACCTAGTGACCATATCCTTTAAAATTCAATACCTTTGTGTGTTCTACATCCATTTGTGTATCCTATACTCTTTACCCCAGAAACCAAATTTTAAAAATTGAGTTTTTATCAGTGTCACTAAAAGCTACATGAAGTATTTGAAAATAGATCAAATATAATACAGTGCCCACACCAATAGAGAGAAAGCCCAACTTTCATATAATGTGCACATTTGATAAATACATACACACACACACAAACATATACTACAAACACAAAGCTAAATTGGAATGCTTTTAAACATATCATTTAGACCTTAAAGTGCTGTTAATGAGGGTTTATTTTTATTTTTTAAAAAAATACATTTGACTAGATTTAGAACTCCTCAAAGGAAGTATGAGTTTTATGACCTGACCACTAGGTGGACTGCTCATTAAGAGAAGTTGATTTAGATGAACTAGCTTCAGTTAAACCATCTGTAGACCTAAGCATTATCTTGTATGAAGGTGTCCCTTCTTCTGGTACCCAAACTGTAATCAGTCAGTCACCCTCCCTAAATATGTCAGGGACCAGACTGTCTTCATGAAAGCCTGAGAACCCAGACTTTCTCTCACTAACCCATTCCGGTCTCTACATGTCTCCAGGTTTAATGCTGTTCGTGATTGACTTGGTTGACAAAGGTCAATACACCAGTAAGATGAAGTCTCCTTAGCCTCACTCTTTTGACTATAAATGACTGAAACATGACTGTTTTGGGGGCTGGGAGCACTTGTTAAATAATTAGCTGATCTCTTTTTTTGAAAGCTCAGTTGGGGCTCATGGAGAACCCAGGACTCTGTTCTCAGAACTTCTCTCTGTTTTCACCACTCCCTTTATGAGCTCAGCCACTTTCAAAGCTTTAAGCATTTCCTGTATCCTGGTTTTCACCCGACAGCTCTCAATCCAGACATATTAATTCTTGGTTTGTAAATCCAACTGCCTCTTCAACATTCGCACTTGGATATCTAAGAAGCACTTCAAAATTAACACGTCTAAAAGCAAGTTCTTTGTTTCTCAACTCATCAAACTCCGCTCCTCTTGAGTCTTCTTCCTCTTTTCAGAAAACCTTGGCTCTGCTCTTCCTTTTATTTAGGACAAGAATCTTAGAGTCATCCTTGGTTCTTCTCTTTCTCGCATGCCTTCAATTCAATCTATAAGCAAAGGCTGATGCTGTTGCCACACGTCTTCACAACTCTTTTGCCCAAGCCTCTATTGCCTTTCACTGTGATGATTTCCGTAGCCTCTTAATTGGTCTTCCTTCAGTACTTACCCCCAGAACCTCTTCCCAACACAGGAATCCCCATGATCTTCCCAATGTGTAAGGCTGACCAAGTCCTTCTCCTCCTCAAAGCCATCTACTGGCCCCTGCTTGCATGCATGTGTGCTAAGTCGCTTCAGTCATGTCCGACTCTTTGTGACTCTGTGGACTGGAGCCAACCAGGCTCCTCTGTCCACAGGATTCTCCAGGCAAGAACACTGGAGTGGGTTGCTGTGCCCTCCTCCAGGCTCCTCAGTTCAGTCCAGGTCAGTTAAGTTGCTCCGTTATGTCTGACTTTGGACTGCAGCGTGCCAGGCTTCCCTGTCCATCATCAACTCCCAGAGCTTGCTCAAACTCCTGTCCATCAAGTCAGTGATGCCATCCAACCATCTCATCCTCTGTCACCCCCTTCTCCTCCTGCCTTCAGTCTTTCCCAGCATTAGGGTCTTTTCCAGTGAGTCAGTTCTTCACATCAGATGGCCAAAGTATTGGAGTTTCAGCTTCAGCATCAGTTCTTCCAGTGAATATTCAGGACTGATTTCCTTTAGGGTTGATTGGTTTGATCTCTTTGCAGTCCAAGGTCCAGGCTCCTCGCTTACTCAAAATCCAAAGATCTTACAAAGGCCTTGAGGCTCTACATTATCTGGACCTCACTGCTTTCCTGCCCTGATCCTCTCCCACTCTTTCAATCTCACACTTCTTTTTAGTCACTCTGCCCCCTCCCTCCTTGAACACACCAGACACATGTTCACCCCAGAATTTTGCAAGGCCTGTTCCTCTACCTTTCTCCATGTGGCTTACAACCAGGCTTCTTCTGTAACCCTATCCAGATCCTACCTCTGACCTTGTCTTAGGCTCTAAGGCATCCCAGGTTGCACTCAGAGACTTGCCTCTATTGCATTGTATGTGGCTTGGGACTGTCACTCATTTGAATGATAAACTGAAGCCATCAGATGTTTTTTACCAGGACTTTGGATCTTTAGTGGGTTGGTATGTAAAAGGAGAAGAAGAGGAAGAGAAAGAACAAGGGAAGTCCCTGGCTGTTCAGTGGTTAGGCCTCGGGGCTTTCACTGACAAGGGACTGGGGTTTGATTCCTAGTCAAGGAACTAAAATCCCAGGGGCTCTGTGGTAAAGCCTAAAAAGAAGATTTTTGTTTTGAAAAAAGGAGAGGAGATAAATAAGGAACAAAAGAAGAATTAAATGGAGAAAGGGAGACAGTTGAATCTGTCCCAAGCCTATGGTGATGCCTTAAAAAAAAAAAAAAAAACCTATAGATCAGGTTCTATAGCCTGTGTTCCCAAATTTCCCCATTTCCTACCATTTCCAAGCCTATTCACAAGCTATTCCTTATGAATCACCTCATACATACTTTGAGTAAATTCCCTATTTATGATAGCTAGCCAGAAACTTTTCCTGTTGAAAATAAGTGTTGTAAATGATGAACCAAAAAGTATACATATAACTTGAAGGAAAAGCCAAGAGTGAATGTTGAAGGGTGTGAAGTTTAAATAACCCGAAGGGGCTTCATTCATGATCATGAAACTCAGACCAAGACTGTTTAGAACAGGGACAGTGCATTCAGCCCCTGCCTTTGGATAATTTCGGGAATATTATTAACAACAAACCAGTCCATCCTAAAGGAAATCAACCCTGAGTGGTCATTGGAAGGACTGATGGTGAAGTTGAAGCTCCAATATTTTGTCCACCTGATGCAAACAGCCGACTCATTGGAAAAGACCCTGATGCTGGGAAAGATTGAGGGCAAGAGGAGAAGGGGATGACAGAGGACAAGATGGTTGGATACCATCACCGATCAAGGGACATGAGTTTGAGCAAGCTCTAGGAGATGGTGAAGGACAGGGAAGCCTGTTGTGCTGCAGTGCATGGGGTCGCAGAGTCGAATACGACTGAGTGAACAGCAACAACAACAATTAACAACAGTGAGGCCAGGTAAAAATCCAGACCAATGACCTGCTCAGAAGCAAGAAAAATGTAAGCGGAAAAGAATAGAACCAGATACCAGATAACTTTGTTCAGGTGCTTGTCCCCCAGCACAGATGTGGAGGGAGAGAGAGATCTCCTGGGAACTGTTCCCAAGCCTCTCTCCTGAACCTTCACTGTGTCATCTCCTCTGCTGGGGGCAGAAGGATTTGAAGTGCCCTGTGTGCAAGAACTTAGGCAAAGAAAGCCAGCAAGTATATTTCACTTCAGTGCTGCTCTCCTGCTGGTCGCTGCCGCTTTTGCCATTACAGCCCTTGATTATCTAAAATGTTCTTTTTTGTCTTCACAGCTTAGACTAGGTCACCGCTCTTCACCATCCCCCCAAACTCTCACGGGTTAGTTATTCCGTGCTCCATGGTGCCTTGAGTAGATCTTTGTCTACAGCAGCCCTCATCCCACGGAAGAATGAAAAGAGCCTAGTGTAGAGTCAGAAAGTTCTGGCTTCAAATCTCAGCCTGGTGGCATGTTGTTTGGATATCTTTGGGGGTTACTCTCTGAGCCTCATTTTTTAGTAAAATGGATAAAATCATAGAGCTTATTTTCCAGAATTAGAAATTAAATAATTTGTTGTAGAAATCACCAAGCACAGACCTACATCATAAAGCAAACGAAATAGATGCTTAATCATAATTAGCCTCCTCTTCTTACTTGTTTACATATGAAATGGAAACATTGATGGGGTTAAGGGAGCTGCCTTGTTGGAATCCTGCTCATTGTGTGACCTCCGACCAGTCATTGAACTGTCTGGAGCCTCAGTTTTCTTATCTGTAAAACAGGGATAAAAGTAATTTTCACTCCAGAGGATTGTTGTAAGGGTGAAATGGGTTTAATCTTGTAAAGCACTTGGAACTTACAGTAAGATCTCAATAAATAATAATACTGAACATTTGTTGGTATGAGTAAGTTTTAGGTATTATCAGGGATTTCCCAAATAGACTGTGAACTCCTTGATGACAGGGACCAGTAATATTGATCTTCATCTTCTAGGACTTAGCAGACCATCTAGTTATCAATGAGAAATTGCTTAGTAAATGAATGAATCAATTGCTGGGTGATGAGCATTGGTACCCAGTGGGCCTCAGGCTTGGTGCACCAAGAGAAATCCTGCTTCCTTTCCGGACCCCACCCCTACGTTACCCCTCCTGCCCATACAAAAGAAACACAATAACTCACACTATGTGTGTGTGTGCACGTGTGTGCATGTGTGCACACACACGCCCAGTCGTATCTGACTCTCTGCAACCCCATGGATTGTAGTCCACCAGATTCCTCTGTCCATGAAAGTCTCCAGGCAGGAATACTGAAATGGGTTGCCATTTCCTACTTCAAGGGATCTTCCCGATCCAAGGACGGAACCCACGTCTCTTGCCTCTCCTGAATTGGCAGGCAGATTCTTTTCCACCGCACCACCGGGGAAGCCCTATGACAAAGACATAAACATGCTGAGGACTAAATTAAATGCGGGATGAAATCAGGACGATGACATCACAAGTAACCCCTAAAAGGAAAAAATGTCATGCTCGTTCCACTCACTCTCTGGCAAAATGAACTGTGATTTACTCCCACAAATTACCAGCTGTAAAATATTTACAACTAATTCCTTCTACCTTCCAGGGTGGCAGTGGCAAAGGGAGGCAGGCTGTTTAGGCAGTAAATGCGGAATGCAATTTCCATGTCAGTGGCCCTGTTTCCTGCAGCAACCTCAGGCGACGGCATCATTTATATCTTCCACGCACACCATCTTCTCTGCATGTGCATGAGTCTCAATTACAGGCAGTTGAGGTTTGTGTGGTAGGCATTATGCATTTATGAGCCAGAGCAAACATTAACTGGTGCTAGTAATTCGTTTCAGGGTGGAGGAAGAGAGGGGAGGGAGCAACTGGGCATGGTGCTGGTACCCTGGCAGTGGGTCACGGTTCTGGGAGGCAAAAACTGGCGGAGAACTGGGGGACAAATGCCCTGTCCCTTTGGAGACACCTCGCAGGCTTATCTCCTGGCATGTCCATCTCCCCACACCCCCAACCTGTGAGGTCAGTGTAGAAAGGTCCCAGGGCAGTCTTGGACTTTTTCTCATCTCTGTATATACTTTAGTGTATACCATCTGTATATGGCAACTTTTAAATGTTTCTCCAGATCTCTTCTGGACTCACTGCTTACCTGACATTTCCATCTGGATGTCTACAAAGCATCTCGAGGATAACATATCTGAAGCAGAGCTCCTGATCTCCCCCGACTCCATACCCAAATCTTCTCTCAGTTTTTGTTTAGGACTGTTGACTTGAAGTCACCTTGATACCTCCCTTCCCCTAACAATCCAAATATCATCCATCTACAAAATTCTATTAGCTCTTTCTTCCAAGGATGCCCAGACTCTTCCCACTGCATCACTCCCACCACCATCTCTTATCTGGCCTGCTGCAATCACTTCCTCAGAGCTACCCAGCTTCTGTATCCCTGCTTAGTCCCTTCCAATGCATCGGGTCACGTGGTCCTGGAAGATTACAATTCAGATCATGATAAGCTAAGTCGCTTCAGTCGTGTCCGACTCTGTGTGACCCCGTAGACGGCAGCCCACCAGGCTCCCCCGTCCCTGGGATTCTCCAGGCAAGAACACTGGAGTGGGTTGCCATTTCCTTCTCCAATGCAGGAAAGTGAAAAAGTGAAAGTGAAGTCGCTCAGTTGTGTCCGACTCTTAGCGACCTCATGGACTGCAGCCTACCAGGCTCCTCCATCCATGGGAGTTTCCAGGCAAGAGTACCAGAGTGGGGTGCCATTGCCTTCTCTGTCAGATCATGATACTTCTGCATAAAAAACTTCAAGGACTTACTGTCACACTTAGAATGAAATTTCATCATTGGACCTCTGTGATCTCATCTTCTGCTGTGGTCTCCAGCCCCACTGGCCTCCATCTTGACTCTGTGCACACCAAGAACACTCCTACCCCAGGACCTCTGTGCTGTTTCCTGTGCTTAGAACAGGTTTCTCCCAGAGAGCTGCATGCTTTGTTTCTTTACTTCCCATATATATATATAGGACATTTCTACACTGGAGTGGGTAGCCTATCCCTTCTCCGGGGGATCTTCTAACCCAGGAATCGAACTGGGGTCTCCTGCATTGCAGACAGATTCTTTACCTGCTGAGCTCCCAGGGGATCTTCCCGACCCAAGGATCAAACCTGGGTGTCCTGCATTGCAGGCGGATGCTTTACCGTCTGAGCCACCAGGGAAGTCCTGTTTCTGCTCACTTACATCCAATCACATTCATCCTGCAAATAATTCTTTTCCCATCAATATTCCTTAATGCTCAAGGTTCACATGACACTCCACCTGTTCCTGGTGCCACCAGGGGCACACACATTCCTGGCAAAGACCTATTATAGCATCTGGACAGAGCAGGGTGTTAATCTTTTCTGGGAGCCTATTTTGGCATTTTCCCCAAGTTACTCAGAGTCTGATAAAGAAGACAAGGAAATACATACATGCCATATGGTGTGATGGGTCAGTGGTAGAAACAGAGCAGGCAGCTGAGTCCAGAGCAGGGAGGTGTCTCATCACATGTGAGCTGAGTCCTGAAGGATGGTTACCACCAGGGTGGTGGAAATGAAGAAGGTCAGCATGCACATCAGGAGTATTTAGAATCTGGACACATACAAAAGAAAAAAAATGAACCCCTGAGCTTTAATCCAAAAACATTCACTTTCGTTTTCCTTTTTGTGAAAATGAATTGGAAATTAAGTGAGGGGACAGGGTACTCTTACACAGTTTGTGTATGACAAAACAATATGACCGTATGGACTGTAGCCCACCAGGCTCCTCATCTATGGGATACTCCAGGCAAGAATACTGGAGTGGGTTGCCAACTCCTTCTCCAGGGGATCTTCCCAGCCCAGGGATCAAATCTGCATCTCCTGCACTGCAAACAGACTGTTTACCACTGAGCTATCAGGGAAGCCCTTACACATTTTTTTTTTTTGAGGTTTTATTTTTATTTTTAATTTTTTTTAATTTTTTTTAATTTTATTTTATTTTTAAACTTTACATAATTGTATTAGTTTTGCCAAATATCAAAATGAATCCACCACAGGTAT
>NW_011494644.1:8593053-8652076 GCF_000754665.1 Bison bison bison
GGGTCATAGAGGATCCTGTTGTGATGTATGTCAGAGAGTGTTTTGCCTATGTTCTCCTCTAGGAGTTTTATAGTTTCTGGTCTTACCTTTAGATCTTTAATCCATTTTGAGTTTATTTTTGTGTATGGTGTTAGAAAGTGTTCTAGTTTCATTCTTTTACAAGTGGTTGACCAGATTTCCCAGCACCACTTGTTAAAGAGATTGTCTTTAATCCATTGTATATTCTTGCCTCCTTTGTCAAAGATAAGGTGTCCATAGGTGCGTGGGTTTATCTCTGGGCTTTCTATTTTGTTCCATTGATCTATATTTCTGTCTTTGTGCCAGTACCATACTGTCTTGATAACTGTGGCTTTGTAGTAGAGCCTGAAGTCAGGCAGGTTGATTCCTCCAGTTCCATTCTTCTTTCTCAGGATCGCTTTGGCTGTTCGAGGTTTTTTGTATTTCCATACAAATTGTGAAATTATTTGTTCTAGCTCTGTGAAGAATACTGTTGGTAGCTTGATACACATAATTTGAAAGCTTGATTTGACATGAAGGCAATGTACCAGTATCTATGAAGACCTTTACATTCAAACTCCCATGACCCAACAATCCAACTTCTGTAGGGCTGTTGTTAGGAAAATAAACAAGAACATCCAAAGAGAGGCATGTGCAGGGGTACTCACTTTAGCCTTATTTGTTGTTGTGGAAAATTGATGAAAATCCAAGACCCTGTACAGGGAAATGGCTAAGTAAACATATTTGGTTTGAATGTTGTGGTTTGCATATGCTACAGAAAGCAACATCCATTGAAAAATGGGATGTGAACTGATAAAGGACAACCTCAAGAAGTATTCTTGAGTAGAAAGCCCGCATTTTAGAATGCTACGTAGGGTGGGATGCTGTTTGTGTCAGCACACTCCCGTGTGTGTACATGCTCACCTGAAGACACCCGGCTCTGTGCAGGAGCGCTAAGCTATGAGATGAATGATGCACGAGGGTCAGGAGTGGCTGCAGGCAAATGGGGAGCTCTAGGGGGTGGAAAGCATCTATCCAGAAAGGAGGCAATGGTGTTAATATTTCTCAATTCAGCCATTTGGGTCTGGACAGGGAAACATTTGATTCCCTTGGAATCAGAGTAGCGTACATATCCCAGCTCAAGGCACCCTGGTTTGCGGCTTGTTATCTGGTGGCTCAGATGGTAAAGAATCTGCCTGCAGTGCAGGAGACCTGGGTTCGATCCCTGAGTCCGGAAGATCCCCAGAGAAGGGAATGGCTACCCACTCCAGTATTCTTGCCTGGACAATTCCATGGACAGAGGAGCCTGGTGGGCTACCGTCCACAGGGTCACAAAGAGTCGGACAGGACCAAGCAACTAATACTTTCACAAGAACATATGGGGGGCTTCCCTGGTGGCTCAGTGGTAAAGAATCTGCCTGCCAGTGCAGCAGACATGAATTTGATCCCTGGTCTAGGAAGATCCCACATGCTGTGGAACAACTAACCCCATGTGCCACAGCTACTGAGCCTGTGCTCTGGAGCTCAGGAGCCGCAACTACTGAATCCTACATGCCCTGGAGCCCAAGCTCCACAACGAGAGGCCACCGCAAAAAGAAGCCTGCGCACCGCAGCTAGAAAGCAGCCCCGGCCTGACACAACTAGGGAAAAGCCCGCGCCACAACGAAGACCCAGACGGCCAAAAAGAAATAAATACAATTATTTAAAAACAGAAGAACTTATGGGGGAGGGATAATTAGGAAGTTTGGAATGGACATGTACACACGGCTACATTTAAAATGGACAACCATCAAGGATCTACTATATAGGACATGGAAATCTGCTCAATGTTATGTGGCAGCCTGGATGTGAGGGGAGTTGGGGAGTGAATGGATACATGTATATATATGCCCGAGTCCCTTTGCTGCGCACCTGAATCTGTCACAACTTTGTTAATTGTCTATTCCCCAGAAATAAAAATTTTTGAAAAAGAATGTATCCAGAGAGGTTGACAAGTAAAAGGGAAGCCTGTTTCCCCAGGCAGCATACCAAGTGTGTGCTGAGCTCCAGAGTGGGACCAGAAATTCTGTAGATCAGGCAGAGTGAGTCCAAGCAGAAGATGAGATTCACAATCATCTGAGGGCAGTGCCATGCTTCGCTGGGATCTTTCAGCAAAAGCAGACTCTTACTTTGCTGGGACTATCGTGAGAGGATCTTGTAGATGCATAAAAAGAGAACAGCAAGGGAATATTTATTCCCCCTGAAAACATTCTCCAAAACTGGAGCTATCTTAACACATTGATATAATGACTGCCTGATCATGATAGATAGATATGAGAGGAAGAAGTTTGTAGGCAATTGATCAGACATGAAATGAAGGCTGTGACATTGTGTATGCCCCTCCTTGACCAGCCAGCAGCACAGATTCCACACCCTGGACCTGGATCATCCCAAGATTCCCTCCCCCAGGTGCTAGAGCCTGGTGAGGACTCTTGAGTCCAGCCCCTGACGAGTCTGGCAAGCTGTGTAGAGCCTCAGTGAAGGAGGTTGGACTGTGGATGAGAGCAGGTATAAGCACTCAGCCTTTTCTACCTTCTCACTTTCCTGGGCGGCTCAGTGGTAAAGAATCCACCTGCCAATGCAGGCGATGTGGGAGATGCAAGAGACAAGGGTTTGATCCCTGAGTTGGGAAGATCCATGGAGGAAGAAATGGCAACCCACTCCAGTATTCTTGCCTGCAAAATCCAACAGACAGAGGAGCCTGGTGGGTTATAGTCTGTGGGATCACAAAGGGTCAGACGCTACTGAGCAAATAAGCATGGACACATTAACTAGTGGTGAAGAGATGGAGGCCCACCTGCCACCAACTTAGCCCTTACTTCACCTCCCTTGTCCCGCTGTGTGGATGCATGAAATGAGTGTATAGAGTGTAAGAATGCGAATGTGCCAATTCAGAGGGGCCATCCATTTATTCCCTGTAATTTATTAAGTACCTATTATATACCATGCTTTATGAAAGATAGATATAATACCTAGTGAACAAGACAAAGTTCTGCCATTGGAGAGTTCAATTTCAGATAGAAAGGCATCAGAAATCATGTGGACCAATAACAAGTAAAGTGGTTAATTCCAAATCTTGACCAACGCCACAAAGTGTGGAGAAGAAGAGAAAGCAGAACAATGGGATAGAAAGTGACTTGGAGCAGGCTTGACTTTTGGTAGAATGATCAGAGAGCGCCTCTCTGAGAGATGAATTTTACGTGCTGTGTGATGTCACAAAAATTATAGGTGATGGACCAGACCTGTGTCATCCAATAGAAATTAGGTGATGATGGAATGTACTAGAGCTGTACTTCCAACACGGTAGCTATTGGCCATTTGTAGCTATTGAGCCCTTGAGATGTAGCTACTACTGTCCCTGAGAAATTAAATCTTTAATTCAATTTAATTTTAATTAATTTACATTTAAATATTTCCATGTGACTCATGGCTTTCACAATAGCCCAAAGTCATGCATTTAATGTAAGACCTGAATGATGATAAGAAGCCAACTCTCCATTCTTACTCCCATCCTTTCTGCTTCCCTCTCTCTGAACCTCCCTTCCTTTCTTCCTTCCTCTTTTCCTTTATTCTCCCTTCTCATCTTTCCAACTGGGCTCTGTCTTTTCCTTCCTTCCTTTATCTCTTCCAATTCTTGGGCAAATATTTATTGTGACCCATGTCTCAATTCTTGGAGAAGGCGATGGCACCCCACTCCAGTACTCTTGCCTGGAAAATTCCATGGACAGAGAAGCCTGGTAGGCTGCAGTCCATGGGGTCGCAAAGAGTTGGATACAACTGAGCGACTTCACTTTCACTTTTCATTTTCATGCATTGGAGAGGGAAATGGCAACCCACTCTGGTGTTCTTGCCTGGAGAATCCCAGGGACAGGGGAGCCTGGCGGGCTTCCGTCTGTGGGGTCACACAGAATCAGACAACTGAAGTGACTTAGCAGCAGCAGCAGTAGCATGTCTCAATTCTAGGCACTAAGTGAGATGCTGAGTGATTCAGCAATATACATGAGCGCCAGACTGTCTTCCTTCTTTGGAGCTTGCTGGTAAAGAATCCCCCTGAAATGCAGGAGACCTGGTCGACCTATGGGTGGCAAGATTCCCCTGGAGAAGGGAAAGGCTACCCACTCCAGTATTCTGGCCTGGAGAATTCCATGGACTGTACAGTCCATGGGGTCAAAAAGAGTCAGACACGACTGAGTGACTTTCATTTCACTTTCCTTTAGGACAGACAGACCAAACACAAGAAAATGAACACATAAACAAGATAATGTCAGATAACAAGGAGCCCTAGGAAGTGAACAAAAGAGGCCAGTGTGAAGCAGAGTGATTTAGATGGTGCCTGGGTAAGGGGATTGCTCTCTGAGTTGGGGATGTTTGAGCCAAGACTTGAATAATGAGAAGGAGCCAGTAATGGGAAAAGTAGGGGTGTGGGGGGGTGGGCGGTGGGGGAGAGAGAGAGAAACAGAAACACTCTGTAAGGGATGGGTGTGCTTGAATATCTGATGATATAATATTACAGTCTTTGAGGCATTGTGTGTATGTTTGTGTATATCTTTCTAGGTGTGCACTGATCTTCTTTCCTATCTGTCATTTCTCCATCTGTTATATGATTGGATGGATGGGTTTGAAAATCTGTTTAGTATTTCATGCACTCCAAGCTGTGAAAGTCCGGTCTAAGTACAGGCCTGGTAGGATGCACTGATTAATTAATGATTGTGCTGTGCATCATTGAAGCTAGAGATCTTGATTTGGGGATGCAACTTTATGAAGGACATATCTGAAGGACATTTGTGGAAGGTTCTTACCTGGGCAGTTTGTAGGACAGGAGGTCCTGCCATTCTGGCCAAACGTAGAGAAAAAGGGTTCCTGGGCTGCAGTCTCTCATCCCAGAGAATAGTTTCCTTCAACACTAGAGCTGGTGCCTGGCCGTGTGCTGAAGCACCCTCTTCCCAGCACAATTCACACCTGTCAAGTATGGATGCATGCTTCTATCTTGATCGAGTTATTTACAAATGTCCATGGCCAGGCATGAGTTGACCTGAGCAACATTTCCACCAATAAAACATCTAGTGCTCTGACTGAGCCTTATCTCTCTAGCCGATCAGGTTCCTTGCATCAACAAGGAAGAGACGTGTACAAATTATTTACAAAAACAAAGTTTGTTTTAAGGTGCACCTGAGGTAAACGTGAAATAACCTCACCGTTAGCACAAGTCCCAGGGATGGCATTCTCTGTGAATGCACAGTGAATAAACAGGGTTCATAAATAGAGCAACAGTAATTAACACTTGTACTGATCAGTTAATTCCTTCCAGGCACTGTGCTGAGCCTTCATTTGTTTGGGGGCTGCTGTAACAAAAGTACCATGGACTGGGTGGCTTAAGCATTTATTTCTTACAGTTCTGAAGGCTGGGAATTTCAAGATCAAGGTGTTGGCAGATTCACTGTCTGCTGAGGACCTGTTTCCAGGTTCAGAGAGGGCTATCTTTTTACTATGTACTTACCTGGCAGAAGTAGGGAGGGAGATTTCTGGGGTCTCTTTTACAAGGGCACTAATCCTATTCATGAGAGCACCACCCTATGACCTAATCCCCTCTCAAAGGCCACACCCCCTAATTCCATCCCAATGGGTGTTAGGACTTAACATGTGATTTGGGCAGGGCACAAACACTCATTCTACTGCAGTATCATAAGCACGAGCCCTTTCGACCTGACGTGTTCTGGGATAGATCTTGCTTGGGATCCTCATCATCTGAGGAAATTGAGACTGGGGGTGGTTAAATAGGTTTCCCAAAGTCCTGTGTTTATTTTTATCATTTATTTATTTGGCCACGCCATGCAGCATGTGGAATCTGATTTCCCAGACCGGGGATGGAACCTACATCCCCAGCATCCCTGCATTGGAAGTGTGGAGTCTTAACCACTGGACTGCCAGGGAAGTCTCAGCCCAAAGTCCTTTAGGGTGAGGATGGCAGAGCCAGGAAGAGAGCCAGGCAGGAGGGCTAAGATGTGCGTAAACAAGGGTGAGAGAGGCAGACTCAGCCGGAGCAAGCAGGGCTTGGCTCAGCTGCAGGGTGCTGTTGAGAAGGAAGCAGGGCTGGCAGAATCCCCGAGGCAGTGCTGAGCTGACACACAGCTGGGAGTGCAGTGTGAGGTGCAGAGAGCCGGAATGCCGCCTTCCCGAGAGGAGCCCTCTCCTGTCACCGTCTGTTAAATCGTGAGCACACGGTGCCCGGACAGACAATGCTGACATCTCTGTAATCATCAGTTAATCGTGGCACCTGCCCTTGGAAATGCTGAGCCCGGAGGAAAGAAGCTACAATAAAACAGCTGATAGAAGTTGCTGTGTGAGGTTCTGCGGCGGGCACTCTTTGAATGTGGGTGAGTAAAGTATCAGAGAAGTACATTCTGGGTGGAGTCCCCAGTCAGGGGCAGGTGAAGTGAGCCATAATCCTGTTCCTTTAAAATCAGGAAGCATCTTGCTTTTCAATCTCTGGAGTGAGGTGGGCCACTAACGAAAGAGGAAGGATTGGAGGGAGCCTTGTGGATAATAAGACGCTGATGGAGCTGAGGTTGTCAGTAAGCAAGGCTTAGGTTTTAGAGCCCTGCTTCCCAAACTGTGGGCTCGGGAATTATTGCATAGGACCTTCACATCCCTAGAGATACCAAACACTTCATCAATAAGTGTCAACTTAATCTAAAAACCCCATAGGCATGCACATAGTCAATTTAAAAAATGTAGATTCAGTGGTGAAGACTCTGTCACAAATTCATTTTAAGGGATTGTTGACTTCTTAGTTGCTTTTTGTCCATATGTGTTTTCTGAAATCAGGCCATATGAGCGATTCAGCTTCTGTCATATCGTGGTCTGTTGATGCTGAAGCCCAGCATCAGGGTGAACTGGGAGAAGCCAGAGATGACAAGGAGAAATAAAAGCAAGCCTGTGATTCGTTCAGTTTGAGGCATGGGCCCTATAAAGTGGCCAAGCTCTGTCTATCACTGAAGCTTCCCAAGTACTTGGGCACCCTGGGATGGCACAGCAAATAAGATTTCTAGAAATTCCCTGGATTCTATGCCAAACAGAAGCTTTTCAGTGCTCTCAGAATGGGTCGTATTAATGCCCACTGAAGAAGTCAGTTTCTGTGAATCAAGGTCATCATATACAGATGGAAAAGACTCTGATGCTGGGAGGGATTGGGGGCAGGAGGAAAAGGGGACAACAGAGGATGAGATGGCTGGATGGCATCACCGACTCGATGGACATGAGTCTGAGCGAACTCTGGGAGTTGGCGATGGACAGGGAGGCCTGACATGCTGCAATTCATGGGGTCACAAAGAGTCGGACACGACTGAGCGACTGAACTGAACTGAACTGAACTGATATGTATTATGGAGTCTTCCCAGGTGGCTCAGTGGTGAAGAATCCACCTGCAATGCAGGAGATGAAGGTTCGATCCCTGAATCAAGAAGATCCCCTGGAGAAGGAAATGGCAACCCACTCCAGTTTGCTTGCCTGGGAGATCCCGTGGACAGGGGAGCCTGGCAGGCTACAGTCCATGGGGTCGCAGAGTCAGCCACAACTTAGCGACTAAACAACAACACATGTATTAGGCAACCGATTATAGGTGTTTAGATTCAGAATTTAAGCAGGACTTGTCTCCTTCACTCACTCAACACACAGATTTGTTGGCATCTACCATGTGCTACGTTACACTAGCAGTAATAACAAGGGGGAACACTGACCAATATTTGTGCTGTGCTGGGCACCTTTTCCTGTGAATGAGGAAGAGGTGTTATTACACCCATTTGACAGATGATGAAACTGAGGATCAAAGACATGAAACATGTTGCTCAAAGTTGTGGTTCAGAGATGGAACCCCAAAGTTGAACACTGGGTCACCCGCCTTTGTCAGGATGAGCACCCACTGATGAGCTTCTGAAGAAGGTGATCGTGGACCCTGGAGTCAAGTCAACGCTCAGTCAATGATTCCCCTCTCTGAAACTCGTGAACCTCTGTGAATCCCAAGATGCAGGGATTGGCCTCCACAATCCAACACAGCAATAGACTGTCTTTGCTATTTTAGAAGATGAAGACTTCTTCAGGACGAGATCTCGCTCTTCATTTTCTCTCTTGATCTCGGCACAGAGTTGGCAGAAGAAGTGGCCAAATTAATGAAATGGTATTCTGTCTTTTCTTTCATAAATCCTAACATATCTGTATCTGCCTGGCCCTAACTTTGAAACCACAAATATTCCTGAGGTCTGGGTATGCTCTTGTCTCCCACCATGGGGTTGCATGTCATTCAAACCTGGAACGCTTTCCTCTTTCTTCTCCAGTTAGTTACATTCTTTGCCTTTCCTCCCCGCCTAGGCTCCTCCTCCTCCTCCTTCCCCCACTCCTTCCCTTTCTCTTGTCTTTCTTTCTCTTTCTTCTCCTTTCTAATCACCTTCAGCCTTCCCTTCTCCTCTGTACCCGCTCTGCTCCCCTCTACCCACACTTTTTCTGTCAGCCCCTTCTCTCTCTTGGAGGCAGATGCAATTTTGTCTGAAAAGAGACTTCTGCCCACAACAGAGATGCTGCGTCTGAACCACAGGTCACTTTACAAAAATGGGAAACTCAGACTTCCCTGGCAGTCCAGTCACTGGGAATCTGCCTGCCCATGCAGGGGACACGGGTTCGACCCCTGGTCTGGGAAGATTCCACACTCTGCTGGGCAATTAAGCCTGTGCACCTAGAGCCTGAGGTTCACAACAAGAGACACCACCGCAGTGAAAAGCCCACGCCCCACAAGTGGAAAGGGGTCACCGCTTGTTGCAACTACAGAAATTCCATGTGCAACAATGAAGACCTAGAGCTGCCAAAAATAATAAGTAAATAAATAATTTTTTTTTAAGTGGGAAATTCATGTGTGTCCCTCAAGGAACTCGTGGTCTGTTGCCAGGCAGGTACCATGCCCGCTTTATCATCACTGTATACTTGACATATTAAGCACCAGCAAAGCTGGATGTAATCAATGAGAGCATTTGTATTAGCAAAGCCCTTTCATGGTACAGGTCCAGAAACAGAAAAATCCCTGTCTTAAACCCATTTGGCAAGTTAGTTCTGAAGTCAGAGCTGTCACTCAGGATCCCTTCTTTCTCAGCTTCAGTTTGGCCCTTAGCCACATGGCCCCGGCAAAGGCTGCTTTTCTTGGGTCTTCTTTATAAGAAATGTGGTTTCCCAAGGGTTTGACTTTTCACCTTCAGGGATTTCAAGATTCCTAAAAGTTGACTTTGAAAAGCAGCATGAACTCCAACAGGATGAGGCAGAAAAGGGTTCAGCCCTGTGGTCCGGAGCAGGGTTTATTGTCTCTTGGACTCAGTTTCCACATCTCTGTAATGGGCTCAGGGATTCATATGGCACTGGTGAGCCTGAGCCAGCATAATACGTGAAATTGCCTGGCTCAGTGCTGGGCAAGTAGCAGGTACCCAATTGACCCTCTAAGTTTCTTTCTTCATTGCAGAGGGGACAGCCCTGCCTCATGCCCTTGCTCTCACAACCATTCTCTTGAGTTACAGTTTATCAGGAGGGCTCAAAAAATATTGCTCATTTATGCACCATTTATCCCAGTGGATAATGCATTTGGGAAAATGTGAGGTGCCTGTGTACATCTGATTCAGGCAAGCCAAAAGCAGGCTCAGCTGCTGACCCTACCAGAGAGAATGGACTCTTTACATCTTACATGGGTGATCACCTTCTCCCTCGGCATCCATGATGGTGTCCATTTGCTTCAGTTGATGATACCCCAGAGAGAGATATCAGAAATTAAACGATGGAGTTTGATCTGGCAAGAATTTCTGGGGCTTCTGGCCTGGGTTTCTGTAACTCCCAGTGGTGAGTCAGTGACTGCCTACCTTTACAACACATATAATGAGGCTCAAAATCCAGCTTTGCCACCTACCAACAGTGTGACCTTGGGCCAGTCATGTAACTTTGCTGAGCCTCTGTTGTTTGGTGAAACATTGCTAGGCAGTAACTGAGAGCTTGGGCTAATGTGCAGGATGGACCTGGGATTTGAGTTGCAGTTCCACTTCTTGTGACTTTGGACTAACAAATCAATTTCACTGAGTCTCAGTTTCCTGACCTCTAAAGTAGGGAGGATAGTAGTACCTTTTTGAGAAAGTTGTTTTAAAAATTCACAACCAATGTATTGAGAACCTACTATCTGTGAGGCACTCTTTCAGATATTAACTCATAGGCGTGGGTGCTAAGTCACTTCAATTGTTCAGAATCTGCAAACCTATGGACTGTAACCCTGCAGTTTCCTCTGTCCATGGGATTCTCCAGACAAGAATACTGGATTGGGTTACCATGACCTCCTCCAGGGGATCTTCCCAACCCAGGGATCAAACCTGTGTCTCTTACATCTCTGGCATTGGCAGGCAGGTTCTTTACCACTAGCCCCACAGAGGAAGCCCATTAACTCATATCAGTTCAGTTCAGTCGCTCAGTCGTGTCCGACTCTTTGCGACCCCATGAATCGCAGCACACCAGGCCTCCCTGTCCATCACCAACTCCCGGAGTTCACTCAGACTCACATCCATCGAGTCAGTGATGCCATCCAGCCATCTCATCCTCTGTCGTCCCCTTCTCCTCCTGCCCCCAATCCCTCCCAGCATCAGAGTCTTTTCCAATGAGTCAACTCTTCGCATGAGGTGGCCAAAGTAACCTTCCCCAAATCCCTAAGAAATAGGTATTATCAATATGACAGCTTTTTTTTTTCCCCCAGATTATGCAATGGAGCCACAAAATATTAGATTAGTAATTTTCCCAGAGTCACACGGGTAATAACGTTACTGAACCAAACTTAGGTCCACTCGCCCACCCAAAATAAAACTGACCTACTGACACCAGGTGCTGGTTGTGGGGAAGGAAAATGCAATGCTTATTGCACGGCAGCACACAGGGAGTCCATGACAGCTAGAGCCCAAAACACCCAAGCTCCCAGAGAGGTTTCAGGAAAGCATTTCTAAAGGCCAAGAGAGGGAGGGCCATCACAGGGTATGTGATCCACTTGTGCACAATTCTCTGATTGATGGTAAAGTATCAGCCAATCAGATGGTGGCATCACAGGCGTTAACGTTACCAGGGCTTAGGCTCTGAGAAGCCAGGGGGGCTGTGTGCTCATGGTTATCTAGTACTGATAACTAGATAACTAGTATTGATAGTTAACATCTAATTTGGTGGGAGTTTTAGCATCTGTAAAACAACTCAGGAAATGTGCATCAGTTACTATTATCTAGGGACTTCAGAGAGGAGCTAAAACAAAGGATATGAGGAGGGTCTGTCCTGGGAAGGGTCTGCTCTGTCACAGTAAGTGAATCCAGATTCGGTTCATCTGGAGTCTGTGCTTTTTAAGCACCAGGCTGTGGAGCCCAGTGTCTGAAAGTGCTTGGAGACCTCGATCTGGTGTCAGAATTTGAACTCTGAGCCTCCAAACAGCATGTACAGTAAATGGCATCTGATAACTACTGTGGGATCTCTGTTGTTAAAGCTGTTGTCCCAGATGGTGACCTGCATCCAGATAGGGCTTGTGCCCAGCCCAGTGCCCCCACCAACAGAGCGGAGGTGGGGGAGCTTGGAGAGCGTGTTGGCTCGTGTCTCATAAACATTTGGGGCTGTGAGAGCAACTGCGTGATCTTGCGGGATGATTCTCGGCTTCAGGATGGTGTGTTGATGCCGATGTCACGGCTGCTCTGGGCACCCCAGATACTGTTAACAAGCCTTTCCAAGCACAGATGCAGTGTTTCCTCACCATATGGTCCATGCTACAGTGCAGGGTGCTTCAGACGGGAGATGACGTGGAATTCAGAAATCCTGAACCCCATGCACCAGAAACCTACTTAGAGGAGCCCTCCAAACTGCCCCAGTTCTCCTGACTTCCAAGGATCATGTTTCCATTTGTATGTCATTCATTCATTTGTCCAACAACCACACATCATTATGGGGCAGCTTCCATGCAGTAGGGACTGTGTCAAGCACGGGGGATACGCAGGTGAATGAAACATTGCCTGAGCTTAGCCACGGAGGGCATGGGAACCAACCATATTATGATGTTTGTTGTTCAGTTGCTTAGTCATGTCTGACTCTTTTGGGACCGCTGGGGCTGTAGTCCACCATGCTCCTCTGTCCCTGGGATTTTCCAGGCAAGAATACTAGAGTGGGTTGCCATTTCCTTCTCTCATTATTACATTATCCTAACCATATGATGACATTATTTTAAGCTGTGTAACACAGGAAGTTATCAGGGACCCTGGGAATTCAAAGGAGTTGAAAATCTTGGTGATGGAGTTAAAATTTATTTTTGCACATCAGTGTCTAAGCATTTTTTCTGTTCAGGTGTGTGCTTAGTCACTCAGTCATGTCCGACTCTTTGTGAGTCTTTTGAACTGTAGCTTATGAGGCTTCTCTGTCCATGGAATTCTTCAGGCTAGAATCCTGGAGTGGGTTGCCATTTCCTCCTCCAGTAGATCTTCCCGACTCAGGGATCAAACCTGTGTCTCCTGTGTCTCTTCAGAAGGACTCCCCAGATAGGCAAAGGTCATGACCCACCTTCTCCTAGTGAAGGTGAAGAGACTCTGACATCCCTTCACCCTGCTTTTCTGGCAAGTGGATTGTGAACACGTGATGTAAATGTCGACCTCCAACTGGAACCTCCCTTGAATTTCAGGCTCTCGTATCCACTCCTCCATGTGAGTATCTCAGATTACAAGTCCAAAACCAGACTTGGTTTCTTCCCCTGAAACTGGCTTCTTTCCCAGTGTTCTCCACTTTGATAAACTACTACTTAATCATCAGCTCAGGCCAACAGTCTTGGAGTCTTCTATGACACTCTCGCTTCACACACATCCCACCCACCCTAAAGGACTGTTGGCCCTACTTTTTAAAGACATCCCAACTCTGAACGCTACTTCCCAGGTTTCCCTCTCTACCTGCATCCCTGTACCCTCAACTCCGACCTGCCTTCCAGCAATGGCCTCTTAGCAGGCAGTCTTCCTTCTGCTCTTGCCACATACCTGTGTGTTCTCAGCAAAGCAGCTGGAGAAAGATCTCTGAAAATGTAAAGCTTATGTTCTCCTTTTTCATGTTCTCCAGTGGTTTCTCATCACATATGGAATAAAACCAAGTGTCTTGCCGGTGGCCCATAAGAACCAGCACCCCCAAACCTCATGGTCTTTTCCTCCACACCCCCTGACCTTTTCCTTACTTCCTTAGCTTTGCTCACTCCCCTCTGGCATGACTGGTCACCTCCCCATTCCTCAAGCACATAAAGATGTGAGAGCATGGGCATGGTGAAATGTCAGATCCAGTCAAAAAGAACTTACTTAATACCAGGAGAGAGAAGGAAAGTTGGGATGAAAAATTCCTGAGAAGGTAGAAGGAGATAATATTCAAAGCCCATGTGGGGAGGGGTTGGTCTTACATGTTAGAGAGCTGTCTCCTGTAGTTGTTTTTTTATTTTTATTTTTTTCGGAAGAGGGAGGCTCTATTTCTAGATATAGAAATAGCTGGTATCTAGAAATACCTAGATAGATAGACAGACAGACAGATATCAAGAAATATCTAGCTATTTCTATGTAAAGAAATTGCTGCTGAATTAAGGACCCAGATGAGTAGATTGGTGAGGAGATAAGGGCTGAGAATTGGTGAGATTAGGGCAGCAAAACCTATCACAACAAAGCCTTAGAACAGGAGCCTAATGGCTTACTCATCTATTCACTCAACAGATATTTACCAAGCACCTGCTATTTGCCAGGAGTTGGGGGTAGATGTTTGCTTGGTCATTAGCTTAGGAGCCAAGAATAAGCTCACCCAGTGAGACTTTGAAAAAGTATCTTCAGGTTCTGAGTCCGGTTCCTTCTTTGTAAAAGTGAAAAGTAATAATACCTGCTCTTTTGATCAAAATAGTTATTTATGTGATACTATAGAGAACTCTCCCTTCATCGGAGGTAGCAGTTATACTGGAAGCTCTGTGGGGGGAAAGGACCTTGTCTGTTGTGTTCACTAGTATATTGCCATTTATGGATGTGAGCATTTATGGAACGAATGAATGAATATAACTGATTCAAAATCTTTTTTGGAAAGGGGGGACTGCTACTTCATTGATTTTGAGCATCTACTGGATACTTTGTTACTGGCAACAATTCCAGTATATCTCACACAACAATAGTTGTATCTTTTTTTTTTTTAATTGGAGTATAATTTCTTTACAACACTGTTAGCTTCTGAAGTGAATCAGCTACAAGTATACATATATCCCCTCCCTCTTGGACCTTCCTCCCACCCCCATCTCACCCCTCTAGGGTCATCACAGAGCACTGAGCTGAGCTGCCTGTGCTGTATAGCTGCTTCCCACTAGCTAGCTATTTTACACATAACAGTGTATATATGTCAATTCCCATCTCCCAATTCATCCCACCTTCCCCTCCCCCCACCCCGTGTCCATATATCAGTCCTCTATGTCTGTGTCACTATTTCTGCCCTGGAAATAGGTTCATCTGTACCATTTTTCTAGATTCCACAAATGAGACGGTTTTCCCATATGTGCCCCAAATGCAGGAACTCTCAAATGCCTGGTGGTATCTATCTGTAACATGACAATCGAAGCCATTTAGGCATCTCTGTTCCCCACTACTCCCTCTGTTGCCTTCTCTAGCCCCCTCCTCTCATGGCTGTTTGCATGGATCACTGAGCTAGGCACACACTTACTTCCCTATATACACAGTGGCTTGAAAAATAAAAGTCGCTCCGTTGTGTCCAACTCTTTTCAACCCCATGGACTGTAGCCTGCCAGGCTCCTCTGTCCGTGGAATTCTCTAGGCAAGAATACTAGAGTGGGTTGCCACACCCTCCTCCAGGGGATCTTTTCAACCCAGGGATCGAACCCAGGTCTCCCGCTTTGCAGGCAGATTCTTTACCGTCTCAGCCATAAGGACTGGATACCGTTTTTTTGCATTGATCACTGAACTAGGCACACACTTACTCCCCTATATACATTGGCTTACAGGCTGGATACCATTTATCTCAGATGCTTCAGATAAAAAACTCAGGATCCACAAAGATCTTGACAGACTGCAGCAATTAGCTGAAGTGAAGGAGATGAATTTGAACGAGGTCAGTGTAAAGATAAACACTGAGCTCTAAGAAGTCAACAGCAGAGACCGGATGAGAAGAAAACCCTAGCAGCTAAAAAAAAAAAAAAAAAATGCAACAAAATAAAAGAGCAATGTATATATACTGAGGGGCAAAATTCTGAAAAGGCCATGTATTAAAAATATCTATCTTTAGTATTTTTTGCATCAACATTTATTTAGTATTTTTATACTATGACATGAGTTTCATAATAAAATAAGAGAATCTAATTGGAATAAAAGTGGGATATCAGTATATTCCTTCACCTCCAGCTAAACTAATAGCAGCTCCCCTGATCAGGAAGTATGGTGATATGGGCTTGAATCAGAATATTCTTTTTTATTTTTCTACATCAGTTCCTTAGTTTTCATGTTGTTCAACTTTTCCATTTGGTTAAACATAAATATTTTCTCCTTATTCTTCTCTAATAATTGCTGTCCCAATGATTGTGCACCCCTGGCTTAAGCTTTTAAAATTCTGGCATTCGTTGGACACTATTCAAAGTGATTCACCTGTATTATCTTCTCTACAATCCTATAAGAGAGGGACTTTCATTAACCCTGGGCTTCCCTGGTGGCTCGGACAGTAAAGACTCTGCCTGCAATGCAGGAGATCCAAGTTCACTCCTTAGGTCAGGATGATTCCACTGGAGAAGGGAATGGCTACCCACTCCAGTATTCTTGCCTGGAGAATTCCATGGACAGAGGAGCATGGGGGGATACCGTCCATGGAGTCACAAAGAGTCAGTCACGAGTGAGTGACTAACACTTTCACTTATTAACTCTATTTTTTGGATGAGAAAATGGAGAGTCAGAGTGGTTTGTGAAAGTGAAAGTGGCTCAATTGTATTTGACTCTTTGCGACCCCAGGGACTATACAGTTCATGGAATTCTCCAGGCCAGAATACTGGAGTGGGTAGCCTTTCCCTTCTCCAGGGGATCTTCCCAACCCAGGGGTCAAACCCAAGTCTCCTTCATTGTAGGCAGATTCTTTACCAGCTGAGCCACAAGGGAAGCCCAAGAATACTGGTTGGTTTAGTCACTTCATCAAGGTGATAAGGGTAGTCAGAACTCTGAAATCAGACAATTGACTCCCCCAAAACTATGTTCCTCAGCACTGCCCCTGCAAGCAACATAATTAAATCTGACGAAAACCAAAGAGGCACACAAATGTGACAACGTTCAAAATACTGGGGAGATGATGTCTGTTCGAGATGAGTATGATTACTTATGGCCAGAGCTATTGCTTTGATCTGAAAACTGCTCACTGCCCAATCATTATACCCAAACGACGTCAAACTCCATGTGAATATCTCTGCATTAGACAAGAGGCACATTCCTCTTGCCTAATAAAAGTGCTTGCCGAGAAAGCTCAAAACCCAGTAGCAATTAATTATTGACAGAGCATGTGAATTAGAGATAAAAGAAAAGTCATTCTTTCTCCACACAGGCTATAGTAAATAAATTTAATTATGGTAGGGAAGCTGAGGGATCTTCGTCTGTATTAAGTTTTATTAGCTGAGACATTTAAAAGCGTGTCATCATAACAAAGAGGTCTTGTGTAATCCTAAATGTACCACTTTGGTGCAAGGCTCAGGAGTGAACAGACTTAATGGAGTACATGGTGGCAGATGCCCTGCTGTACTAACAGGTATGCAACGGGTTTATCGTCAATTAACTTTGGTCCACATATGCCTGCAGCAAATTGACTGTATAATAGGATCTTGAGCCTCATTTTCTCACTGATAGACTGGCCACATTGGTATTGGAGGACCAATAGCATCAAACTCCTTTAGTCCCTTGAAGCTCCCAAATAAGACAAGGCCACTCCAAAGGTGAACAGGGATGGAGGGATGGATTTGAGAAGCAACCTTGGGAAGGAAACCAAGAGATATGGAACCTGGTGTGGGATCTATCGGGCTTCCCCAGTGGCTCAGTGGTAAAGAATCTACCTGCAATGCAGGAAACACAGGAGATGTGGGTTCGATCCCTGGGTTGGAAATATCCCCTGGAAGAGGCCATGGCAACCCACTCCAGTATTCTTGCCTGGAAAATCCCATGGACAGAGGGGACTGATGGGCTACAGTCCAGTGGGTCACAAAGAGTCAGACACAACTGCAGTGACTGAGCACACACATGTGGGACCTATCATGGCCTTACTGAGCAAACTTGGGAGCCAAGAAGGAAGAAATCCCATGTATGAAACCAGATCTGTGCTAGATGTTGTCACACTGTAGGTCACACTATTGATATATGTCATTCATTTCATTCTCAGCTGAACTTGAGGTAAGTTTCAGAATTTTGAAGACGAAGATAATAAGGCTCAGGGATGTGATTCAACTTGCTGAAGTCACAAAACCTGCTTGATTCCCTGTCCTTGGGCTTCCTTTTCCTCATTTGCATAAAGACGCCTTTGGACTAGATTGGACAATTGTGTGTTTAGTTGCTCAGCCATATATGACTCACTTGCTACCCCATGGACTCCCCATCAGGCTCCTCTGTCCATGGGATTTCCCAAGCAAGAATACTCAAGTGGGTTGCCATTTCCTTCTCCAGGGAATCTTCCCAACCCAGGGATTGAACTCGAGTCTCCTGTATTTCAGGCAGATTCTTTACCACTGAACCACCACGGAAACCCTTTGACTAGGTTTGTTGTTGTTCAGTCACTCGGTCATATCCGACTCTTTGCAACCCCATGGACTACAGCACACCAGGCTTCCCTGTCCTTCACCATTTCCTGGAGCTTGCTCAAACTCATGTCCATTGAGTCAGCGATACCATCCAACCATCTCATCCTCTATTGTCCCCTTCTCCTCCTGCCTTCTATCTTTCCCAGCATCAAGGTCTTTTCCAGTGAGTCCACTCTTCACATCAGGTGGCCAAAGTATTGGAGCTTCAGCTTCAGCATCAGTCCTTCAAGTGAATATTCAGGGTTGATTTCCTTTAGGATTGACTGGTTTGATCTCCCTGCAGTCCAAGGGACTCTCAAGAGTCTCCAACACCACAGTTCGAAAGCACCAATTCTTTGGTGCCCAGCCTTCCTTATAGTCCAACTCTCACATCCATACGTGCTGCTGCTGCTAAGTCACTTCAGTCATGTCCGACTCTGTGCGACCCCATAGACGGCAGCCCACCAGGCTCTCCTGTCTCTGGGATCCTCCAGGCAAGAACACTGGAGTGGGTTGCCATTTCCTTCTCCAATGCATGAAAGTGAAAAGTGAAAGTGAAGTCACTTAGTCGTGTCTGACACTTAGCGACCCCATGGACTGCAGCCCACCAGGCTCCTCCATCCATGGGATTTTCCAGGCAAGAGTACTGGAGTGGGGTGCCATCCCATAGCTTTGACTAGATGGACCCTTTTAATCTAGATTCAGTTCAGCTCAGTTCAGTCGCTCAGTTGTGTCCGACTCTTCGAGACCCCATGAATCGCAGCATGCCAGGCCTCCCTGTGCATCACCAACTCCCGGAGTTCACTCAGACTCGTGTCCATCGAGTCAGTGATGCCATCCAGCCATCTCATCCTCTGTCGTCCCCTTCTCCTCCTGCCCCCAATCCCTCCCAGCATCAGTCTTTTCAATGAGTCAGCTCTTCGCATCAGGTGGCCAAAGTATTGGAGTTTCAGCTTCAACATCAGTCCTTCCAATGAACAGTAGGGTGGTACTGGACACTATTTCAAAGCCTTTTACATTTATTTAATCTGCAGGTGGCCAGGGGTCAGCAAATGATATCTTAAAGGACCAGTTAGAAAATATGTTCAGATTTGCATGTGATATGGTCTCTGTTTGCAGTTATTCAACTCTGCTGATGTAGATGCAAAAAGCAGCCACAGACTTTACAGAAAGGAATGAATGGCCATGTTCCAATGACAATTTATTTATAAGCATTGAAATGTGAACCTACAATTTTCTTGTGCCACAAAATGTTAGTCTTATTATTTTTGTTTTTCCCCCTTCCGAACTACAGTCCATGGGGTCACAAAGAGTAGGATATGACTGAGTGACTTTCACTTTCACTTCACTTTAAAGATGAGAAGTCATTCTTACCTGTGGGCCATACAAAAACAGGAGGCAGATAGTAGTTTGCCCACCCTTAGGCTAGATCACCTTTGAGGTCTTGCTGAGCTCAAACACTTTCTGAAAGCCACTACAACAATCTATCCTTGATTTATTAAGCTTTTACACATGCCAGCTTCTGTGCTAAATGCTTTAAAAGCATTATCTCCTTTAATCCTTTTACAACCATGTGAAGTAGGTGCTATCATTATCTTTATTTCAGAGATTATAAAACTAATACACAGAGAAATTAAGAGTCCAACTAGGTTAAACATAACTGGCAAGAGATAGAGCTGCAATTTAAACGCCAGGTGTATAACATTCCCAAGAATGAATGCACAAGCTTTTTGCTGCCTTTTATGAAAATACTTTAATCAGAACTATAGTGGGACATATAGTCTAAAAAGGGCTTCACTGGTGGCTCAGATGGTAAAGAATCTGCCTGCAGTATAGAAGACCCATCTTCAATTTCTAGGGCAGAAAGATCTCCTGAAGAAGGGAATGGCTACCCACTCCAATATTTTTGCCTGGAGAATTCCATGGGCAGAGGAGCTCGGGGGTCTATAGTCCATGGGGTCGCAAAGAGTCGGACATGACTGAGCAAATAACACGTCTAAAAAGAACTTCCAAGTGTATATGAATTTTATTTGGTAGTTCTCCCCACTGAGCTGTTTATATCATATGTTTCATGGGACAAGTTCAGTTATTTCTGGATAGGAATAACCACTCTCTTGTTTTCCTCCTTCTTCTAGAAATGTGATGCCCAAGACTTTGGATGGGCAGTTAACCATGGAGAAGACGCCAAGTTACTTTGTGACAAACGAGGCTCCCAAGCGCATCCACTCCATGGCCAAGGACATCAAACTCATCGTGGTGGTGAGGAACCCCGTGACCAGGGCCATCTCTGACTACACCCAGACCCTGTCAAAGAAACCCGAGATCCCCACCTTCGAGGTGCTGGCCTTCAAAAATCGGACCCTAGGGCTGATCGACGCCTCCTGGAGTGCCATTCGAATAGGGATCTATGCTCTGCATCTGGAAAACTGGCTCCAGTATTTCCCGCTCTCTCAGATCCTCTTCGTCAGCGGTGAGCGACTCATAGTGGACCCCGCCGGGGAAATGGCCAAAGTACAGGATTTTCTAGGCCTCAAGCGTGTTGTGACTGAGAAACATTTCTATTTCAACAAAACCAAGGGGTTCCCTTGCTTAAAGAAGCCAGAAGACAGCAGTGCCCCCAGGTGCTTAGGCAAGAGCAAGGGTCGGACTCATCCTCGCATTGACCCGGATGTGATCCACAGACTGCGGAAGTTCTACAAACCCTTCAACATGATGTTTTACCAAATGACTGGTCAAGATTTCCAGTGGGAACAGGAAGAGGGTGACAAATGAGGCTCGCAATGTGGCGGCAAGGCTGGCGAGTTGCTAGGGAGGCTCCTGACCCAAGTCCTGAATCCCCCAGGGTCTGCAGCCTCAGCCTTGCTGGGGTGCCAAGTAGATCTCCTCCTTTGTCCAGTCAGGATTGCTTCCAACGCTGTTGGCTTAGGCAGAGAGATGGATCCCCTGGCATGAGCATAGGGTACCAGGCCTGCCTGGGTAGCAGCATCTGGTTGACCAGGTGGCCGCCAGAATCCACTGCTAATTCTTGTCTTCTGCTGGTTAATCTAGTCTGAAGACAGGATAAATAGCGGTCAAGGTCAGAGACAGTGCCATGAATGTTTGTTTAAATGATAAGAAAGAAGGGAAGGTCTACTTTGGGCAGGGGCCTCTCACTTTAATTTGAGAAGCCCTAGCCCCACATCTGGCAAAGGCCCCTGCTCGATCAACCTCTGCTTTGGCATTTCGCCAGAATACTAATTGTGGCTGATTGCTCCAGGACTCCTAGGGAGCAAGACCCTCCCTCTTAAGGTGTCTCAAGCCTTCTCCTTAAGGTCTCATCCCACAACCTTTGACTTCCTCACTCCTCATCTGATGAAGGCAGAGGCATGCACGTTCCTCACCAAAAAAAAAAAAAAAACTGACATCCCTGGAAGCCTTCCTTCTAAGAGCCTTCAAAGGGCAGTTGGGTCCCTCTCTTCATGAGTATCCTGGGTGGTAAAGAAGCTTAGCCTAGGCCCTCCTTAGAATCAGGCTCACAGGACTGCTCTTAGAGCAAGGGAGTGGCAGCTGAGCCCAGAGCTCTGAGGTTGGGAAAGATAAATACCATCTCTGGGAGTGAAGAAAGAAAACCAGTCTTCTTGGTGGGAGGTCTCCATCTCTGAGACCCTCAGCAGCATGGATCTGAGACGAGCTATTGGAGGGGCTCTGTCCTTTAGGGTCCCCAGTGGGGCAGGGCCCAGAGAGCTGGCATGTCTTTTGTTATTAATAACCTTTAGCAACCCAACCCACAGAGGATTGATCACCATCTCTCTCTTTGTCCCACCATCTCCCCTTCGTGGTCATCTCATGCTTCGTTTGCTCGATTCAGAGATGGCACATATTGGGGCAGCAACAAGCAGACTGACTCCCTTTGTCAGACCCAGTGTCAGGGGGTGGGGGAGGGTAAGGGCTGCCTGCGGACACCCCCATCAAGGGCTGCTGCATCAGATGTCCCTTCGCATTAGTTTGATTCCATTAAAATGCAGCATTTGACATAAAACACTCTTCACAGATCTCCAGAACCAGGAACTGTTCTAGCAAAATTGGAAATATGTATGAGTGGGGGGAGGGAGTGAAATCTGTTCAACTGTTATTAAACTGTCATTTCTCCCGCTAACTGAAAACTGTGTTGTTATAAAGCTTAATGCAATCTGATTGATGGATTTTGATGGTGTGTTTGTATTGATTACCTCCATTCCCACCTCCACCCCCCTGAATTCTGGGAGTATCCCTTCTCTGGGATAGCCAGGACGACCCAGGTTATCCACTGTGCCAGGGAATTCTATCTGCAGGGCAGGATGATTCTTGAAACAGCACAAAGGAAGCAGTTCCTATAAAGGGTGCGGTGTCCTCCCCTCTTAACCCATCCTGCCAAGGAACAGACTGATGTGCAAGATTCAGAAACAATCTGACAATTTTTTTCCAGATTAAAAAAATAGTTATTGAGTTGAAGGCAGCATATATCCCTTTACTACCAAAGTAAAAAAGGGTTTCCCTGATGGCTCAGCGGTAAAGAATCTGCCTGCCATGCCGGAGAGGCAGGTTCCATCCCTGGGTCGGGAAGATGCCCTGGAGAAGAGAATGGCTACCCACTCAAGTATTCTTGCCTGAAAAATTCTATGGACAGAGAAGCCCAGTGGGCTACAGTCCATGGGATCACAAGAGTCAGACATGACTTAGTGACTAAACCACCAAAGTAAACGAAGATACAAATAAAACTGTGCCACACGTACACATTCACACCTGTTTGAAAGAAGACAGGGCCTGCTTGATCAGAAGAATGTAGTGTGGGATGACTGATTTGGAGCCCTGTTTTATGAGCAAGGGCTTCCCGGGTGGCTCAGATAGTAAAGAAGCTGCCTGCAATGCAGGAGATGCAGTTTTCAGTCCCTGGGTCAGGAAGATCCCCCTGCAGTAGGGAATGGCAACCCACTCCAGTATTCTTGCCTGGAGAATTCCATGCACAGAGGAGCCTGGTGGGCGACAGTCCATGGGGTTGCAAAGAGTCCAACACAACTAAGTAACTAACTTCATAAGCAAAGCAAGGAGTGGCTCTGATTATGTATTAGAGGCAGCTGTGGGGGGTATTTTTAAGCTACAACGTCCTAAGGTGCACTGCAGAATTTTTAAAGGGTTGGAATCTCTCGGGTGGGGCCCAGACATCTACCCTTTCAAAAATAGTGTCATGGAAGCTGGGATGGAGAATGAGGGAAGTCTCACTTGTGTATTTCTTTGTCCCTCTCATCCTCCTTCCTCCCCTGCATTCATGCCTTTTTGGGGATCACTTCTGAATGAGGTGGTCCCTAGGATTGATGCCTTCTTTGGAGGAATAGGTCTCTTTTGGAGTTCAGTGACAACTAAGTAAGGGGAAATCTTATAACTTAGGAGGTCAAAGGAGCAGCTCATGGTAGGAAAATTTTAAAGATATTTTCCCATGAGCTAAGAATGACCAGTGGGCTTCCCCGGTGGCTCAGCAGTAAAGAATCTACCTGCCAATTCAGGAAACCCTGGATCAAGAAGATCCCCTAGAGAAGGAAATGGCAACCCACGCCCATATTCTTGCTTGGAAAGTCTCATGGAGAGAGGAGCCTTGCAGGCTACAATCCATAAGGTCACAAAGAGTCAAACATGACTGAGCCACTGTGCATGCATACATGCAAGAATGACCACTGCTCTAGCCTACTCCATCTCTTATATAGTGGATGATCACACATTAGCTCAGCCCCTCAGTCACACCACTGTCCATGTCCCACCTCCCTGGCTGTCTACCTGTCCCTATAAATGCAGAATATCAAGCCCTTAAAGCGTTAGTCTCTCAGTTGTGCCCAATGCTTTGTGACCCCATAGACTGTAGCCCACCAGGATCCTCTGTCCATGACATTCCCAAGGCAAGAATACTGGAGTGGGTTGCCATTTCCTCCTCAAGGGGAATCTTCCCAACTCAGGGATTGAATCCAGGTCTCTCACATTGCAGGCAGGTTCTTTACTGTCTGAGCCACCAAGGAAGCCCTCAAATGCTGCTTAAAAAAGAAACTTAGTGAGTATGCATCCTCACTTAGCTAGGAAAAGCAAATCCATCTTTTAAATGGTTAGCCCATGGTTAACAAGCCATTCTGACCTGGGAAATCAAAGTAGGAAACTCTCCCTAAGTATTTATCCCTCTTGCATAGAGCAGCAGGCTAAAGTTCTCTGGAGAACTAGGGCAGAGGCCTAAGCCTTGATATTTGGAGAATTTTTGTTTTAAGCGTCTGTTTAGTGATATGGGTGAAAGCTCACGGTTCTGAAGAGAAATGCCAACTTGGCACGTTTAAGTTCTCTTTTCGGCAGTGTCTTCTCTAGCTTGATTCTTGTGACTTGGAGTGAGTCACCAAGCCACATCCCCTTCTTTGGTGGGGAAACTTGACAAAGGAATTGCTTTCTATCCAGCAAAGCTAAGTCAGCCTATGAAAACGGTCTCAGGTTAGTGACACTTCCACCCTACTTAAACATGAGCATGGCAACTCACGGGAGGCTGAATTTTGTATTTGATTTCAATAAGCAAAGCATAAATTGTATTTAACATTCTATTCCCCTCCCTTCCCTCAAACGGATGATTCACAGCTCTGGAAAGGCAGCTGCGAGTGGTTCAGAGATGAGAAAGGGAGAATCCATCCTTCCAAACAGTGCAGCTGGCATTGTTCTCATGCTTATTGCTTTTTGCACATAATAGTTTGTACCTGAAAGGTATGAATGCCTTGACCTTTTAACTGATACCGCCCAGCTCAAAACACAACAGCAATAATAACAAAAACATTCAGTAGCCCCATTTATCTTAAGACTGTCTATGGAAGCCCTCACTTCAGAGTTGGAAGGATGTGGCCATTTGATGGGAATTCCCTGTACCATGATGAGCCTCTCAGACCCAATTTTGGGGCTTCCCAGGTGGTTGAGCAGCAGAGAATCCACCTACCAAGCAGGAAACTCAGGTTCGATCCCTGGGTTGGGAAGATCCCCTGGATTAGGAAATGGCAGCCCACTCCAGTATCCTTGCCTGGGAAATCCCATGAACAGAGGAGCCTGGTAATCTACAGTCCTTGAGGTTGCAAAAAAGTTGGATATGACTTAGCAACTAAACAAGACCCAATTTTAAGTTCTGGAAAGAGTGGTCCTTTCAGTTCCATGGTACTGGGAGTCTTCATCTGAGTTTCACATCTTTAAAACTTCAGTCCCTTGGTTCTGCCATCTAGATCTTCCTGGTCTGATCTGCCCCTTCTCGTTTGCCCATCCTCCACCTCCTTATTCACCATCCCACCCCCACAAAAAAAACTTCTGTCTCACTACTTTCAGAAGAGAGGTAGCCGGGTTTTATCCTTGCCTCTATCTTGGACAAGTAGCCTTCCCCATCTGAATTCTAGTTTTCCTATCTCAAAAATGGGCATATTGAATCCCTACTGGAATATCATCCAGAGTGACTGTGAGGGCCAAATTGAATCAATAGATGGGAAGGTATTTGAAAAGAATAAAGTGCTTCCTTGGCAACAGTGGATAGTGATCAAAGTGATGATGATGATAATCATGAAGAAGATGGAGAATATGGAAGAGCAGGAGGAGGAAGAGAAAGGGGATTCCTGATAGCCCTTCTAGAACAACAAGTATTTCAAGGGTGTATCTTTACATAGACTGGATAATTACAAGAATGCTAGGAGGAAGAGAACCACCACAGATTTTGCCATGAGCTGAGGTCAAAAGAAAAAGACAAAAATCCTCTATAAATAGCTCAGAACTGGCTGAATTTCAGGCAATTAATTGAGAAACCTTCTCCCTAGCCAGGTCAGGCCCCTTCTGCCACCACCCCATACCCAGATGGGGTCACCTCACTCTGGCCTTTCTCTTGCTCGTCACTCTAAAAGGTTCTTTTAGATGCTACAAGACTCCTAGGCTCATTCACAAAGGGCCACACAGATCCTTTTGAGATGGAAATGGGGGTGACGTTTTCAAGCTTCCAAGCTATGAATTCTGTGCCTAGAACGCTGACTCCTAAGAGTTTACCTGGAAGATGAAGAGGGCTGAGAATCAGGGCAGGGGCTTGGGAACAAGTCTCATAATAAAGTGGGCTTGGGAGACTTCCTTGGTTTCTTTGTGTAGCAAACTAGGGTGCTGGTCGGGGTAGATGAGCTCATGTGATTTCCAGGTTATCAAGGGGATGAGGATGTGTCATTTCCACATAGCAGAGATACTGGAAACCACTTATTTAAATTGTGAAAATACATTATTTCAAGGTAATAATAGTACATCATCCACCATCAGGGCAAAAAATAAAGGCCAAGAAAATGCATGAAATGTGAGTCCCAGAATGGAAGATGGCCAAGCATCCTGAGTGTCCCTGGATTCAGGAAACCAGTTGTGGTCCAGAGACAACCGTGTTTCATTTGGATTTTATTCCACAAATATGTGTAGAGTAACCAAGGGGCGGTTGATAGCAAAGCTGACTTGCCTTGACAGGGATCCCAGCCTAGTGTGGAAGATGGATACGGGAAAAATGAAATACATCAGTTTGCATTGTTACGAGGGGGCACACGGTGCTATGGAAACATGAAGTAGGGGCAGCAGTGATAACTAAGGCAAAGCAAAGACCACCAGGTTCATGGCATCTAAGACCCTCCTTGGCAGCATTTTGCCTCATCTCCAATCGTAAAACTATTCTTACGCTTTAGAGTTAGGCTAACACACTAAGAGGTAGACACTAGCAAAATAAAGTGTAAAAAATACAAGATTGGATAATTAAGAAGGCTACAAGGCAGATATTGGCTAAGGTTGGGGGGGCTAGGGGGAGAAAGAGGGAAGTACGCATGAGGATCATTGCTATCAAAGATAATCTTTTGGCAGAAGAAAAGTTATGTATCTCTAAGTGACCATAACCAAGCCATTAATAGGGAACACAAGTCCTTACAGAGACCCACCACCACCACCACCTAGGTATTGCCTAAGTCCAAGGTCAAATGGCACCCCTCTTTCCTTGGCTATTGGCTACTTGTTGATTCACATAGCAAGAAAGACTTCAAATCAGTAGAAATCCAACTTTTCCGAAAATGTGCAATAATAGTGAAAATGAAGACACACGCACTCACACATCTTAAGTTAGATACAGACTTGTCCTCTAGGTCGGGGATGACCGAGTCTTACCTTATAATTTGCAGATGGGAATTATGATGGCTTGGGAATTTAAGGGACATTCCCAAAGTTGCACATCAACGTAATGACTGTAGTAAGACCACAAGACAGGCTGCTGCACTGGTGGATTGCAGCAGAGAAGGTGTCAGCACAGCCTGTCCTAAAGAAAAGCAGGGAATGTTTCAAAGCGTATTTTCATAATCTCTTCTCAAAGACCTCTCCTGGGCTTCAGCAGCTTTCCTTGAATAGCTCTGACCATCTAATCATTCTGGACCACTTGGAAAAGGATGATTTTAAAATGAATGACCAGTCAGTGCTCAGCCTTGAGGCCGTGAGTAGACAAGAGTTAGAACAGTCTGCGTGTTTTGGGGTCAGGAAGCTCTTCATCACAGCTTCTTTCTGGCTCTGAGTGGACCCATGACACCCTGCTGTTATGACATTTGTGGGATATATGTAGGGCTGAATGTGAGACAGAGTTCATTTGGGTTAACACCTCACTGGCCAGTCTTAAGCATCATGAACTCATTCCCCGTCCCTTGGTCCAAGATCAAACAAAGATCTAGGGATTTCCCTGGCAGCCCAGCAGTTAAGACTTCACCTTCCAGTTCATAGGGTGTGGGTTTGATCCCTGGTCCGGGAACTAAGATCCTCCCTACCTTGGGACCAAAGAACCTAAACATAAAACAGAAGCAATATTGTAACAAGTTTGATGGCAACTTTAAGGAAAAACATGATCTGTATTCACAGTGACACCCAGAGCAGCTGATCCCTCTTTCAGCTGCCTGGCCCCAGGAAGTACTATCTAGCAGCTGTCCTGGATGGCTCCTTCCTGGACAGCTTATTTCCCTAATTAATTTTTCATCCTTGGCTCTCATCTTCCAGCACCCTTAAAGCTCACTGTCTCTACTGAGAGAAGCCTTCCCTTACAGAGATGCCAGATTATCTATTCCATGTGCCTGGGGAACCTGGATCCTGGAGCTGCAGGACAGGTTATTCTGAGAAGAAAGGCAACAGAAAGTTAGGAAGAACCTTTAGGGTTCTCTGAGAACTAGAATAAGGTAATGTGGGACTCCAGGTGCAGGCCAATAGAGAAATGTGTCTCTATTTCTGGAGCAAATCTGGAGAGAATTCTCTGGAGAGAATTTGTGGGGAATCTTGCCTTAAGTCTTCACTTTATCGATGCAAAATTAAGGAGTATCCTGTCTCACTTGGGGCTTTCCAGATGGCGTTAGTGGTAAAGAACCCACCTGCCAATGCAGGAGACATAAGAGATAAGGGTCCATTCCCTGAGTAGGGAAGATCCCCTGGAGGAGGAAATGGGCAACCCACTCCAGTATTCTTGCATGGAGAATCCCGTGGACAGAGGATTCTGGCAGGCTATGGTCCATAGGGTCGCAGAGTCAGACATGAGTGAAGCAACTCAGCATGCATGCAAGCACTGTTTGACTTAGGGTAACAGAAGAGCCACTCTCCCAACCTGGATGTACTGACTTGTAGCCCAACGCACTTTCCACACCCTCACATCAGAGATTAAGGGGACCAACCAAGGGTACTAAAAGTAGCTTTGTCTAACAGATGGATCTCAGAAGTGGGTGCTTCTACAGAAATTAACAGGGAGACTTTTACAGGAAGCAAGGGTTGAGTTTGTGCTTGATTCTGAATGTGCCGCCACCTTGCCTTGTTGGAATGCAGTCCAACCTTTCTTAATGGTTTTGCCAAAGTCAGAGGCCCTACCTTCCAAGATACTAATGATGCAGGGGTGAGAGTGTTCTAGAGTTCTGCAAAGAACACACCTTTGTGTGGACCTAGACCTGCGTGTGTTTGACCAGTGCACACATCTTTCCACTGCTCTTTGTCAAGTCTGCATTTCATCTGTCAACCAGGAGAGGCACCTCTGGATAAGGAGCAAGATGAAGTCCCAAGGAGACCACAGGGAATCAGCTTTACCTCGAATCCACTGAATTAGTCTCAAGAGGGAAGTTTTAGGCAGTGATAGTTGTTAAAGCAAACCAAGTTGCTGTATAACGCAGGGAGCTCAGCACTCTGTGATGACCTAGAAGGGGTGGGTGGGGGAAGGGAGGGAGGCTCAAGAGGGAGGGGATATATGTGTAATTATGGCTGATTCACATTGCTGTATGGCAGAAACCAACACAACACTGTAAACGTTAAAAACACAAAATTTTTTTAAAAACTAAAAAAAAGAAAACCAAGTAGGCTGTGAAATCCCCGCCACTTATTCCATTCCATCAGTTACTTGGCAGGAATTTGTTTCATAGCTGTGCTAGCTGTTAAGAGAAAGGTTGTGAATAAGAAGTCTGGTGACCTATCCTCATGAAGCTTTAATAAGAAAAAGAGAAGCCCATCTGTCTGGAAAGATACAAAAGCCATCCAGTTAATAAGTGAGAAGGGCTAGAATGCCTTCCCAGGGGACATTAAGTTCTGGAATTTGATTATTAAGGGCCTCTGGGGCTATAGAAGATGTTGGCCATGTCCTTCCTTTAAGCTTCAACTCAAGAGAGGAGCTGGTATTAAGCTTTTTGGACATGTCTAACTTTTTTTTTTTTTTTTTAATCTTTTCCCTGCCTGGAAGAAACACAAAATATCCTGGTAGAGAACAGAGAATGAGAAGAGCTGGAATTGCAGAATTAAGTTAGAACCAGGTTGGAAAAATGACAAATGGCAGTTCTTGAAAGGTTAAAAGCCTCTCACTTCACGTCCTGCACACCTTGAGAGTGGGTTCACCAAGGCAGAGGTGGGACAGGACAGAGGAGCCTTCACTCAGCTCTGTGCTAGATAAAAGGAGTTAGTCTTTTTTTCCCTAAAAAAATTCAAGAACCTCAATCCCCTTGGCAGACCCGCCTCTGCCATATCTTTACTAGCAACTTGATTACACAAGTGTCTGTGTAATAAAGGATATTTCCCCTTCAATGTACATGTCTTTAGGGGATGAGCTTTTGTTTCTAAGATTATGGGAACAGCCTTGGGAATGATAAAAAATTTTTAAAAACTCCAATAAATGGTATTTTTTACAAAAGTTGTGTGTGTTCTTTTTGATAACTCATGGAAAAAGCAATATTTAGCAATCACTTTGCTTCCTTCTATCCCAAGAGGAAAGAGCAAGTAACATTCGAGATGATGGCTACAGATTCCACTGTGGCTTCGACGATCAAAGGCAAGACTGTGTGATGAAGCAGGAGATAGCTTCTCTTCTGTCATTTCAGGAAGGAAAGATTTCTTCATTTTTATCCCAGTAGAAGGGCTTCTAAAGGGTGCTGGGGAGAGGATCTGCTTCTGGGAATGCCTGGGGGAAGGGCTCTGGAAATAAGGGCTTTCATTACTCTGGCCATCCTGCTGAGAGGAAAAGAAAAAGCAAAAAAATAAAATAAAATGAAATGGGAACTGTTTATGCCACAGGCAGCACATCTGAGCACTGAGTCTAAATCATAGACTCACAGACCAGTCCTCCAGCCAGGATGAATCCCATCACCTATATATTCTGCTCTGGAGCTCTTGGCAAAGAATGCAGATGGGGGGGTCTCTATAAATTCCTGGTTTCTAATCTCAGTTCTGTTACTCATTCCTTTATTTCTCCCTGGATAACTCTTTTCCCCCAGATCCCTTGTATTTGTTTCAGAGATTTCCACTTTGTTTCAAACTTTGTAATCCCTATCTATTCCCCTCCTCTGTGTTCGATTGGTCAAGAAAGTGGATGTCACGGAGAAAGTCAAGGTCATCTTTCTCTGCTTCTTCTTGGTCTTGCCTTCCCTCATCCATCAGATGGAAACAATTGTGCCTACCTCAAAGGAGAGAGTGAAGACTAAGAGATGACACAGTTAAGGGACTTAAAAGAGGGACTGGCGGGAAGAAAGAGCTCAGTAAGCCAGCTATTATTATCATTATGATAGATTTCTTATTCTAAATTATAAATTGCTAGCTATGGTATGAATCCTTATTCCTCCACCCATGACTCATGTCTTACTTTTGCCTTGAATCCCTAACTCTTTTTCCATTGTTATTGTTCAATTTTTAAAAGTGGTTTTTTTTTGCTTTGTTAATTTCATTTATTTATTTAGTTAGTTTTTTGGCGGCTCCACGTGGCATGTGGGATATAGTTTCCTGACCAGGGTTTGAACCTGCACCCCCTGCAGTGGAAGCTTGGAGTCTTAACCAGTGGACCACCAGGGAAGTTCCTTGGAATTCCCAGTTCTTAACCTCTGGGATCATGTAACTTATTCATTCACCCCCCCTCTTCCCTGGTCTTTACATTTAATGTCAATCTAAAACAGATGGTCCCATCATTAATTTAAAGACAAAAACATTCTGTAGCACTTTTCAAGACCCCATACACCATCCCACCTTTGGAGCTGAAGTTTTGGAAAGTAGATTCTACCCTCTGCATTCTCTCACTTTCCTCTTCTCACACCCCTGACCTGAGCTCTGCTATCAGCTTCTGTTGTTGTTCAGTGGCCAAGTCATGTCCGACTCTTTGCAACCCATAAAGAGCAAAAATAAAATTTGCAATTGCCAAATTTAGGGGGCATTTTCAACCTTTATCTACCCAACCTCTCTTTAACATTTGACACTGTTGATTACCCCTTCGTTCCATGAGCACTCCTGCTTTATCTGCCATATCATGTCTCTCAAACTTCACCCACCTCTTTCTTTTTCTTCTTCGTAGATGCCTCCTCTTCTTTCTTTTATTCCCCATCAATAGTGGAGGTTGCTATCCTTGGTCCATTTCTCATTATGTGGACGTTCTGCGTGGTCTCATTTACTCCTATGGTTTCAACTATGTCATAAGCTAGCTCCCAAACCTATGGGGCCAATGGCCATAATTATTTTGACAGACATCATTGACAGCTTATTCAACAACTATCTAGTCCTATTTTTCTTGATAACAGAACCCTGGTTTTGTTCTGGAACGACGTGACAATATACACATACAAAGTGGACCTCTTCCACAACACCAAGGAATGAACCATGACCAATATAAGCAATTATGCTCATTTAATTCCCCATTGCCAGGAGACTTGTGGCCAGTGAGAATTGAGCAGTGGACAGCTCAGGGCTTTTGAGAAATATAATCTCTAAAGATTAAAAAATAAAAAGTGGCCAGTGATAGGAAGAGGAAGGATAGCAATTCATTTTTTTCTTCTTTTGATTGTTACTGTGAAAGGATGATAGATTTAGAGTTGTGGCAGCCATATTGTACCCGTGAGTACAAGCATAGCCAACATGAGGATGTTGGAGTAGGACTCAAGAAAAGAGCCTGGCTCTTTTTTGGTGTTATTGATCTACTGAATCATGCAACCCTGTAACTACCTACCTCCAAGCTTTTTGTCAAGTGACAGAAGAAACATCATTGGGGCTTGAGACACTTGTAGTTATAAATATTTTTTTTTGCATATTCAGTTCAGTTCAGTTGCTCAGTCGTGTCTGACTCTTTGCGACTCAATGGACTGCAGCATGCCAGGCCTGCCTGTCTATCACCAACTCCCGGAGTCTACCCAAACTCATGTCCATTGAGTTGGTGATGCCATCCAACCATCTCATCCTCTGTTGTCCCTTCCTCCTCCTGCCTTCAATCTTTCCCAGCATCAGGGTCTTTTCAAATGAGTCAGCTCTTCACATCAGGTGGCCAAAGTATTGGAGTTTCAGCTTCAATATCAGTCCTTCCAATGAACACTCAGGACTGATCTCCTTTAGGATGGACTTGTTGGATCTCCTTGCAGTCCAAGGGACTCTCAAGAGTCTTCTCCAACACCACCATTCAAAAGCAGCAATTCTTCTAATTCCAAGTTAGAGGAATCCTATTAAATCCCAGTCAGGATGTCAACAACCCCCATTAGGGTAAACAACTCCCAAAATCTCTATCCTAAGTTAAGGACAAATATTGAGGATAGTGATAGTTAATGTATTTTGAGTAATTGTATATTCATCCCTCTAAACCCATAAGCAGTGTTCAGTAGCTGATCACTCATCTGTCCATACAGCACTCCTTATTTGGTGTCACATCACTGACTTTCTATGTTTTACCTCTACACTGCTGGCTGCTTTTCAAATTTACCTTCTGGTTCCTCATTTTCCAGGGTTTAGTCTTTCTTCATCTACATTTATTCCAGATGATCTCATATATTTTCATGGTTTTAAACACCATGCCTATGCTGGTGACTCTCAGTCACACACTTTTAGCCCAGATCTCTCTATTTAACTCCAGATTCTTACATCAAACAAACCCTTGACTTGCCCATTTGGGGATTACAAAAAGTGTCTCAATCATAATGCACTCAAGTCAAATTCCAGATGTTTTAACCCAGCCACCTCCGTTCCCCCAATGTCTTTCCATCTGAGTAAATGGCTTCTTTGTCTTTCCAAGCCCCAAACTTATATTCATCCTCATTTTTCTCTTCCTTCTATCCTTTGTATATACTTTAAAAGCAAGTATATCCAGAATTCAGCTGCTTCTCATCTCCTCCACTTAGGACTATCAGCTTTAGCAAATAATTGCATAAGACATATTTATACTCAAAATTTACATTTCCCTTATGGTCTTCTGAGGTCTTCTCATCAGTGGTCACCCCTCCACTAATTTAGTCCCTTTCTTATTTATAATCAGTTCTGAATCTGGAGCTATGTAAGCTGACAAGGGAAACTAATGATAACATCCTATTCCAGTAATTTGGCCACCTGAAGAGCTGACTCACTGGAAAAGACCCTGTTGATGGGAAAGACTCAAGGCAGGAGGAGAAGGGGACAATGGAGGATGAGATGGTTGGGTGGCATCACCGACTCACTGGACATAAGTTTAATCAAACTGGGGGAGATGGTGAAGGACAGGGAAGCCTGGCATGCTGCTGTCCATGGGGTCACAAAGGGCTGGACATGACTTAGCAACTGAACAATAACTAATAAACTACTCCTGCCTCTTATATTAGTCAGTCACCTCTTTTACTGGCAGTGACAGCATGACTCAAATGAGATGAGGGACTAAGGGGAACTTACTGGCTCATTGAACCTGAGATTTCTAAAAGGTGTTGGCTTAAGGTAGAGATTCAAGGGTTGAATAATATCAGTGAGTTTCATCTTTTTCAATCCTTTCTCCTTCACTCACTCTGTTTTCTGATATTTTGCCTTCACCTTCATAGATCTCTTCTAAGAGTCTTATTCTCAGAGTCTTTTCACATTATATTACTATGACTACTTACAGTCCAACCTACATAACACTTAACAATTCCCCAGAAAACATATTTTCCTAAGAATTCCATCAAAAATGGGTCACATGGCCACTCGGGAACCAATCACTGTGACCTAGGTCCTAAAGCACTCTCCTAGTCTGGCTTAAGTCCCACCTGGGGGCCAAACAGAGCCAGCCCCTGGCCCTTATGACTTGGAAAACATAATTATTGAAAGGGGGGGAATTATTCCAAAAGGAGATGCTGGCAAGTCGATAAAATGTTTTTCATGGTTCCCTATCGGTTTCTCATTTTCATGATCGATTCCAAGTTCCTCATTAGCACATAAAGATTTTTACAGTCTGTTCCCAAACCATCGCCTCCAGTCTCCTACTCGGCAACTACTGCGTGCCCAGTGGCCCTGCCGCACTGGTCTGTCATCATCCCATACAGTTTCTGCGCTACCTGTACTTGCGATAGTTTCCCTACAACAATTCTTTCTTCTCCTACAAAATAGTATTCATGCATAAAGACCTGATGGAAATGTTCCTTCCATGAGTCCCTTGCTGAATTGGCTGTACCATCTTCTGCATTTTAAATACTCTACAATACCATGGAGACCCCATCACTTATTTCTCTGAGCCATCATTTGCGGGGATAGGGTAGGAATGTCTCATTCAGCTCTTCTCCACTGATGCTGCATCTTAGGATTGATACAGCAAAGATTGAACAAAGGGATGAATGAAGAGTGCAATGAATGAGTAAACATGTTATTTGCTGAGGAGAGCACCAGGAAAAGAGATTTCAGCCTTCATTTGAGTTTATTTGAGTGCACTCCTTGCTATATAATTATCTATTTCGGGGGGAGGCTTTTTATTGGAATATAATTGCTTTACAATGCTGTGTTCATTTCTGCTGTACAATGCAGTGAATCAATTATATGTATACATACATCTCTTCCCTCTGGGACCTCCCTCCCACACCCTTCGTCCTAACTCTCTAGGTCATCACAGAACACCAAGCTGAGCTCCGTGTGCTTTACAGCAGGTTACCACTTGCTATCTATTTTACACATGGTCCTGTGCGTGCATGCTAAGTCGCTGAAGTTGTGTACCACCTTTTGTGACCCTATGGATCGTAGCTCACCAGGTTTCTCTGTCCCTGGGATTCCCCAGGCAAGAATACTGGAGTGGGTTGCCATGTCCTCCTCCAGGGGATCTTCCCAACTCACGGAATAAACCAGGCTTCTTAGGTCTCCTGCATTTGCAGGCCAGTTTTTTACCACTAGTGCCACCTGAGAAGCCTGGTGTATTTACGTCACACCTGATCTTCCAGCTCGTCTCGTCCTCCCTTTTGCCCCCTGTGTCCACATGTCCTTTCTCTACATCTCTCTTTCTGTTCCCATCCTGAAAACAGGTTTGTCTGTACCATTTTTCTAGATCCCGTGCATGTGTGTTAATATGCAATATTTGACTTTGAACAGGCCCGTTACCTTCTCTTAATCTCACTTTCCTATTGTTGCTTGTTTACCCACTGAGCATACCGCTCTCTTGTGAAGGGATGGAAAAAAGAAAGAGAAGAGCTGTGCACATCCCCACTGTGTATTTTGCCAGGTTGGGATGGGCATCTGATTTTTCCTCTGGAAAACATCATTAAGGACTCCAAAAGGTAAGGTAAACTGTCCAGACAGTTTTTATCTCTTTGGAGACAAGGCCTTGGAGACTCCAGACCTCAATCAATGTTCCTTTCAGCATGTTATCACCATGAATAAAAATCCCCACATTTATGTCTGACGAAATGCCATCTAGGTGGCTCAGTGGTAAAGAATCCACCTGCCAAAATGCAGGAGATGTGGGTCTGATCTTGGGGTCCAGAAGATCCCCTGGAGTAGGATATGGCAACCCACTCTGGTATTCTCGCCTGGGAAATGCCATGGACAGAGGAGCCAGGCGGGCTCCAGTCCTTGGCTTAGCAGCTGAAAATAAGCATGAGAGGCCATCTGTTCCCTTTATTTTAAACTAGCATTCATTGAGCACTAGGTGTCAAGTACTGTTGCCGCCACCTGGGATGCTCTTTAGCCCGATGTCTGCATGACCCATGGCATCATTCCACCAGGTCTTTGTTCAAAGATCCCTATCTTAGAAAGACCATCCCTGACCACTCCGTCTACAGTCAGAACCCCTCCGCCTTGGGGTTGTGTGCCTTTAACCTGTGTAACTTGTACACAGCACTTCTCAGTGCCTGCTGTTACATGACAGTGTGCATCACCATGATGCAGTTGATTGCTCACTCTCTGTCTCATCCACTGAAGCCTAACCCAGTGAGGGGTGGGGGGTGGGGGGCGGCGTTGAAGGTGGGCAAAGACCCTCCTGGATGTGGTCTACCACTCTGTCCTGAGCTCCTGGAAATACAGGAGCACCTTGCATACAGTAAGCACTCAAAAAATATTCACCAAGCCAATGAAGACATATCTAGCACCTCTCATAGATTATTGCACTTAACTTTACCTAACAACCCTAAGCTCATGCATGTTCAGTCACATCCAGCTCTTTGCGATGGGCACATTCCATGGACTATAGCCCACCTGGACTGTCCATGGAATTTTCCAGGCAAGAATATTGGAATGGGTTGTCATTCTCTACTTGAAACAACCCTATAAGGTAGGTAGTCATATCGTTCCATTTTATAGATGAGGAAGTTAGAGCCTGGAGGAGTTAAGAGGTCAATTTAAGATCATGTAACTAATAGGCGGCAGTGCCAGAATCCCACCCAGGGTCCAGTTGAGCATCTTCCTCTTTGGAGAATCTCTAGGCTTCTCTAGAAAAGCCAAGATGAGATTTTACATTCAAGTTCTTAGCGCAACATTTTCCCAGGCCAACCATTCTCTGTCACCGTGTGGACCCCAGAGGAAAGAGATTTACTGAGCTATTGCTGGACCAACACAGATGAGTTATGGGGCTGACTTCTTGTCTTCGCAGGTTATAAATTGTTTTCCCATCCACGGACTCAGATTTCAGTTATGATTCCCATTCTGCAGAGAAAGAAACAAAAGATAGAGAGGTTAAGTGATCCGCCGCAGAGGAAGTTTTCCAACTCTGTCTAGTTTCCTTTTCCCAGCTTGCCTCCGCAGGCAGTGAACAGCTTATAGCCACATAGGAAGCAGGCAGGAAGAACAGGAACTTACACCAAGGCCTTCTGCCCCCCAGAACATGCAAGGCTATTGCTCATTTTTGCTAAAAAGGAACTTCCTCATAGTTCTCTAACTTGCTGAGTAAGGACCATTCCATTTGCAAAATCCCTCTTTAAAAAAAAAAAAGTGGCTATTGTATTATTATATTTCATTCAAACAAAAAGACTATTCTTCATGGTTAACCAGTGTTACTAAGGATGACCTTGAGGAAAGCCTCCCCCAGATGACCTTACTCTAGTCATCCCCTTGTCCCCTTTGCATTCTTGATCTTACAAAGTACTTTGTGTACAGAAAGAATAAACAGAGCCCCCTTCCCCAGAGGGAAATGATAACATCTTCTCCCAGGTGACCTTATTAGACCATGGGGAGATGCCTCAAATGATCTGTCTCTTAGGAAAACTACTGGACTCCACTAGCTTCTTTTTCAAAATTGGGTTATTTCATAAGGAACCATTCTCCTACCAGATATCATCTGCCAATACAATATACTGTTCTAGGAACAAACATAGCAGCAATATTATACTATATAAAATTTAAAATTAATAATAATAATAATAAATGACACATATAGCATGATACTAACTCGTTTAAAGATGCTTGCTCCTTGGAAGAAAAGTTATGACCACCCTAGACAGCATATTAAAAAGCAGAGACATTACTTTGCCAACCAAGATCCGTCTAGTCAAAGCTTTGGTTTTCAGTAGTCATGTATGGATGTGAGAGTTGGACTATAAAGAAAGCTGAGTGCCCAAGAATTGATGCTTTTGAACTGTGGTGTTGGAGAAGACTCTTGAGAGTCCCTTGGACTGCAAGGAGATCCAACCAGTCCATCCTAAAGGAATTCAGTCCTGAATATTCATTGGAAGGACTGATGCTGAAGCTGAAACTTCAATACTTTGGCCACCTCATGGGAAGAACTGCCTCATTTGAAAAGACCCTGATGCTGGGAGGGGTTGGGGGCAGGAAGAGAAGGGGACGACAGAGGATGAGATGGCTGGATGGCATCGCCGACTCAATGGACATGAGTTTGAGTGAACTCTGGGAGTTGGTGATGGACAGGGAAGCCTGGAGTACTGCTGTCCATGGGGTCGCAAATAGTGGGACACAGCTGAGCAACTGAATTGAACTGAACTCATTTCTCATCTCATTTATTCTTTTTTTAAAATATTTTTTTTTTTGGATGTGGACCAGCTTTAAAGTCTTTATTGAATTTGTTACAATATTGCTTCTGTGTTTTATGTTTTAGTTTTTTGATCACAAGGTATGTGAGATCTTACTCCCCAACCAGGTATTGAACCCACACCCTCTGCATTGGAAGGCAAATTCTTAACCACTGGACTGAGAGGAAAGTCCCTTCTATTTCATTGATTAATTTTTTTTTTTTTTGCAAGGTACAAAGTTTCATTGATTCTTAAAACAGCATTGTAAGGTAGAAATTATTGACTTCATTTTACAGGTAATACAACTGAGGTATAAAGAGTTGAAGTTATTTTTCCAGAGATACAGAACTACTGTACACAGAACTACTATTTGAGCCCAAGCTTGTCTTTCTCTAAAGACTCATATTCTTAACTGCTACATTATACCATAGTGGATATTAAAATAGGAAAAAAATATTTTAAAAGAGTTGAGTTCACATTTCAAACACAATGTTAATGCTGAAGGAAGTTAATATTGCAGCCATAATATTTTCCTGGCAAAAATAAGTCATAAGTAAATACCCAGACATAAACCCAATACATTCAGTAAAAAAGTGTCATATTTAGCTATTTTTCTAACAACTGATATCCAAGAAATGAAAATATTCAGTGAAACACAGCTAACCAAAAGTCATATGAAAATAAAACTAAATGATCAGGAAACCTAATACGAGGCAGAACCTTTTGGACTGACATTCACTAGATTCCTAAACAACTGATTTCTATAATATCAAAAATTGAAGAAAAGTCATAAAAAGAATATTGGGAACACGGTTTTCTTGCACATTTATCCCATGCAAATCACTCATCCTCAGACCAAATTCAGCTTGCAGAACCACTGTCTCTGGCCTACACAATTGCATTGTTTTTATACAGAATTGGAGTGCTCCTGGGAAGGGTATGTGTCCCTACTTCATCCCATTCCCCACTTGTCCTTAAAGTCTTGCATTAGCCTGTTTTATGGTATGCATCTACCTCTAAAAGTTTCAGATTAACAACATAGAGGATTTTGAAGAAGCTACAGAATGAGTCTTCTAGACCTAAACCTCCTTAATATTTTTGTGACATTTACACTTTATAATATGAGCAGAAACAGTAATAACCAGAATCTTGAGAGCATCTTCCAATTTTTTTCCAAGAGTATATTCTCACTTATCTTATTTGCTGTTCACAGTATTCCTGTAAAGCACTGGTTCTTAAACTCAAGCATGCATAAGTACCTGAAAACTTACCAAGACACGAATATCTAGTCCACATCTCTGGAGATGCTTTTTCAGTAGTTTTCAGAAGGAGCATGAAATTCTGCATTTTTGACAAGCTTCCAGGGATATTGACACTGCAGATCCATGGACCAAACTTTTAGGAACAATCAGAAGAAAGACTTATCTCCCCCATTTCACAGATGTGCAAAGTGGTACTCACTTACAGAGAGTCTGTAAAAGACACGGAGAGTCTCTATCTGAACTGAAAACAATAGCAACTCCTTTCCCCACTGGCTGTGAGCAGAAGGCTCCAGAAAGAGACATCCAAGCAACTTCTTTAGTAAAATGTTTAACAAAATCTTTAGTAGATTTATTTCTGTCTTCCATCTCTCTTTGCAGCCCTGGGCTAGCTGGGCAGAAAGCGGAAGAGGTGAGCTAATGGGGGGTAATGAATATTCCTACAACCTCATTAAGGAAAGATGTGTCTGGCCTAATGAGAAAACAATTTTTCTTCTCTACTCCCTCTGCTAAGGTTAAGAACTCCCAAGGTCAAATCTAAGCCATCCCCAAACGGCCTTCCTACAACTTCCCCTTGATGTTGATTAAGGATAATTCATTACAGATTCAAATGGGAGATTGGCAGGGTGGGAGTGGTGGTGGAGGGAAAGATAGGCTTACATTCCAATGAATGAAAATAGCTAATTAAGCAATTTCTAAGTGTATTTATCTCTTTAGGGGATCCATGTCTCCCTCCATTTGGGCAACTGATTTCACATCACTGTAGTATTGTGGTGCCTGATTTTTTCAAAACCACTGAAATTTTTATCCACAAAATGAGGAAGTAGTGAACTATAAAATTGCTAATTATTTTCTAGTAAATTTATTTTTAAATAACTTTAGACATCAATTACAGGCACCATTAGGCACCATTAAGCCCTGGGTGTGTTTGCTAAACAAGGGCAGTGCATTGCTGGTTCTCTTCCCATATGTATGGCCTCATCCTTCAATTTCACCCTCCCCCCAAGTTCCCCTTCCCAAGCCCTCCTCCCAGATTCCAGCATTAGTATCATGAGCTGAAATTAAACTCCATAAATAATGGCAGATGGTTTCCATTTCAAGTGTCAGTGCTCAGTCAAGCCCCAGGTATCCTAGATGAAGTTTAGGTTAGGGGAAGATTTTAATTCTAATTGTCAGTTTAGGGTGTATTTCCTGGCCCAGTGTTTCTCTACAATTGCTGTGCATTAGAATCCCGTGGAGAACTTAAACCAAAAACACCTTTGTACCAGGGCTCCACTTCAGCTCAGTTACATTGGAACCTGTAGACATATGGCTGATTCATTTTGATATTTGGTAGAAACCAACACTGGAGAAGGGAATGGCAATCCACTCCAGTATTCTTGCCTGGAGAGTGCCAGGGATGGGGAGCCTGGTGGGCTGCAGTCCATGGGGTCACAAAGAGTAGGGCACGACTGAGCAACAAACACACACACACAGAAACCAACACAAGACTTTAAAGCAATCATCCTTCAATTAAAAATAAATAAATTTAAAGAAATGTGGGAAAAAAATGCTTTTAAACATTTACCCCAAGTGGGTCTATTGTGCAATGCAGATGACAGGACAGCCTGCACCCTCACCAACTGTAGACTCACACCTTCCAGACCAGAGAGGTAGACAGCACATTAATTTCTGCCTTCCTCCGGTCTCATTTGCATTCAGTTGACTGGAGTTTAAGATTAAATAACAGGCCTGAACCATGATGCATTGCCTCAACTGGAACTGTGGGATCATCTCAGGTGAGTTTTGACCTGTCCATCCAACACAAGGCTTTCAGGGTTTTATACCTGTTTATATGCAGCAATCTTTTCACAGTGTATTTGAACATGCTCTGGGTTCAAACAGGCATATAGTTTAGACCCACCTTTCTTTGGCATCTTGGGCAGACCTTAAGTTTGACCTGTCAAACAAGGACAAAGGGCTGGTGTAAGGTTGCATGTGTCACTTCAAAGCAGAGTCCACACTCTGGTGTGATGTCCTTAGATTCCTGGTTTGGCTTGGTCACTTCCTAACTGCATCATTTGGTCACACTGGGACTCATCTCGTTTTAGTTACCCCATAAGATTGTTTGGAGGGTTAAATGAGTGAATATATGGAAAGACACTGGAGCACTGGAAGGGCTTGATCCATGGTGCGTGCATGCTAAGTCTCTTCAGTAGGGTCCAACTCTGTAATCCTGGACTGTAGCCTGCCAGGCTCCTCTGTCCATGGGATTCTCCAGCCAAGAATATTAGAGTGGGTTGCCATGCCCTCCTCCAGTAGATCTTCCCAACCCAGGGTCAAACCCATGTCTCTTATGTCTCTTGCATTGGCAAATGCTTTACTGCTGAGCCACCAGGGAGGCCCCTCGATCCATGGTAGCATTTCTACAAAACAGAGAGGACACTGTCTAATCCACAGTAGGTATGTTTCTCCTCATTTTTGTGTTTCCACAGAAAAAGGAATGTTTGTTTAAAGCTTCCAACCTTTCAAGAAAGGATGTAAGGAGAGCTTCCACCCATCTTCCTTGTTCTTCCTCATGGGAGGTAGAGTAGTAATTGTTGAAAGCATGCCATGTGCTGAGAAGTACTTGCCTATGGATTTAGTCACGGCTCACATGAATCTTGGATCTTGATCTCTTGGACCTGCCTGTTATTGGAGGAGGAGATAGCTCAGTTCCCCAGCATCTTTCCATTCAATCATGGAATGGAAAGCTCTGTGTCTGCTATACAGAACAACATCACCCCAAAACAACAGGAATAGAATTGGAAACCTCCACTCTAGGGTCAGTCTCAAACCATGCCCTCCCACTGTGGAGAGAAGCGGGTCAAGGAGGGACTTGGCTTTTCATAAAGCCGATGGCTGAGTTCTCACTTGACTACTAGTTTCTTTATTCTCTGTAGTCAGACCCTGGAGCAGGATTGAGCTGGGTCTTCAGTACCAGAATCCATCATAGCTGGTGGGTTCCATTTTCCTCTTCCTCTTGGTTTAATCTACATGACAGAGATTTTGTAAATAGGTCCTTCCAGTTAGGACGATCAGTTCTGCTGCCTCATATACTAGTGTTTTGTTCACACATCAGAGCCTATATGGACCCCCTCCTCCCCTCCATGCACAGTACATCTGCCTATGATGGCATGTTTATAAATACTCAAATCACATCCTCTTACCAAAATGGAGTACATGGAGTGGTAGACTCAAAAGAAGTGGATGGATGTTTATTATGTATTTTGTCCCCAGTGTTCAGTTGTCACTTGGCTTCTGCTGTTCGATGCCTTGTCTACTGAATTGAATTCCCACACAGTTACTCACACCTCTTAAGACATCGTATGCGGATCATCCACTATGATCTGTGAGGTCAACATGTCATCTCTTTTTGTCCCATCACCCAGACCCTGCTTCTCTCCAGACTTGTCCTTACTGCAGAAACACCAGTATTTCTTACATACAACCTCTCTTAGAAAGATCCTGGAAATTTAGTGAGACTTATCTGGGCTAAGCTGGATTGGGAATTCCTATATGTACAACTATAATGTTGAACTGGTTCTGAGCTCAGTGATGCCAGCAAGTGCTTAGAGCCAGCAAGATGATGTTGTAGAGAACTCTGCCCAGTAGAATCTGTATCCCAGGGCACAGGCTCTGGAAGGAGAGGCCTGGAAGACTAATTGATTTTTTTTTTTTATTGTAACATTTTCTCTCATTGTGGTTGTTATTGTCATTCAGTTGCTAAGTTGTGTCTGACTTTGCAACCCCATGGACTGAAGCATGCCAGGCTTTCCCTGTCCGTCACTATCTCCCAGAGTTTGCTTGAACTCAAGTCCATTGAGTCCGTCATGCTATCCAACCATCTCAGTTTCTCCCCTTAACAGTTCCAAAATCAGTGTAATAACATTATGAGGAATTTGGGAAACAAAAGAAAATAAATCCCTTGCATGCCAACCTCTAACACAATCCATATTTTATTTTTGTGTCTTTTCTTTCCATTCTATGCTCAATACCTATGCAAGCTATTTTTACATTCACCATTATGGTTTTCTTCCAAAAATTCTACTGGATTCCTCTTATGGGTGTGGCTTTCCTTTAGCAGTGCAAAACCAAGGAAAACCCAGTATCTGGCCTTGACTAGCTCAAAATTAGTACAAGAAACAGACATATACACAGATCATTGCAAAGCAGGGAGGTAGCTGCATGCTGCTACTGCTGCTAAGTCACTTCAGTCGTGTCCAACTCTGTGTAACCCCATAGATGGCAGCCCACCAGGCTCCCCCATCCCTGGGATTCTCCAGGCAAGAACACTGGAGTGGGTTACCATTTTCTTCTCCAGTGTATGAAAGTGAAAAGTGAAAGTGAAGTCGCTCAGTCATGTCTGACTCTTAGCAACCCCATGGACTGCAGCCTACATCCATGGGATTTTCCAGGCAAGAGTACTGGAGTGGGTTGCCATTGCCTTCTCTGGTAGCTGCATGGACAGAGGTTAAATCTCATGTCTGAATATAGGTAATGAGTACAATGGCCTGATTCTTCTCTAATGCTTTAAAATCTATCAGACAGGTCTGGTGATGGAGGATCACATGGCAACCCTGTATAATGCAAAGACCTCAAATTGGGTCAATTTGTTGCAATTCTATAATCAGAGGTTTCTCAGGGGGAGACATGGTGCTCTGACAAAAAGGAACTCATTGCTAACATTAAAAAAAAAAAAAAAAATCAGGAGTCTTCATATAAAAATCCAGATTTCTGGCTTCTTTTGAAAAGCAAATCATGCAACATCAGGCTCGCCTTCTCCTTTGGGGACATTTGTAATGAATGTGAGTGGGGGTTGCTCCATTCAGATGAGGCAAGCACTCCGGTTTGCTACAGTCCCACCTGAGCCATCCTGTGGGGACATCTCCAGCTTGGCCCATGGGGACAATTGAGTCTGTGATATGGACTCTCTGGTATTTCTCATATTAGAAAGCCATGTCTTCCCAGTGGTTTTCATGGCTCATCTTCCTCTCTGTCATCATCTATTCCTGCCTTGGCTTCACTCATATTGGCCTTCTCACTGTGTATCAAACCAGTGTGCCCCAGTGCCCTGTTCATTCTCTGTCTTTGCTCTGTCTGGGATGCTCTTCATGCTGGTAACCACGGCCTCGCTCTTCTTCCTCCTTCAAGCTCAAAGGTTGCCTTCTTACTCATGGGGGAAGGAAGCCCCATGGGGGCTTCCCTGGAGGCTCAGTGGTAAGGAACCCACCTGCCAATGCAGGAGACACAGGTTCTATCCCTCATCTGGGAAGATCCCAAGTGACCCAGAGCAATGGAGTCTATATTCCACAACTGTTGAGCCTGTACTCTAGATCCCGGGAACTACAATGACTGAAGCCTGTGTGCCCTGGAGCTGGTGCTCCACACCAAGAGAAATCACTGCAATAAGAAGCCTGTACATGGCAACTAGAGAAAAGCTCAGGTAACATCTGAAGACCCAGTATAGCCAAAAACAAAACATTAAAATTGCCATGGGACTTGCTTCATGGTCCAGTGGTTAAGACTTCGCCTTCCAATGAAGGGGATGCAGGTTCAATCCTGGTTGGGGGAACTAAGATCCCATGTACCTCACCGCCAAAACACCAAAACAAAACAAACAATATCATCACAAATTCAACAAAGACTTTAAAAAAGGTTCCACAACAACAACAACAAACAAAAAAAAAATCTCAAAAACAAAAAATAAAATTTTTGCCATTCGCCCTGTACTTTTTAACTTTCCCTACCTCTTAACATAGTATTCAGATTATTCCTGTTACATTTATTGTACATTACCTTCCCCCCGCTAGAAAGGCAGGGATAAGACCGAATGCTCAGTGACTAGAAGGTGACCTAGGGCACAGCAGGTGTTTAGTCCATGTATTTTTCTGATATTTTAATTCTGGTAAATACACATAACATAAAATTTGTCATCCAGACTGTGTTTACACGTATAGTTCACTGGTATTAAATGCACTCATGATGTCACCCAAGAGTTATCACCCTCCATCTCTATAGCTCTTTTCAACTTGTAAAATTGAAACTCTGGGCCCATTAAATAGTAACTCCCCATCACCCACTTCCCCAAACTCTGGCAGCCACCATTCTACTTTCTGTCTCTAATGAGTTGGACTATATACCTCATACAAGTGGAATCACACAGTATTTTTCCACTTATGACTGGCTTATTTCATTTGGCATAATGTCCTCAAGGTCCCTCCATGTCGCAGCATATGTAAGGATTTCTTTTTAAGCCTGGATAATATGCTATCGCATGTATAGAACACATTTTGCTTCTCTATTCATCCATCAGTGGATTGAGGTTGCTTCTTTGTTTCAGCTCCACTCATTTATGTTGAATACATAAATGATCCTTGATTGGACCTCTGGACTTAGAAGAACTCATTTCTGATCCTGGCTTCATCTCAGGAGCTAATTGACCTTATCATCTCACCAGACCACTCTTGGTTTCCTTATTGGTAGTATTGGTTGGAGGCTTACAAATTAAACACAGAAAAAAATATATGAACATTTTTATGACCTCACTCATCCCTAAAGTCTGGACCAGTTAGGAGCAGTAAAGAATATGGGGTGTGAAGGGTCCATCCTCGGCACTAACATTCACTAGGTATTTCTCCTCTACCCTTCGACATGGAAGATTCCTCAGGGGACTAAAAAAGACCCAGGAATGGACCTGCAGGGGTGACCTTTTAAGACCGAGAAGCTTTGACTAGCGAAGACTGGAAGGAGGAGTCAAGGTGTGACACAGGATGAGGTCTTGTGTTCTCTGGCTGAGAAGAGGCTTGCTGGGGTTTACATCTCAGGGATGTGGATGCTCAGAGCATAAGCACAGTGAAGCATATAGGGTGGAGGTGGGGCAGTGGCTGAGATTGGTGGTCATTCCGATTGAGGTGAGCCCCTTCAAGTGAGCTGACAAAGCTTGGACTTCTGCACTTTCATCTGGGCCTTTTTAGGGATATCGCTACACAGAATACAATAACGATGCCTCCTTCCCAGGGCTGCTCAGTTCAGTTCAGTCACTCAGTTGTGTCCGTCTCTTTGAGACCCCAGGGACTGCAATCCCAGGGCTGCTAATGTGTGTGAAAACATCTTTAGTTCAGTTTCCCTGTGTCGGCTGAGGTACCTAGAGGCAGATGGTAAAATCACCAATTTGATGACCTCTTTTTCTTGCACTCAGAGTTTTCGAGGCTACAAAATAATCATCGTGATGAGCAGAGCCATCACTGTTTAGAGCATTTGCCAGGTCTGAGCACTTCGCTGAGTGCTCTGCATGGCGATTTCAGGCCTTTGCAAGCCTAAGAGCTCAGTCCCATTAGTTTCCCAGTTGGGACTGGCCAGTTCTACAAAAATTGGTTTTGGTGGGGAGCTATGAAAGGCTAGAGAAGAGGCTGGTTAGGTGACCCAGGGCTGCACTGTGAAGAAATTCAGACCAGGCAAGCCCTTCCCTGCCCACCTGGGGGTGGAGGTGAATGGATGTTTACTCTCCACGACTCAGTTCTTTCACTTTTAAACGGGAGACCATCTGGTTTCCCTCCTGGAGCTTTTGCAAGAACTGGATGCACCCAGTACAGGGTTTGGGCCAAAGCACATTATCCAGAGAAGCCAGTATTCTTCTCTTTCTCTTTGTTTCTTTTTTTAACTATTTGGTGGGGTCAGGTCTTATTTGCTGCATGTGGGATCTTTGTTGCTGGCTTCTCTCTAGTTGCAGTGTCCGGGCAAAAAGCATGTGGGCTCAGTAGTTGTGGCACAGGCTTTATTTGCCCTGCAGCATGGGGGAATCTTAGCTCCCTGACCAGGAATCAAACCCACATCCCCTGCCTTGGGAGGTGGAATCTCAACAACTGGACCCTCAGGGAAGTCCGAGTTTTTCTCCTTATCTTTTTTAAGGTCTCTGTTATGGGCCAAATTGTATCCCTTTCCGATTCATATGTAGAAGTTCTAATCCCCAGGACCTCACAAGGTGAGTGAACTTGGAGATGGGATCTTTAAAGAGGTGATTAAGGTAAATGAGGTCCTAAGGGACCTAATCCACTATGACTGGTGTCCTTAAAAGGAGGTGAGATTAGGACACAGACACTCAGGGAAAAGGCAGTCTGTGGCATTTTGCCTATGGCAGCCCTAGACGATGAGCCCAGGGTGCCCTGGCAAAGAATCAGGGATGGGGAGCTTGAACAAGCAGGTTTGGTTTTCCTCTGGAGCCTCTCTCCTCGGCTTGCAGCTGGCCACTCTCCTGCTGCCTCTTTGTGGGGCTGTTTCTCTGCGTGCCTGTGTCCTTCACGTCTTCTCTTCTTAAAAGGACATCTGTCTTACTGGATTTTATTTTATTTTTTGGCTGTCCTGGGTCTGCTGCTGTGTGTGGGGTTTCTCTAGCTTTAGCGAGTGAGGGTTACTCTCCAGTTCTCACTGCGGAGGCTTCTCTTGTTGGGGAACATGGGCTCTAGATCACAGGCTCAGAGGCTGCAGGGCCTGGGGTTAGTTTCCCTGCAGCACATGGGATCTTTCTGAACCGTGGACTGAACCCGTGTCCCCTGCACTGCAAGGCAGATTCTCAACCTCTGGACCACCAGGGACGCCTTGTCATATTGGACTTTAACTTCATCACGTCTTTGAAGGCACTATCTCCAAATTCTGGGGCTTATGGGGGTAAGGACTTTAACATGGATTTTGAGGGAACATCATGTAACATATGATGGGAAGCCTGTAACATAGACTTTGCACACTGTTACAGTCTATGAGTTACATGGATTAAATGAATTAATTGAAGCCTGGCTGGGCTCAAAAACAAGAATGGCTGAAGGGTGAAGCTAATAGACTGCTCAGTGGTCATCCCTCAGTGAGAAAACTCCATGGTCTTTCACACGACCTCCCACAGATTCACTGACCATGTCTGAAATTCTGTCCTCTGTGATGAAGGCTAGAGGATGAAGGAGAGACTGGGTAATTCACCTCCTGGACAACCAGCCCTAGGACCTGGGATTCACCTGCATGATCACCTGAATGGTGCTATAGATATAACACATTTGCGTGCATGCTAGTCGCTTCAGTTGTGTCTGATTCTTTGCCACCCCAAGGACTGTAGCCCACCAGGCTCCTCTGTCCACAGGATTCTCTAGGCAAGAACACTGGAGTGGGTTGCCATGCCCTTCTCCAGGGGATCTTCGACCCAAGGATCAAACCAGGGTCTCCTGCATTGCTGGCAGATTCTTTACCATCTGAGCCACCAGGAGAGCCCATAATCCATTCAGACAAAGGAAATGTCTGACATAGAGAGGCTTCTTGAAAATTCCGTGAAATACTTATTAAAAATAAAGATTACCAGTTCCACTCCCCAATTTCCATTCTCTGAGTTTGGAGTGAAACTCGGGGATTTCCTGCTGTCTCTCTCTCTCTCTGCACTCCTCCCTTGCCGCATCTCTCTCTCTCACTCTCCCTGTCTTTATTCTCTCTCTGATGTCAGGCTATTCTGCTGTGCAGCCTAGGTTTGGGTGGGAAACCAGTGGATTTTATACACAAAAACTTACAATAAGGGATGCAGGGCCACCTCATAAGCTCCCTAGGTTATACACTGAACAAGCTGTACACAGGGACCCAGAGCAGAAGCCCTGAGTATCCCACCTCATCCATAGGATCACCCTCAGGTACTCATCACTTTACAGTTTGCACTGCAACTGGCCTCCATCATTTCATAGCAGGGGACAGCATGGATGAGGAAGGCAAGGCCTGACTGGGATGATGTTGGGATGAAGGGTAGATTCAATTTCGGAGGCTAGCGCTGCAGGTGTAGAGGAGCTGTGGGGTCAGGAAACAGTTCTGCTGGATGTGCTTCCAAAAACCAAGAAGTGCCCCAAGTCCGACACTATGAGATAGGAAGGAAGGAGGGGAAAAAAAATCAAGAAATCAAAATGTGATTTCTTGGGGAAAGGCAAATAAAAAGTCCTGAAATCAGGGAAATCTGGGCTCCTATCTCAATCCTGACACTTTATGAGTTTGTGACACCTAATGAGTTCACCCCACACTGAACCCGAGTTTTCTCATAGTCACACCTACCTCACATATTTATGGAGAGGATTAAATGGGATTATGTCTACAATGCTCTTATAACAGACAAGTACTTGATAATTGTCAGATATTATAGCAATAGTCAGTATTAAGCAGACTGGGGGAAGAGCTTTGGCCATTGGTCTAATCAGCAGCATGACAGAGAGCATAACCTAGAAGTCCAGTTACACGTAGTGACCAATATTCGCCCAGTGGATTGTATAATACCTGGTGCAGACAGATGCCAACAAACTGACATGGGTGGGGAGATGCTGCCTTAAAGCCTGTCTCTATGCTTTGGTCCATGATAATGACTCCAGTTGCCAACAATTAACGCTCATGCTGGTCAAGACTGTCTGAGATAGAGAAGGGAGAGCCTGGAGAGGGAGAAGAGATTTAATTCCATTGGGAGAGACTCTGGGAAACTGTTTTAAAATTGTCTGATCAGCTTCTTCCAAGGGCCCCCAGAAGGAAGTAGGGTTGAGTCCTTGAACCTGTCTTCATGGTCTCCAATCATGACTTCTTATAGCACTGCAGCAAATTCAAGTTTGGATTTTAGGAACATGGTGCTGCCTCAGGACCCGTGCTGTTATCATTGCTTGGAAATCACCTCCCCTACATGGCTCAGTTGGTAAAGAATCCACCAGCAATGCGGGAGATCTGGGTTTGATCTCTGGGTTGGGAAAATCCCCTGGAGAAGGAAAAGGCTACCCACTCCAGTATTCTGGCCTAGAGAATTCCATGGACTATACCCATGAAGTAGCACAGAGTTGGACACAACTGAGCAACTTTCAGTTCACTTTCTGCATGTTTGGGTGACTTACTTTCACTTCATTCAGGTCTCTGGGACTTCTGAGGTGGCCCTAGAGGTAAGAAACTTGCCTGCCAAAGCAGGAGATGTAAGAGACACAGGTTTGATCCCTGGTTGGGGAAGATCCCCTGGAGGAGAGCATGACAACACACTTCAGTATTCTTGCCTGGAGAATCCCATGGACAGAGAAGCCTGGCGGGCTACAGTCCATAGGACTGCACAGAGTCGGACATGACTGAAGCGACTTAGCATGCACACATTCAGGTCTCTGCACAAATGTCATCTCAAGATCTCCCATCCTCTCTGTATAAAATAGCATTCTCCCTTATATTTTGCTTTTTATAATTTTACTTGTTTATTTATTTTTGGCCATGCTGGGTCTTTGTTACCATGTATGGGCTTTTTTTTTCTTTCCAGTTTTGGCAAGTGGGGCTTGTGGTAAATGGTGTGTGGGCTTCTCATTGTGGTAGCTATTCTTGTTGCAGAGCACAGACTCTAGGGAAGCAGGTTTCAGTAGTTGTGGAAAGTGGGTTCAGGAGCTTTGAGGTCAGGGCTCCAGAGCATAGGCTCAGTTGTGGCGCATAGGCTTAATTGCTTGAATAGCTGTGGGATCTTCCTAGACCAGGGATCGAATCCGTGTCTTCTGCCTTGGCAGGTGGATTCTTTACCACTGAGCCACCAAGAAAACCTGCCCCTTTATTTTATATCATTCACTCCACTTCATAAACTTATCCCTTCCTGACCCAATGGCTTTATGTCATGAACAGATGGGTTAACTGTCTCTCCCTCTAAAATGTAAAACTCATGAGGATAAGGACTTTTGTGTTCACCGTTTAACCCACAGTAGCTTGTTAAATGGAAATTAAGGAATGAATGAGTGAGATTCCTGCTGTTTATGTTTTGGTACCTTCCAGCCACCCACAGATTATTATTGAGTCTTACAAAAGGGATAAGGAAAGCTTTGTGTATTCTTTCAGTATGTTTCCATTCATATAGATTTATTTAGTTTATAAAAATAATTTCCTATTGTATATACTGTTTGGTAGTTCGCTTTTTCACTTACTGTATGTCATAAACTTTTTCCTGAGGCAATAAATAAAATTTTAATATAATCACAGTATATGGTTATCTGGATCCTTCATAGTTGACTCAGTCTCTTCTCAAGGAACATATTTATTGTTTCCAGTTTTGTATCATTATAAATAAGACTGTGTCTAGATATAGATAATTCTATCTAATTCTATATAACAAATTATCCCCAAGTTTAGTAGCTTAAAACTACATTTATGATCTCACAGTTTCTGTGGTCAGAAATCTGAGCATGTGCTGGGCCTCATAGACTTTAATCAAGGAACCCCTTGATTCTTTGGGGATTTGCTCTTATCTAAAGGCATGACTGCAGCCACGAAATTAAAAGACACTTACTCCTTGGAAGAAAAGTTATGACCAACCTAGATAGCATATTGAAAAGTAGAGACATTACTTTGCCAACAAAGGTCCGTCTAGTCAAGGCTATGGTTTTTCCAGTGGTCATGTATGGATGTGAGAGTTGGACTGTGAAGAAAGCTGAGCGCTGAAGAATTGATGCCTTTGAACTGTGGTGTTGGAGAAGACTCTTGAGAGTCCCTTGGACTGCAAGGAGATCCAACCAGTCCATTCAGAAGGAGATCAGCCCTGGGATTTCTTTGGAAGGAATGATGCTGAAGCTGAAACTCCAGTACTTTGGCCACCTCATGCAAAGAGTTGACTCATTGGAAAAGAGTCTGATGCTGGGTGGGATTGGGGGCAGGAGGAGAAGGGGATGACAGAGGATGAGATGGCTGGATGGCATCACTGACTCGATGGATGTGAGTCTGAGTGAACTCCGGGAGTTGGTGATGGACAGGGAGGCCTGGCGTGCTGAGATTCATGGGGTCGCAAAGAGTCAGACACGACTGAACAACTGAACTGAACTGAACTGAAAGGCTTGACTGGGAAGGATCCACTTCTTACAGATGCATGTGGTTGTCAGCAGGACTCTGTTCTGAACAGGTTGGTGGTCTGAGTGTTTCAGGTCCTCACCATTGGCTGGAGGCCTCCCTCAGTCCTGTTTCACACGGACCTCTGCATGGGATAGTTCATAGCCTGGTAGTTTGCTTCATCAATGCAATCAAGAAAGCAAAAGGGAGAAGGGAGTGCCAGCAGGACAGACATCAGTCTTTGTAACTTTAACCACAGAAGACACAGCCCATCATTTTGCTATATTCTATTTGCTATAGAAGCAAGTGGCTAAGTGCAAGTGGCTAGAGGGGTGACACAGAGATGTAAATAGTAGAAGATAGAGTAATTCAATGTCAGAAGCTTCCTACCACGGGTTGATGTGACTATCTACACCCTTAGCTGGAGATATCTTCATCCACATACATATGGATGTACATGTTGCTTATTTGGAATGCATTTTCTAGGATACTCATTAAGTTGGATTACACGTATGTTTACTGTGGGGGTCAAGCATTATGCATGTTTCCTAAGGCTTTTGATACATAGCTCCTTGCCCATTTTCATTATTGTATGAACATGTATATTACCTCACACTCTCATCAGCAGTGGTTTTAATTCACTCCCAAGTCAATGAGTGAAACATGGTTCACAATCATTTTTTGCTTTTTGTTTGACTGCTGTGAATCCAACACTCCATGTGTTTATTAAGTTTTTTTTTTTTTTTTCCCTCCTGGGAAAAGCTAGTTCATACCCTTTGCCCATTTTTCGTATCAGTAATTTCCTATCAATAATTTCTTATTGATCTGTAAGAGCTCTGCATATTTAAAATGTTACATAAATGGTAATGGAATAAACCTAAACATTAAAAAAACTTAACTATCTTATTTCTATTTATAAAACCTTTCTCACAGTTTGTAATTAGTCTTTCAGTTTTATGATATTTTGATATAAGTATTTTATTTAAAAATGTTTAAGGTAATCAAATCTGTCAATATATTCTTTTATTTTTCCTTTTGAGTTACACTAAAAAGTCTTCCTGTCTATGCCACATTTGGTTACCCAGAGTATCTTTCATTATTTTTAGTTTCCACTCCTTCCTTCTTTCCCTCCTTTCTTCCTTTGCTTGCAAAATTACAATGCTTTAATCCACTTATTTATTTTGTTTAATATATTCAAGCAGCCATTCAATGTTTCCTTTCTGCTTGTCTTTCTTCTGTTATCATTTGTTAAAATGTATAGTGGATGGACCATATATAGAATAAGAGTTTTCCTTCTCTTGCGAATGGAAAATGCCATATTTATCATATTGTATGTATTCATATATATATTGATCTCTTCATGGGCCATCTCTGTTTTTTTCTTTGATCAAAGCATCCATTCTTGAACCAGTTCCATAATGCTTTAAAAAGTATATTAGTTTATTAGTATTATAATCTATACACATATTATTCATTAGCATATCTTTACATTGTTATATGTAATGATTTTTTATTTGACCATAAAGAAGGCTGAGTGCTGAAGAACTGATGCTTTTAAGACTCTTCAGAGTCTCTTGTACTGCAAGGAGATCAAACCAGTCAATCTTAAAGGTAACCAACTCTGAATATTCATTGGAAGGACTGATGCTGAAGCTGAAGCTCCAGTACTTTGGCCACCTGATGCAAAGAACTGACTCACTGGAAAAGATTGAAGGCAGGAAGAGAAGGGGATGACAGAGGATGAGATGTTTGGATGGCATCACCGACTCAATGTACATGAGTTTGAGCAAGCTCTGGGAGATGGTGATGGACACGGAAGCATGGTGTGCTGCAGCCCACAGGGTCACAAAGAGTCAGACATGACTGAGCGACTGAACAGCAACACATTATGTTAGTAAATTCGTTTATTAGTTTACACTTACATACATTCTTCTCACTGTTTATTAATATGTTTCTATCTGTTCCAGGAGGTTTGTTTTTAAAATTTAAAAATCACTTTGTTAAGATATGAAAAATTACTCAGATTTGGGTTGAAACTGTGTACATTCATAAGTTAGGAGAGTTAATAGTTTTAAAATATTATTCTGCCAGACAAAAACATAGTAAGTCTCAGTTTTTTCAGTCTACTTTTATGAACTCTCAGTAAATATTTGTAGCATTTTTTTTATTGATCTTGACGATTTTGTGTCCTCCTTGCAACAGTTATAACTACTATTTATATTTCTAGCATTGTAATATTGGGAAAATTACTTCCCCTTTCTGAGCTTCCTCTGCTAATGTTTGAACTGGACATGCTCAGCCCTGCTTCTCACAGATGCTGAGAGGGTTAAATGAGGTGGTAAATTTAAAACTCCCAGAGCAGTGCCCAACACACCAGGTGTTCAACTCATGATGCTAAGAGTCGGTGTTAATTTAAAAGAAACTGTAGAACAGCATTAGATAATCATGACCGTGTTAGACCACAAAGAAAATTCCTCTTACACATGACAACTGTCTATGCACCTGGTACAATTAGCCCATAAATCTTTTGAAGTGAGGCCACAGGACAGCAAACATCATCCAAGTTGGAATATTATGGTTTTAACTCTTTTTCTGTTATTGTTCAGTCCTGCTTTACACTTCCTGCCAGACCCATCCAAATACATCAAATGAAAGCTATTGGATTTCTTTTTAAAAACTTTATTTTTATTTATTTTTTGGGGGCTGTACTGGGTCTTCATTGCTGTGCAGGCTTTTCTCTAGTTGTGGAAGCAAGGACTACTCTGTAGTTGCAGTGCAAGGGCTTTTCATTGTGGGGCTTTTCTTGTTGCAGAGCATGAGCTCAGGCACATGGGATTCAGTAATCACGGCTCCTGGGATCTAGAATAAAGCCTCAATAATTGTGGCACTGTGAATTAATTGCTTTGTGGCATGTGGAATCTACGCAGACCCGGGATCCAACCCAGGTCTCTTGCATTGCAGGCGGCTTCTTCATCACTGAGCCACCAGGGAAGCTCAAGCTATTGGATTTCTAACTGAATTGGAAATGTCTATCATGTTCTGCCATTAAGAATGATAGAGCCTGTTAAACAGAGTGAAGTCAGTCAGAAAGAGAAATACAAATATCACATATTGATGCATAAATATGGAATCTAGAAAGATGGTACTGATAAATTTATTTTCAGGGCTGCAGTGGAGAAACAGACATAGAAAACAGACCTAAGGACATAGGGAGAGGGCAGGAGGGAGAAGGTGAGATGTATGGAAAGAGTAACATGGAAATTTATAATACCATATGTAAAATAGATGGCCAATGGGAATTTGTTGTATGACTCAAGGAACTCAAACAGAGGCTCAATGACAGTCCAGAAGGGTGGGGTGGGGAGGGGATTGGAAGGGAGTTTCCAGACAGAGGGGACACGGGTGTACCTGTGGCTGATTCTTAATGTATGACAGAAAACCACAAAATTCTATAAAGCAAATATCCTTCAATTAAAAAAAAAAGTGGCCAAAAAAAAGGAGAATGACTTGGATTAAGAATGATTCATGAATATATAAACACAGAGGTAAACGGATGCTGTTTACCTCCCCACTGTCTTAGTCATTGTTATTCTAACTCTGAGATGCTGTATGAAGGCTCTTTATAGGATAGTTCTCTAGGATAGCTTTACATGATGACTATATGGGTTGACTCCAGAGTGAGTCAACCCGTATATTCATCCAGTGATTCTATAGGATGCTTCTAGATGAGCCTCTAAATGATCCTTATGTGCACCCTCCCCATAGTACCATTTTTGAAGGCTAATGTGAAATTTCCACTGGGAGCTCCTCCAGCCTATTGTAGAAGATGACCTTTGGCAGATGGAAAAACGAGAGAGGAGAAATGGAGGGTTAACAGAGGGGTTTGGAGGAAGAGAAAGGAGAAAAAAGGAGGCACACGAGTGAGTAGTAGAGGAAGGAAGGGAGGTTGGTGGGAAGAAATGGGACTAACAAGTAGGGTGAAATGGGGTGGAGTGGAGGGAGACGATTTGAAGGACCAACAGAAGAGAGATAGTTAGAGAGAAAGGGAATAGAATGGGAAGTCTTAGATGATTCAATTTCTGCAAAAAAAAATCAGCGTGGAAAGTCCCCAACAATACATTCTGTGACTAAGACATTATGCAGAGAGATGAGCTGGGGGCTGAAGGACAGAATTAATACAGTAAGTAATTCTATCCTTTTGGCAATGTCTTTTTGCATGAAATAATGATTTTATGTCTCACTTCTCTCCAGTCCACACATTCTTCATAACAAACAGTTCCACAGTGCGTGACTATTTATGTTTCAAGGCAACAGCCTCGGCATAATGGACTATGCTCTGAATCTTTTTCTGCAAAGAAACCCAGGGCCACCTGGGAACCTGGGAGAGCTTTCCAATTGGGAAAAGTCCTGCTACTGCTAACTAGAGGGGCTGGAGTTTAGAATCTGGAATCAGGCAGATCTTGGTTTAAGCCTTTCCAGTGCTTCTTACCTCTTACTTACCTTCACTGCATCTATTTTCTCATTTATAAATGGGGATGCTTAGGGGCTTCCCTGGATGTCCAGTGGTTAAGACTCTGCAATTCCAATGCGAGGGACGCAGGTTTCATTCCTGGTTGGGGAACTAGGATTCCTGCATCTCACATGGTCAACAAATAAAATACAAATGGAGGTGCTCATCTCGGGCTTACACATGAAAGCATACAGCACAGTAACCTGAAGCACAGACAGGGTTCAAGGATGGTTGATTGGGAAAATATCAAATCTCCAATTTCTGTGCCTGGAAGAACACAAACCTGGATGGTGAAATTCCAGTCCATGAGTACAGATAGAAGACATGGGTATGTCCCCACACCTCACTATGAAAGCTTACTTCATTCATTCCACAATATTTAATACCTCCTTTGTTCCAAGCATTGTGTTGTAGAGATGAGAAGATGAATGGACATGAAACATATCTTGATCATTTTCATCTTATTACCTCTGTATGCTTTATGTGCGATACGCTAAACCAAGCAGTGGTGTTGCTAAGCATTCTATACTCAGTCCCTATCATAGAAATAACACAAGGTGGTAACTATTGGGGCCATTTTACAGGTTAAAATTTGTCAAGTGTAGAGGTAAATAAATACTCCAGGGCCATACTGTGACATAACCAAGATTTAAACTTAGAACTTTATGAGACCATAGCCTGAATTCTCAACCTCTGGCTATATTTCCCTAAACCTTCAAGTTTCCCAGTGACGGAGGCAGACATGCAGATAAATACAGCAGAATGTGTTAAAAGCTCTGAGATCATTGTAAAAGTTTCAGGGGGATCAGAGACAATGGATTACTTTCTGAGTATCGGCTGCATAAGGTTGAATTATCCTAGGCTTTGGGGGATGGCTTGAGAGAGGTTTAAGTGTTTGATTTGAGTCCTGAAAAGTCAGCAGTTTTGGTGCCGAAACCCAGGACTGCGGCAAGGCACCCTCCTAACTCTCCCTTTCTTTCTATACTCAGAGACCTGGGAGCACAGCTACCTGCCGAGCTCACTTCTTGCCTGAGCTCCTAAGTTCCCTCTGGGGACGCCCTGTGCCTACGTGAGCGGTGCAAGTCTTGTTCTAAGGCTTTACTGGTGGCTTGCATACCTCCAGGCTTTCAGCTTCACTGATCTTCCCCTCTTCCTCTGACGACCTCCAGAATGGGGAACTCTTGCCATTCGACCGCTCTCCATGCAACACTCCACTCCCGCCGGCCCCTGAATCGAGGTAAGATCTGGACATATTCCAGCGGTACCCTAGAATACTGTCCTTTCTAGGTTTTCAGCCACTCTGTAATCGACAGTGGGGGACGCCTCACAGAGATCTCCTTACACACTCCTATTCTGACCACGGGTGATGATCCAGACTCACAATAAGAGCCTCTATTTGCTTCCCAATCATGGGGTCTGGCCAATCTATTCCAAAAGACTCTCCCCTGGTCTGTGTCCTCAAAAATCTCAAACCGCTCTTACTCACTGAACTCAAGGCCAACCACCTACAGCAGGTTTGCATGCAAATCTGGCCTCAATACCATTTGGATAACCAAAACCACTGGCCTGAATTTGGCACATTTGATTTCGACATTCTCCAAGACCTCACCGACTTCCTCAAACAGAATGGTAAGTGCTTGGAGGTCTGTTATGCCCAAGCTTTTTGGGCTCTTCGAAGGAGACCTTCCTTATGCAAAAGCTGCTCCACTCACGAGGTTCTCATGCATCTTGCCTCCTAAACAAAAAGACCCCTCCTCCATACCTAGCAGCTGACCACGACCTTCTGCACCCCCTGAGTCTGACCCCGCAGATGAACCCCCTCGTACCACTCATGCCCTCACCCCCT
>NW_011494644.1:8652209-8657026 GCF_000754665.1 Bison bison bison
TCGACCCCCTCCCCACACTCCCCAAGACCCCCTTCCCCCTTTATTTGCTCCCTGACACACGATCACATACCCAACACACATTTCCCTTGACAGAGGTCGCAGAACTGGAGGGCCACACTCCAGTCCATGTGCCATTTTCATTATCGGACATGAGCCAGATAGAGGAGAAATTGGGATCTGTCTCTGAAAACCCTAGCAAGTATAAAGAGGAATTCCTGAGGCTTACTCAGGCTTATCATCTCACATGGAGTGATACATACTATATCCTTAACGCCACTCTCACTCGTGCCGAGAAAGACCGCATCTGGCAAGCAGCTTGAGCCCATGCCGATTACTTACACACGCGGGACCGACATAATCCAGTCGCTGGTACCACATACTGCACCTCAATGGACGTACCAGCCTGATGACCCTGGCACCTGGAGGCTCAATCACACGATCACTTGCCTCGTTGAGGGCATGTAGAAAAACGCCCATGTCCATGTCAATTATGATAAGGTAAGAGAGGTCACTCAGGAATAAGATGAAAATCCTGCCTTGTTCCTAGCCCACCTCATGGAGGCTATCCAAAATTATACTAACTTAGATATCACTACTCCCACTGGGATCCTCTACCTCCAAGTCCAGTTTAATAGCCACTGCTCCAGATATTAGACATAAACTCAGACAACTGGAGAAAGGACCTGAGACTCCCCAAAAGGACCTCCTAGAGGTGGCCTTCAAAGTATTTAATAACAGAGAAGATGAAGCCAAAAAGGAAAAAGACCGTAAAAGAAGGGCCAAGTATGCCTTTCTGGCAGCAGCGATAAGAGAACAGGATCAACCCAGCCAAAACCCTCCCTGACCTGGGCTTAAGACCCCTCCTGGACTCTCTTTCCGATGCAACCAACCAGGGCACTGGACAAAGGCATGCCCAAACCCACAGCCCCCCACCAAAGCCTGTCCGACCTGCAGCCAGTGGGAACACTGGAAGATGGACTGCCCACAGGGACACCCTGGCGCCCCTGGTGAGGTCCATGCTTCCCCTTGGACCCCCAGTCCAACCCCGCGAGAACTATTCCACTGATGGGGCCCAGGTTCCAGCCCTCTGGCCTGTGTCCCAGACATGAGTGGTGGCTGGGCAAAAGATCTGCTTTGTAGTAGACACTGGAGCCACCTTCTCTCTCTTGACCTCCTTCTCCGATCTGACCCAAATATCTGAAGTAAAAATAAACGGAGTCTCTGGAGTCCTCATAAGACCTAAAATAAGTCCCCCATTAGCCTGCACATTCAGAAAATTGACCCTTATACACTCCTTCCTTATAATGCCCCAGTACCCAATCCCACTCCTGGGAAGGGATCTACTGTCCAAACTAAGGGTCTCCATTACTATACCTCCTTTCGACTCATCTCTATGCTCTGTATGCAGATGGCACCTGGATCCTCCCAGAACCCAGCTCCCAAACTTCCTCATGATCTACCGACCATGCATCCCAGGGTCTAGGAAATGGATTACCCCACCATAGCTGGTCACCATCCCCCTGTCCTAATCACCCTAAAAGACCCATCAATAACAGTCACCCGACAATATGCTCTCACCCCAGAAACCCATAAAGGACTTAAATCCATCATCGTGTGCCTTCTCCAAGCTTCTATCTTAGTTCCCACCCATTCACCTCACAACACCCCTATCCTGGCAGTAAGGAAGGGAGATTCCTGGAGAGTGGTCCAAGATCTCCAAAAATTCAATGAAGCCACCGTACCCACATTCCCTGTGGTCCCCAGTCCCTATACCCTTCTGTCCTCCATTCCTCCCGCTGTGACCTTCTTTACAGTTCTAAACATTAAGGATGCCTTCTTTACCATCCTCCTTCAGCCCCGGTCTCAACCCCTTTTCGCCTTCACCTGTCAAGACCAAATCTCCCAGCAGCTGACATGGACCGTTCTCCCCCAAGGATTCCGGGATAGTCCTCACTTCTTTGGAAAAGCCTTACAAAAGGACCTACAATTGCTTAACCTAGACCCCAGTCACCTCCTTCAATATGTAGATGATTCATTTCGATATTTGGCAAAACTAATACAATTATGTAAAGTTTAAAAATAAAATAAAATTTAAAAAAATAAAAAAATAAAAACAATGAGGCAGGAAAAAAAAAAAAAATGTGGATGACCTCCTTCTCTGCAGTCTGACCTGAGAACTCTGTCTCCAACATACGGCCAAACTCCTTAATGCCTTAGGCTCCTGGGGTTACCAGGTGTCCCGATCCAAGGCTCAGGGGGCCCAGACAACCGTCACCTACTTGGGGCTCTCCTTGACACACCAGCAACAGACTATCCTGCCCGATAGGATCTGGGCCCTAATTGACTCTCCTCCTCCTTGGACAAAATGAGAGCTTCTGTCTCTCCTTGACCTCTTAAACTTTTTCCACATCTGGATTCCCAATTTCTCCCTCATGGCTAAGCCACTGTACGAAGCCACAAAGGGGCCCTTAGATGAACCCCTTTCCAGCCCCTCCTCACTGGCCTTTCGCATATGCTGACTCACACAGAGCCTCCTCCTAATGCCAACACTCCACTTGCCAGAGTACACCCGGACATTTTTTCTCTTTACTCATGTCAACCAAGGCCAAGCTCTGGGCCTCCTGTACCAACAGACTGGGGACATTTGGGCTCTAATAGCATACTTATCGAAACAGCTTGACATGGTGAAAAACGGGTGACCCCCCTGCTTACAAGCATGGCCGCCATTGTGGTCCTGGTACCTGAGGCTAATCAACTCTCTAGACATGCTCCCCTAATGGTCTGTTCCCCCAACACACTCCGAGATCTCCTGTCACACCAAGCTTTTCTCTCCTTTCCTCCATCTTGGGTACAGATCCTACATGCTTTTCTACTTGACCCCCAGATCTCCTTCTCCCCTTGTACCCCACTCAACCCTGCCAGCCTACACCCACACCCTCTAAACAGGAGCCAACCCACATACCACTGTAGTCAAACAGTTGACCTTACCCAAAACCCCTTCCAACACCTAACAGATCAACATAACCTAGACCCTGATACGCCTAACTGGTTCAATAATGGTAGTTCCCAAAAGTCCCCACCCTTTTCAGCAGGATATGACATAATCCAAGGTGACCTCCACCTCATGCCCTAGACAGAGACCACAGAGGCCTTGACCCTACCACCTCACACCACTTCACAACAGGCAGAATTAATAGTCCTCATTTGGGCTCTTGCCCTTGCCAAAGGCCTGCAAGTTGATACATACACTGGCTCTAAATATGCCTGCAACATACTCCATTCAAATGTTCTAATATGGAGAGAAAGGGGATACCTACCCCAAAAGGGTCACCTATCATCAACTCTGACCTCATCCACAAGCTCCTAGAGGCTGCACTCCTACCTAAGAGAGCTGCCATCCTCCATTGCAGGGGACCCCAAAAGAGAGGCCCTATATCAACATACAACAATGCTTCAGATCAAAAAGCCAAAGAAGTAGCCCTAACCCATCCCTCCGTCCAATCCCCCACTGTCCTAACCCTAACCCTGACCGATTCACCACAATCAAAGAATCAAAGATTCTTCCCTATCTACACTCTCTCTTCCACCCCTCCACCAAGGTGCTCCAACAGTTAATCTGAAACCACATCCACACATCACCCGCATGGACAATATCTAGATGATCTCACCCACTTCTGCCAGATCTGCCAATGCACTAACCCTAACTCTAACTTCAAACCCATACCCTTCCCTACTCATCAGATGTGAGGCAGCCTTCCAACGGCAGATTGGCAAATAGACTTTACTCATATGCCCCCAGTTCGACGGATTAGCTATCTTCTGGTCATTGTAGACACCTTCTCAGGATGGGTAGAAGCATTTCCCACAGCCAATAGAAGAGCCTGAACTGTAGCTCAAATTCTTGTCACAGAAATCATCCCCAGATTTGGCCTACCCTCGTCCCTCCAGTCAGACAATGGCCCAGAATTTACTTCTAAGATCACACAACAGATCATTCAATTCTTACAAATCCCCTGGAAGTTCCATATCCTGTACCACCCCCAATCCTCAGGAGAGGTGGAACTGATGAACAGGATACTCAAAGAAAGCCTTACCAAATTAACCCTCGAAATCCACCTGGACTGGACCAAACTCCTACTTACTGCTCTTCTTAAAGTACAAGCCCTGCCAAGGAAGTCCTTCAAGCTGAGTCCCTTCGAGATCATGTACGGAAGGCCCATAGTCACACCTGGAGTTCTCCCTGAACCTTCCATTCTCCTGACCACCCTCCACCCCACACTGTTGGCCAAACTCTGCAATGCACTCAGGAATCCTCAAGCCCCTTTGCCTCCCATACAAACTGGAGACATGGTTGTCTGTCTTATCTGAAAACCCCCAGAGTGGTCTAACTCCAAAATGACAGAGACCTTTCAAAATCATCTGCTTACCCCCACTGCAGCCAAACTTGAGGGAACTGCCTTCTGGATACACCTCACGTGCCTCAAAAGGGCCACCATTGAACCCAAACCATTGTCCCCAAGTAACTCTTATCAAGTTTCCCTCACAGGGCCCACCTCTCTAAAAATCACTCGGAAACAACCTTTGCCGACCATCTAAGAGGACACTGAATGACCTGGACAACTCTCGGCCTACAGCTGTTCTTGACCCAGTTGTTACAGGACCTCTGGACTAGCGCCCCAGTGGGAATCTTCTTCGAGGACCTAACCACATTGATCTCCCAACTCTGGCTTCAGGGGATGTTCCATAACATAAGCCCAGATGAAATCAACTTCTATACTTTCATCCTCTGGATCATCTTACACCCTAATGAACATTCT
>NW_011494644.1:8657126-8697923 GCF_000754665.1 Bison bison bison
ATGAACATTCTTCTCTGCCTGTCTAAGGTCACCCCCAACCCCAAAGGCCCCTACCCCCACCTCAACTGGGCCCTCCCCTTCTATCTTACTGCAGCCATCCTCTTATCAATAGCCTTCGCCATAGGCCTAATAGCCACAACCGCTCAAACTTGGTCTCCCCCCACCCATGTCTTCCTCATCGCCTCCTATCTTACCAGCAGTGCCCTACTCCTGGGGTGCTATGCCTTCCATGCTATCCCTTAACACCACTCTCCCCCCAACATCTCTTAACATGCTCTTTCAGTTCTCCTTACTAATGTGCATTTCAATTGTTACCCCTCTCCCAACTAATCTCACCTGCACCAATTACTGGGTGTTTCAGGTTTCCAAAGACCAACAAGTCATCAATCAGACCATCCTACAAGGGTCACAAGTAACCCTTTATTTTGATGCATGTCAAATCATTAACCTCGGAAACACCTGGGGCTCCTGCGAGGGCCTCCAGTGGGAAAGGGATATGCTATCAACCCCAAATATCTGTGCTGAAAAGATCTCCAGTGGGGCTCCGATTCAGACTATGCAAGTGGTGAACCCCCTCACTATTTCTGCCCCTACTGGAGCTGTACCATGGCATATTCAGGATACCCAAGCTCCCCACTGGCCCATTTCAGACCAAAACTCAATTGTGTCCCCAATCAATGTAATCCAGTAGCATATACCATTAAAGACCCTCACCATACACAGTGGTTCTCTGGAGTCCAGGTAAGCATCTACATATTCGGGAGAGGCCAAGACCCGGACAAAAATTTACCATTAAAAATATCATCCCCACCCCCCACCAAAGATCCAGGGTTATGGTACAGCCTGGGACCATCATGCCTTCAGCACCCCAGCATCACCCCCCCACCTTCGACTGCCCCTTCTTTTTCCTCCCCTAACACCTCACTCTCCTTATAGCAAATATGACCCATTCCTTGCTCAAGACAACACGATCTAATATTACCCAGGACTGCTGGCTCTGCATCCCCTTACAAGGATGGGGCAATTAGGCCATTGGATATGTCATTACTGACTTAAATCAGACCATGTTCACTTCCAATTCTACCTGCCTCTTCAATACCCAGATAAAATTGATAGGACGGGCCACTTGCATCAACACTACCAACTCTACCAATGACCTAACGGACCCCATCCCCGGGGGAATGCAATAACACCTTAATAATTAACAGAACCACAGGGGCCCCTAACAACACCCATTTTCTATGCCCCCAGGGAATCTTTAAAGTAATAGAACCCACTGATACCCCCAGCCCTCTGGCAGTCCTGGTCCCAGACATCAATATATACCCTGGAGATGAGACACCACTCCCTGTCAGAACAGCCCACCCACATAGGACATGGCAGTCACCAACAGTGGCCCTAACCTTCCTAACAGTCTTGGGAGCAGGGAGGACAGCCCTGGGAGCAACCGCACTGGGAATATCACAGACTTCCCTAAACAGCCTAGATGAACAGATAGATAGACCAGGACTTCCGAGATGTCCAAAAGGCAGCCTCTCTCCCACAACAGATCAATTCCCTGGCTTCAGTGGTATTGCGTAACAGAAGGGCTTTAGACTTGTTAACAGCACAAGGTGGAACCTGTGTCTTCCTGTCAGAAGAATGCTGCTACTATGCCAATCAGTCAGGCATAGTAACTGAGACCCTAACTCAACCAATGGGCTAACCTAAGAGAAACCAGCTCCTCCTTCTGGGGACAGTTGGGAGAATGGACCTGGGTAGCCCCACTTTTAGGGCCCCTAGTGTTCATCATCTTACTTCTCTTATTCGGACCCTGTATGTTCAATCTCTTTCAGAGGTTCCTCCAAGACCTGGTTTGAGCCACCTCCCGGGACCAAGTTAAGACAGTGCTTCTCCTCCAAACATTACCTCCTAGATAATAAGGATCTAGAGCCCTAGGGCGATCCTCTGCTTCAGAACCCAGATCATTGCCTCTGTTCAGCAGGAAGTAGCCAGAGAGACACGACGCCCCCACTCCCATCTCTTTTATGACTTCAGGGTCTGGAATGAGGTACCCACTGGACCCAGAAGAGGAAATTTCAGAAAATCCCCTGAACTTACCCAGTATAACCACACCCCCTTCCCACCCCCTGGGTGTAGCTTATTGCCACGTCAGTTAGAACTTTCCAATTGCCACGCCCGATTGAACTTTCCACGCTGCTCATACTTCTGTAAACCACTCCTTAAATAAGGGCTTCTCTGTCCCCTTGGGGCCTCAGTCAGGTCGCCAGGCCAACTGTCGCCCCCCCTTGCCTTAATAAAAGTAACCTGTCTCCGTTGAGGTCATCTTCTAGCTCTTTATTTGCCTTGCCCCAAATGGCTCAGATGGTAAAGCATCTTTCTACAATGCGGGAGACCTGGGTTCGATCCCTGGGTTGGGAAGATCCCCTGGAGAAAGAAATGCAATCCACTCCAGTACTATTGCCTGGAAAATCCTATGGACAGAGGAGCCTGGTAGGCTACAGTCCATGGGGTCGGACACGACTGAGTGACTTCACTTTCGCTTTCAAACTCTCTTACAACCAGGACTCTGCCACTTGGCCCTGACTTTCTGGGTGGAGAAAGTGGCCTTTTCATAGGCATGGTGATTTGAATATTCATCATCGGGGATGCCAGGGACTTTCCATGACTAAAGCAAACGTTCTCCTTCAGAAAAAGGGCCAGAGATGGAGTGGGAGGGATCCAATAAAACTTTATTGTGGGGAAAGGGACGTCATCACCTGTCTGGAGAGTATGCACTCTGACCGTAAGGCAAGAGCTGCTGATGTGCATTATAAAAGGAGTGACATGAACCGACTGATGTTTGACAAAGATCATTTCTCCAGAGTAAAGGGATGGCAGGTGATATCAATAGGCTGAAATGAAAGTCTAGGTAAGAAATAGTGAGATCCTGAATTAGGGCAATGAGATTGAAGAGCAGAGGATAAATTAGGGAGAGATTTATGAGGAAGACTCCATAATTATGGAAAAGGAAATGGCAACCCACTCCAGTATTCTTGCCTGGGAAATCCCGTGGATAGAGGAGCCTTGTGGGCTACAGCCCATGGGGTTGCAAAGAGTCGGACACAACTGAGCAACTAAAAACAACAACAGTAACAACTCCATAATTATGAGTCTGAGCGTATGTTGTAGAGGAAGGCAGAGGGAGGAGATGGGGGGTGGGCAGGGAGAATTCTAGAATGAATGGAGGAGCTGATTGGACATCTTGATCATGTTGTCCCCACCCATCAAGTCTGATCTGACATTTGTACATAGCCTGCCAAATTCACCAAAAGCCTTTCATTTAAAAAGCACAGCAGAAACATCTGATTATTCCAGTTCGATGTCCTTTTGATCCAGAGGCAAATTTCATCAGCCAGGAGTCCCCAACATGGGATTTAAAGCGTGGCTTAGCTGTTTGGCCTCTTTGATTTACTAAGATAGATCTCTAGACTTAAGTACCTGAGCCACCATCCTCTTTCCCAACCTCATGACTGTCTCCTAGGGAACTCACATCTTGCTCACCTCAGCATTGTAGGGTATCCAGAACAAGGGCAGAGGTTGTGATGATACCTCATCCCTGTTAGCCCGCTAAGATGCTCCCACAATCCATTAATCCAATGAATGTTTATGGAGCACTGATACGTTTTAAGGACTCTGCTGTGTGCTGGAGCAAAGGAAGACTCCCTGATGTCATAAATCTAACTTCTAAGAGGGGCGGGGAAGCTAGATGCTACTCATCTCAACATCACATGAAAACTCTAAGTGCTGAAATGCAGTGAAACACGGAGCTATGGGACTCCACATCATAAAGAGAAATCCCCCACTTAGTGAGAAAAGTGACAATTACACTGAAATCTGAGAGAAGAAATAGTATATTTAAGTAAAGGTGAGAACAAGGAAAAGTGAAAGTATTAGTCACTTAGTCGTGTCTGACTCTTGGTGACCCTATGGACTGTAGCCTGCCAGGCTCCTCTGTCCCTGGGGTTCTCCAGACAAGAATACTGGAGTGGGTTGCCATTTCCTTCTCCAGTGGATTTTCCCCACTCAGAGATTGAACCTGAGTTTCCTGCATTGGCAGGCAGATTCTTTACCATCTGAGCCACCAGGGAAGAGGAAGGAAGACCTCTTCAGTTTAAGCCCACCTTTCCCAGTTATCAGAGAAAAACTTTACATAATGATTTTTGAGGCTCAAACTCTTACTCTAGGATCTAAAGTATTATTGTCCCTTGTTGCTAACGGTTCAGAATGACAGTTTTTGGCATAGCACTCCAGACCTCTCCCGTGCACTGGACGTGAGCCCAGGCATGGCAATTAAGAGCCCCGGGCTTGGTGCCAGGCAGGTCCAACTTGAATTTAGACTCCATCTCTTACCAGCTGGGTGACTTTAGGCAAGTTTCAGACCCCTTCCTGTGCCTCTGTTCCCTAGCTGGTGAATGGAAACTGGAATAACTTGATTTCCTAGTGAGCTGTGAGAAATTAATGAGATAACGTGGAGAACTGACCCAGCGGGGAGCCTGCCATATAGAAAATACTCCATTGTGTTTTTTTTTAATTTTTTTAAATTGACCTGGACTTCTGGATTTGGCTCTAGGTCAATTTACTAAAATTCATCTGAAATCAAACTGTAAAGAAAAAAAAATCAATTCGCTGATCGATTTGCCATTGTTACTTGATGCAGAGAGGCACCCTTAGGGGCACAAAATGGGAATGTAAGACAGAAATGTCCTCTACCTCTCACTCTAGCAACTGACCCTCTCTTGCTTCCTCTTCATAGCAAAGAACTCAAAGGAAATGTCTCAGTGATTCAATGATGCCCCTTCTTCACTTTCATTTGAGATCCATCTCCTCCAATCTGGCCCCTGCCTTCAGCAGTCCCCCAGATGTTTCCTTTCCTTCACTAATTACTCCGCTGGGCTAGGTCCAAGGAGTTCTTTCCATTCCTGGCTTGGCTTACTGCTTACAGGTTAACTGATGTGGACTATTGACCACTTTCTCTTTCTAGAAAAATTTTCTTTCTTTGGCTGATTTCTCATCACACTCCCCATCATGTTTCTCTGTCTTCTCTGACTCTCCTTGTCTGGTTCTTTCATTGTAATTACTTAGGGCGAGATCCCAGACCCTGTTTCTCCCACTGGCCTCCCTGCCTCCAGATGAGAACGTTCACACTCACAGCTTTCATTGTCATCTATTTGCTGATAACTCTGGAAGTTTGGGTTTCCCTGCTGACTCAGACAGTAAAGAATCTGCCTGCAAAGCGGGAAACCCAGATTCGATTCCTGGGTTGGGAAGATTCCCTTGGAGAAGGGAATGGATACCCACTCCACTATTCTTGCCTGGAGAATTCCATGGACAGAGGGGCCTGGTGGGCTACAGTTTATGGAGTCGCAAAGAGTCAGACACGACCAAGCAACGTACACTTTCACTTTTCTGGATGTTTATCATTCCAGCCCAGATTTGTCCTCAGAGGTCCATTCCCAGATATCTGCTGGCTTTGGGGTCATCATCTAGATATTGCACATGGTCCCAAGTTTCCCCACAGCAACTCTAGGTTCCCAAACTGAATTCCATCTGTGTTCATTTCCATCTAGAACATCCCATTCACCTGGACATTCACATCTAAAATCTCGGACTCATCTTTGACCTTACCCTCTTTCTCAGCATCTACATCCAAAGAATCAAGAAATCTTGCAGAATATCCTTCCAAACTTTGTCTCAGACATTTTCCCTTTTCTACAGAGAGCTGTCAAAAATGCAGATCTAATCATGTTGCTGCTTTCCTGCTTAGTTAGCATCCTTAATTCTTTTAAGATAAAGATCCACATCCTTAGCCTGGCTTGTAAGGCCCTGCATAACTGTACCGTGGTATTTCTCTCAGGTGGATGTCATGCATTTCCTTTTTGCTTCCTAATCTCTAGCCACACTGCCCTTCTTTTACATCAACAACAATCCCAGTTTCTGCTGCTTTCTCGGTACAAAGTTCCCCCTGAGCATGCAGTCCTCTTGTGTATCTCCTACCCAACATCACTGGCTAATTCCCCGTCATCCTTTTAGGTATCAGGGTAAATATCACTTTCTCAGACTTTGTGTTTCTTAATTATGAGCTCACATTTTATTTTCCCGATGATAATTGTCACGTGAGTGTATGTTCCTCAGTTCTTCGTCTCATCACAACAAAGATTTGGAGCGATGGACATTAAAGCCCCCTCGGCGTGTCACAGCTCTCAGGTCTTGGATAGACCATGTTATAGCTCTCAGGTCTCAAAAGGACCATGTTATAGCTCTTATACAAATCAGTGTTACAGCTCTATTTTATTTAGAAGATAGCAGGAAAATCCATCTTTGAGGCATGAGGGCACATTGACCCAAAGACACGAGGAGAAGAGCACCCTAGCACTCTGGAGAGAGAGAGAGCTAGCTTTGGCTCCTCTTTTTATATGTTTATCTCTCCCTGGGCCTGTCCTATATAAATTGGGCCAATCAGGAGTGTTGTTTGTTTTACCTGAGGTCCTCACTCCAGTCCTTGGACCTTCTTTCGTTCTCTTTTCACGGGCTTTTCCCTTCTTTGTCTTTTAGCCACCACCATTTTGGACTCTTTTTTCCTATTTTACCTACCTAATGTAATGGCACCCCACTCCAGTACTCTTGCCTGGAAAATCCCATGGACGTAGGAGCCTGGTAGGCTGCAGTCCATGAGGTTGCTAAGAGTCTGACATGACTGAGTGACTTCACTTTCACTTTTCACTTTCATGCATTGGAGAAGGAAATGGCAACCCAGTCCAGCGTTCTTGCCTGGAGAATCCCAGGGACGGGGGAACCTGGTGGGCTGCCGACTATGGGGTCGCACAGAGTCGGACACAACTGAAGCGACTTAGCAGCAGCAGCAGCAACATAATTAAATTAGGAAATGAATGAAGAGTGGGTTAAAACCGCGCTTTCTTTGTGGGCAAGGACCCTATTGGTCGTATTCACTGCAACGTGTTAAGGGTGTTGTGTAGTGCCTGGCACAATATCAGTACCCATTGAACAGCCTCTGAATAAATAGGCGAATGAACAAATAAGCCTGTATTTCTTATCACATTGTTTGTGAAAATGAAATAAGGAAGCGGAAATCCTGTGTAAACTGTAAAATATTGCATAAATCCCATTCATTTTCATCATGAAAGTCTTGAGCAGACAACTCCAATGCCAGAGCAACCAGCTATGAAGTTTGGGCTAATAGGAACAGGGCTCTCAACATGATCAAAGATGGCAAACTGAATCTTACATATTTTTAACAATGTGCAGAACCCAGATTTTGCCGTGTGGGAATAAAGTCCCACTATCTAATTTCATAAGGTTCCTCCCTGATAGCCAGATTCTTGGGTCCCTCCCTTCTCCTTCCTTCATGTATCCATCCTACTGGATTCTAAAGAAATGGTTAAGGAAGATGTCCCTGACCATTCCCTTCCAATCTGGAAGTTATAATCTTCTTTTGCACCACCCTGATGACCCCCTGTGCATCCTTCTATGAGGACGTGTATCCAACTTGTCTATTTGCTTTTAAATTTCAGTCTGTTCCCACTAATAATGAAATAATAGCTCTTTTATGGGAAAATAAAAATGTGCCATGTACTAAATGCTTCATGTTATCTTCAATTAATCTTTACAATAATCCTGTAGAGGTAAGTGAGCCAGTTTGTAGACGGGGAAACTGAGGCTTAGTGGCGTTAAATGCCTTGCTAAAAGGTTCACATATTAACAGATACAGGAAAATTAGAATTTGACCTTGGATGGTTCCCTCTGATTCATCAGCATGTCGGCCAATGTCAACAAGGAGCTTTCTAGGAAACAAAACAAAGTCCTCATTTATAGAGTCTGACAATTTCTCTGGTGTAAATATTCACATCATAATGGATTTCAAGCCATCAATCAGCTCTTGCAAGCCAGTAGAAGCTGGCTCCATCATACCACTGATCTAACAAGAAATTACAAACTCTTTTTTTTTTTTTTGAAAAAGTTATATACATTTATTTCTCTTCAAATAGCATTTTTCATTTTAAAAAACTGTATGTTCAATTCCAGATTCCTTAGCTTAGAGTAGCAGATCTGGAAGTGAAGTCCCCAGAGAAGGAAAAGCACCATTAGTATCACAGAATCACAGAGGAGAGTGTTGGAATTTTGGAATTGCAAATTCTCCCCGCCCCCCACCCCCCCTCCCCACCACCTTTCGCCCCACCAGCCCACGAGTTCCATTATCAGGAAGTCTGAGGTGGAGTCTGCTGCTAAGTCGCTTCAGTTGCGTTGGACTCTGTGCGACCCCATAGATGGCAGCCCACTAGGCTCCTCTGTCCCTGGGATTCTCCAGGCAAGAATACTGGAGTGGGTTGCCATTTCCTTCTCCAATGGATGAAAGTGAAAAATGAAAGTGAAGTCGCTCAGTCGTGCCGGACTCTTAGCCACCCCATGGACTGCAGCCTACCAGGCTCCTCCATCCATGGGATTTTCCAGGCAAGAATACTGGAGTGGGTTGCCATTGCCTTCTCCGAGGTGGAGTCTAGAGTCTAGCAATCTGTGTTTTAACCAGCCCTCCAGGTGATTCTGATGCATGCTTACCCTTTTGGCAGAGTACCATCTCTACACTGGCATGTTAAGTATGTGTTGAGTTGAACTGAGTGGATAACTGTTCAAAGAACATCAGCTCTAGAGCCAAGCTTAACCCTGAGGAGTCTTAGTTCTACCTTCAGGGAAGATGAAGGCTGTAAGGACCAATGAGCGGGGCTGATGTTTTCTTTAAAGCCTTCTGACGATCCCCTCCTTCATATCTCAGCCCTACCTGCATCTTCAGCTTTCTGGGAAACTGAATTAGAAAGCATTTTTGTTGAGTAATTGCAACATAAGCAGTTCCTTCAAATCACTGGAGATTCTGAGTTCCTGTGTTCTATTTTATGACATCTTTGTCTAACCCAAGATCTCAGATATCTTTTTCCTCTCTTGTTCTAGACATTTTAGTTTTATCTTTTACATTTTGGTTCATGATCTATTTTATTTTTCTGAATAATGTTAGATAAGGATGCATGTTCATTGTCCTCCACACTGATAACCTTAACATGAGGTGGGAAAGGCTGTATTTAGAGCAGGATTTGGGGATGCCAAGAGTTTAGCATTGCACATGGTAAGTTTGAGATGTCTCTTGGACATCTTAAGAGAAATACTGACTAAGCAGCCTGATTTATGAGTCTATAGATTAGGAGTGAATTCTGGGTAGAAGATACAACACTGAGAGTCACCAGAAATAGTCATGACATTGAATGAAACCAAGGGTTTGTGCGCAAATAGAGAAGAGGTCTGAGGACTGGGATTTTGATACTCCAATGTTAAGAGGTTAAGAAAAGATGAGCATCTACAGAATAAACTGAAAAGGAGAACCAATGAGATGGGAGGAAACTCCAGAAAAATCAAGTGAAGAAAGAACATCTGGTGAGTGGAATGAATGATGATGGGAAGTGCTCCTGAGAGTTCAGGTCTAATGAGCCCAATCATTTATACCAGGATTTGGTAATTTAGAGGTCACTACTGATAAAAAAAAAAAAAAAAAGAGCAGTTTTTATGGAGCACATTTAAGAGAGAAAGAGAAGAGAAGAACTAGAGATAGAAAATGTAGAATACTATACATTTCACTGCCAAGGAGACAAAAGAAATAGGACAGAAGCTATCAGTAGAAGGGGCATCAAAACTCATTTTTCTAATGGGAGAAATCACAACATATTCAGCTATAAACACCATTTTCTCCCCCTTTCACTGAATGGTGTGTTTTATACCATTTCCTATGGCAGCCCTTTTCTCTTTCAACATTTTTGGCTCCTGAATCTCTCTCTGGCTTGAACTCTGAAAACATCTGGCTGAAAGCTCCTTTTTCTCTCCTGAGTCATTAAGTTGCAATAAGACCAGAAGCAGAAGGTAAAGCCTGGACTAGTGAGCATTCCTTTGTTGCCTTCTTATAAGTGACTGTATTTGGTTTATTTCGACCCATTGGTACCAGTTTTCAGAACATCATCCTTTAAGACCTCTATGACCTCCTTGACCCGTCACCTCAGGGCCCTGGTTTCACTCTTTCCCAGGACTGTGTACTTATTCATCAGAGCACTATTGCAAGTTTGTTATTGCTTGCATGTGTGCTAAGTCGTTTCAGTGGTGTCTGACTCTTTGCGACCCCATGGACTGTGGCCCGCCAGTCTCCTCTGTCCATGGGATTCTCCAGGCGAGAGTACTGGAGTGGGTTGCCATGCCCTCCTCCAAGGCATCTTCCCGACCCAGGGATGGAAACCATATCTCCTATGTCTCCCGCATTGGCAGGTGAATCCTTCACCACTAGCACCACCTGGGAAGCTCCCCATATTACTAAATATTCAATATGACTGAATATTACATTTCCGTAATATGATGATTTAATTAAGTTCTAAATGGAAATCTTCATGTCAGTATACTTCCTTCTCCAATCCCAGTTCCCTGGAACTCGTTCAACCATCTTTTTCTATATACTTAGTGTGTGCCGGACTCATTAGGGTAACTGAGACAATTAAGATATAGTATTAATACCTGCCAATGAGGAACTCATATTTGATAAAAAGAGTTAAATATGAAAACCTAATTATAAACAATGTGTTGTTGTATTGGGGGATCCCAGAGATACCCAGGAATGACTACCCAGGCACATGAGAGAAGCAATTTAATTTATTGTATCAGAAAAATATATGAATATGGATTTTTAAAAGTATAAAAGAATAGAATAGACCATAAAAAAGCAACAGTCATTTGCTAAATCGTTTCTCCCATTTTTTATGCCATATCTTTATTTTTCAACTTTTCTATAGATTTTGTTTTTTTAATTAAAATTTTTGAGATAATTATTGATTCACATACATTGTATGAGATATGGGAGATCCATTCAGTGTACACTTTAACCAGTTTCCCTAATAATAATGTTATATAAAACTGTAGTGTAATTTCACAAGCAAGTTATTGACGTTGATACAACCCACCAATCTTATTCCTCATTCAGATGTTCTTATTTTTACTTGTACTCATTTGTGTGGGTGTGGATGGTTAAATCTTTGTGTGTGCACATTTAGTTCTTCACAGTTTTATCACACTTGTTGGTTTGTGTATCCACCACCACAGTCAAGATGCTGAACAGCTCTGTTACCACAGGGATCCTTATTGTCCTTTCATAGTGACAGCACCCCACTCCAGTACTCTTGCCTGGAAAATCCCATGGATGGAGGAGCCTGGTAGGCTGCAGTCCATGACGCCGCTAAGAGTTGGACATGACTGAGCGACTTCACTTTCCCTTTTCACTTTCATGCGTTGGAGAAGGAAATGGCAACCCACTCCAGTGTTCTTGCCTGGAGAATCCCAGGGATGGGGGAGCCTGGTGGCTGCCATCTATGGGGTCGCACAGAGTTGGACACGACTGAAGCAACTTAGCAGTCACATCCACCTCCATCTTCCCTCCCCAACTCATTTTTTGTCTCCACTTTTAACCAGTATCATTCTTAGTTCTCTAGGTGGTAACCTCTATATTTTAAGATAATATTCTTATTGTATTATTTTTTATTTATCAACTTTATACTTTTTTTGACCTCTCATTGTGTAGATGGTGAGTTGATTTTCTTGTGCCACCTAACATAAACTTTCTTCCTTCTTTTCTTTCTCCTAATATAAGTATATCACTTGTTGTTCAGTCACTCAGTCGTGTCCGACTCTTCGCGACCCCATGGACTGAAGCATGCCAGGCTTCCCTGCCCTTCACTATATCCCAGAGTTCTTGGTAATTCTACTAGTGCCTCCTGTCTGCTCAAACAGGTTATCTGAAACACCTCTTCTAGTTTGATGAACCATAGAGTGATTGTTGGGCTTCCCAGGTGGCTCAGTGGTAAAGTATCCACCAGCCAGTGCAGGAGACGCAGGGGATGTGGGTTTGATCCCTGGGATGGAAAGATCCCCTGAAGGAGGAAATGGCAACCCACTCCAGTATTCTTGCCTGGGAAATCCCATGGGCAGAGGAGCCTGGTGGGCTACAGTCCATGGAATCATAAAGAGTTGGACACAACTGAGCAACTGAGCACACACATAGATTGTTAATTGTTTGGGCTAGAATTTGAAACCAAAGTAGGGGTTTTCTGGGAGGACTGGCATGAGTAGAGTGACAACAGCAATGGACATTCCAGAGGATGCTAAGTCAAGTAAAATGATGTACAGAAGGAGAGGAGTATTTCACACCTACAGTACACATGCCACCCACACTATATAGAACCCAAAGTCTAATTGTGAGTTTCCTGGTGAATTATCCACTGTGTGTGAACAGAGTAGGACCAGGAAATTAAAAAGGAGTTGATTAGAACAAGCCAACCCTGGACTTGTCTCCCATCTCTGTCACATATACAGTCTCATTAGTAAAAGTAAGAAGCCCAAAGTATTTTGCATTGAAATATATTTTCTCAGGGAGACGTGAAATATTTCAAAATGTCATAGCCTTTTTAGCTACTTTTATATTTTGGAAACCAAATAGAGAGAGCTATTTTTCAATTAAGTCCTGTCTGGTGTAAATTTGTAAATGTAAAGGTGGCATGGAAAAATTATATTTTGCCAATCTTTTGTCTGAGAATTTGATTAAAGAACATCATATTGCTAAACTCTAAACTTTCCTCTTGTATAAGTTACTATATATCAGATTTAATTTTAACCAACATTTCAGAGCATTTACTTAGAACCTGTCAGTATGCTGGGAATTCATACACACTCTAGAGCAGTGAAGATTTAATAAAACTCTGTGGTGGCTCGAATGGTAAAGAATCTGCCTGCAATACAGGAGATCTGGGTTTGATCCCTGGATTGGGAAGAGCACCTGGAGGAGGGAATGGCTACCCACTCCAACATTCTTGCCTGGAGAATCCCATGGACAGAGAAGCCCTGGGGTCACCTAAAATTGGACACCATTGAGCGACTAATGCTTTCACTTTATTTTCACAAGGCAAGCATACAGTTGTTCCTCTGTGTCCACGAGGAATTGGTTCCAGGACCCCTGCAGATACCAAAATCTGGAGATTCTCAAATCTCTTACATAGAAAGGTAGACTACAGTCAGCCCTCTTTATCCACCGGTTCTGATTCAAGTCTGGTTGAATCTATGGAAGTGGAATCTGTGAATACAGGGGGCTGACTGTAATTATCATTCAGTGTAATAGATGCAGAGAGTGAAATTCAAAGAGCTTAAGCAACTTGCTTAATGTCATTTATGTAACAGCAGCAACCATTTGTGTTTTTGGCCCTTACTGTTTGCCTTGCTCTTTGCCAGTTGATTCGCCAGTATTATCTCTTTTTTGGAAAAAAAATATTTATTCATTTACTTTTGCTGTACTGGGTCTTCGTTGCTGGGTGAGGACTTTCTCTAGATACAGCGAGTGGGTGCTACTCTCTATGGGTACTCTCTACTCTCTATGGGTACTCTCTACTCTCCCTAGGTGTACAGGCTTCTCATTGTGGTGGCTTCTCTTATTGCAAAGCGTGGTCTCTAGGGCCCTTGGGCTCAGTAGCTGCAGTTCCTGGGGTAGAGCACGGGCTCAGTATCTGTGTGCACGGCTCAGTAACATCAAAGCACGTGGAATCTTCCCGGACTAGGGATCTAGCCCATGTCCTCTGCATTGGCAGATGGAGTCTTAACAGCTGGACCACCAGGGAAGTTCTGACTGATATTATCTCTTTATCCTTACAGCATTCCTGATGGATAGACTTTATTTGCCCATTTTGTAAATGAAGAAATTGAGGTTCACTGACTTGGAGCATTATAAATTGTCCACACTTCTTGGATAGTTAAGCCAAGATTATCATCTTAACTCAACCTAAAATCTTAACCAGCAGGCATGGAATCTATAAGACAAATCCACTTTCTTCATCACTAGTCCAGCTGCCCTCCCTCCATACCACCCTGATTTCTAGGACAAAAGATTCTTAGTGATTGCATCCCTTCCCCCCGTTGAAAGGCATGTAATTATGCCTTCCAAAGTTGGAAAGAATAAATTGCTACAACTGAATTCTTCCTGAATATGCTTGTTAACGTCTCCTAACTGATGACAACCTCAATGGAAAAATCTGCATTTGAAATGATCACACTGTTCAGGAATCTCAGAAAATGCTAGAAGAAAAGGAAGGTTAGAAATCCAGCTACATGCTGGGCTCTAAGAGACACTGAAAATGTCTGCCTAAGCATATTTTGTAGAATACCAGAAATACAGATTCTTAAAATCAGAAGAACCTCAGCGGTCATCTGCTCTACTCCTTTCTTTTCCCACGGAGTAAGTTTTCTTTCTGTAACATTGCCAGCAAGAAGTCAAAAGAACCTGCTTGAATATATTCCCAAGTTCCTTGTTGCACAGAGTAGAATCCTGATGCTATAATTGCTGCTCATGTGTCCATATTTTTGTCTTCTGAACTTAAAAAGAAATTTGCGTATTTCACATTTTTATTTAGTCAATTCCATTTATTATACTCTTACTATGTATCTGAAAGATGTATGGGAAGGAAAGCTATGTAGATAGCTGGACAAGCATGCAAAAAGCCCTACAGCAAAAAGAAGAGCTTGTACTGCTTAAAGAAATGGGAAAAAAGCCCAGCATGACCGGGTAATAGATTATCTTAGAGAGAAGTTTAGTATTGGCTAAGCTGGGACATCTTGTGCCTTATAAGTGATAAGTTGCTCAGAAAGATAAGGACATATTGAAAGGTCAAGGAACAAATCTAAGGTGCCATCTCCTACATCTGTTGGTTTATTTCTGTTTTGTAAATAGGTTCATTTAAGAAATCAGTCCTGAATATTTATTGGAAGGACTGATGCTGAAGCTGAAACTCCTGATGTAGAGAACTGACTCACTGGAAAAGACCCTGATGCTGGGAAAGATTGAAGGCGGGAGGAGAAAGAGACAACAGAGGATGAGATGGTTGGATGGCATCACCAACTTGATAGACATGAGTTTGAACAAGCTCCGTGACTTAGTGATAGACACGGAAGCCTGGTGTACTGCAGTCCTTGGGGTCACAAGGAGTTGGATACGACTGAGCGACTGAACTGAACTGACTGGTATAAGTGATATCATATGACATTTATTTTTCTCTGTCTGACTTACTTCACTTAGTATGATAATCTCTAGGTTCATCCATGTTGGTGCAAATGGCATTATTTCATTCACTTTTATGGCTGAGAAATATTCCATTATATATATATGTACCACATCTTGTTTATCCTTTTCATCTGTCAATGGACATTTAGGTCACTTCTATGTCTTAGCTATTTTAAGTGGTGCTGTTATGAACATTGGGGTGCATGTATCTTTTCAAATTACAGCTTTTTCTACATATATGCCCAGGAATGTTACCAAAGGGGAGGGATCAATTAGGAGTTTAGGATTAACATACACACATATGTTAACATATACTATAACATATATTCTATATAAATATATATATACACATAAAGTAGATAAACAACAAGGACCTACTATATAACACAAGGAACTGTACTAAATATTTGTAATAACCTATAAGGGAAAAGAATCTGAGAAAGAATATACATATATGTGATATATAACTGAATCACTGTGCTGTATACCTAAAACTAAGACAACACTGTAAATCAACTATATCTCAGTAAAATAAATGAATGAATAGATAAATAAGTAAATAAATAAATGGCTACCCTTGGGCAAATAAGGGACAATTTGATCATCAAAATAAATCATTATAGAACAGATCCTAATCCATCCAGTGAAATACAAATCAGTAAGTCAACTCTGTCATAAGCTGATGAATAAATATCTACATTAACACTAGAACAAAGGACAGCTCCTCCTTACAGAAAAGTACAGATAATAAATACAGAAGGGATGATGGATTTGGAAGATTATCAATGAATTATAAAATTTGTGGGTAAACGTTTCTGAGACATGAGATATTTATATACTTTCTCATAAGATGCTTATTAAATAAAGAAAAAAAAATGGGAAAACAGAAACTCTATAGATAAACTTAGTGATACCATTTTAACCAGTCGATCCAAGTTAGCATTGCAGATTACGGGCAACCTGAAATCGTGGGCCTCCTGCAGAGATGATGTGCTGACAGAAACGCAGCAACACTTCCGTGGAATTTTGACAAAATTCTTAACCCAGATCCCGTCATGAGGCAACATGGGGCAAACTCAAAATCAGAGACAGTCTACAAAATAGAATGGCCTGCGCTCTTCAAAAATGTCAAGATCAAGCACAGAAAGGCATGGAACTGTTCTTGATTAAAGGAGATGAGAAAAAGACCCGACAACTGAATCCCGTGCATGATTCTGGATTAGATCCTAGATTAAAAATTAGCTTAACAGGGTATATTGGGGGAATTGACAAGTTTGGAATATGGCTGAGGATTAGATAATACTGTTGGATCAGTGTTAATATTTTTAAAATTTATTCAGTTTTTAATTGAAGGATAATTGCTTTACAGAATTGTGTTGGTTTCTGCCAAACATCAACATATTTTTGATTTTGATAACTGGCCATGAAGAGAGTGTTTTCATTCTGAGAGATCCTGGAAAAGCACATCATTTCTCAGAACAGAAATAGTTCTATAGATATTTATTTATCTAACACCTGTCTAGATAGCTAGCTATCTTCTACCTATCTAGAGAAAATGTAATTCAAATAGGACAAAATGGAAATAATTGCTCTGAGTAAGAACCTGGGAGTTCATACAACTTTTCTGTAAATTTGAAATTCTACCAAAATATATAAAATCAAAAGTAGCTGGAGAGGTAAGGCAGAGTTAAAACGCAGAGATCATGCAGGTTATCATCTTATGTTCTTAGGGTAAGAACATTCGGAAACTCTTGAAAGATGTTAATTTCAAATCCATCAAGACAAGATGCAAGAGGCCCTCCATCTGGGCAGGAGGTGATCCTGTCTGCCCATGGCAGGGGCATGGAAATGGTGATGAGCAGGGGGATTTAGGAGACTTCAGTAGGGACAGAAGAGGCTGGATGCTATGACTAATTGAGTGTGGGAAGAAGGCAGGGGAGAGAGTGTGCCTTGAGCAAGCAGGCGGATGGCTTCTCTCACTGAGTTGGAATAACAGGGTTGGCAGACTCCTCTGGATGTGTGACAGTTCGGCTCTGCCTTTCACAAAGAGGGGTAACTAGACCTAGGTGTACTTCTCCATGCTGTGTGCTGAAGTCTGACTCTTAGAGGCTGAGCATGTTTATTTTTCCCTTTTAGGGAGCTCATTTTCTTGTTTATCCAACCATGTATTGAATCCTCTTCATGAGTCTAAACCCTCTCCCTCAAATCACAGAAATCCCTACTCTACTCTGTGTCTCTACTACCACTATTTTGGAAAAAAAAATCTATCTTCTCTCTTCCACATGTTCTAATTTCTTTATGCTAACTTTATCTCTCCCTGCTTCACATCCATCTTCACACTGGAAGGTAACAAGAAAAATAGACAAATTTGGTTATGTTTCCTTACCTTAGAAAGACCCCTAATTCCTGATGGAATTGGATCCAGACTTCTTATCTTGGAGTAAAAGACTTCAACCAGAACGTCCCCCTACTTTCCAATTATGCCCTCCTCCTTCTGTTCACTAAATCAGTAAGGCACATTACCTAAGAACACCCTAACGTATAACCACTGGACCCTTTATTCAAGTGTCATTTTTTAATCTGAGAATTTGCTTCAATATTTAGAAAATGTAATGACAAAATTCCCATGTTTGTAAGATTGTGATGAAGACTAATTGAGGTGATGTTGGTATAGCACTTAGCACATAGCTTGTTTTTGTTCAGTCCCCAAGTCCTGTCCAACTCTTTGTGACCCCATGGACACACTAGACTCCCCTGTCCTCCACTATCTCCCAGAATTTGCTCAAATTCATGCCCATTGAGTCTGATGGTGCTATCCAACCATCTCAGATGCCCCCTTCTCCTTTTGTCTTCAATCTTTCCCAGCATCAGGGTTTTTTTCCAATGAGTCAGCCCTTCAACTCAGGTTGCCAAAGTATTGGAACTTCAGCATCAGTCCTTCCAATGAATATTTGGGGTTCATTTCTTTTAAGATTGACTGGCTTGATCTCCTTGCTGTCCAAGGGACTCTCAAGAGTCTTCTCCAGCACCACAGTTTGAAAGCCTTAATTCTTTGCACTCAGCCTTCTTTATGATCCATCTCTCACATCCAGTAGTATACATGATTACTGGAAAAACCAAAGCTTTGACTATATGGACCTTGTTGGCAAAGTGATGTCTCTGCTGTCTAGGTTTGTCATAGCTTTTCTTCCAAGGAGCAAGCCTCTTTTAATTTCATGGCTGCAATTACCATCTGCAGTGATTTTGGAGCCCAAGAAACAGGAAATTTCTTCATCATCAGGCAACGTTGTAGACTATCCAGAAGATATAAGTATACCTTTAGATTAGACAAACATACTGGATGGTAGAACTACTGCTGATCACATTATGATTTCCTTATCTGATGTGGAACCTTCTCTCATAGAATCTGTAGGAACTAAACTCAAGGCAGTAATTGCTGACACTGTTTCTACTGACTTGTCTATATCTGAAAAAGATGCAGCGAAGAACACCAGGGAGGAAACAGGAGATGGACTTATTCTGGAAGTTTTGGAAGTTTACAGAGATACAAGGAGGGAGTCTGAGGCTGAACTGACAAAAATTAACTTACCTGACACTGTGTTTGATCAGACACCTTCTTCTGTAATAGCCTGTTTCTCAATGTTTCCATTGTTTCTCCATCTATTTGCCATGAAGTGATGGGACCAGATGCCATGATCTTAATTTTTGAATGTTGAGGTTTAAGCCTGCCTTTTCACTCTCTTCTTTCACTTTCATCAAGAGCCTCTTTAGTTCCTCTTCACTTTCTGCCTTTAGTCATCTGCGTATCTGAGGTTATTGATATTTCTCTCAACAAACTTGATTCCAGCTTGTGATTCATCCAGCCCAGCATTTTGCATAACGTACTCTGCATGTAATTTAAATAAACAGGGTGACAGCCTTGACATACTTCTTTCCCAGTTTGGAACCAGTTTGTTTTTCCATGTCAGGTTCTTACTGTTGCTTCTTGACCTGTATACAGATTTCTCAGGAGGTGAGGTGGTCTGGTATTCCCATCTCTTGAAGAATTTTCCACACTTTATTGTGATCCACACAGTCAAAGGCTTTCGAGTAGTCCATGAAGCAGAAGTATATGTTTTTCTGGAATTCTCTTGCTTTTTCTATGATCCAATGGATGTTGGCCATTTGATCATTTGTTCTTCTACCTTTTCTAAACCAGCTTGAATATCTGGCAGTTTTCAGTTCACAAACTGTTGAACTGCCTGGCTTGAAGGACTTTGAGCATGACCTTGCTAGCATGTGAAATGAGTGCAATTTTGTAGTAGTTTGAACATTCTTGTGCGTTACCCTTCTTTGGGATTGGAATGAAAACTAAACTTTTCCAGTCTTGTGGCCACTGCTGAGTTTTCTAGATTTGCTGGCATATTGAGTGCAGCACTTTCACAGCATCATCTTTTAGGATTTGAAATAGCTCAGCTGAAATTCCATCACCTCCACTTGCTTTGTTCGTTGTAATTGCTTCCTAAGTCCAATTTCACTTTACACTCCAGGATGTCTGGCTCTAGGTGAGTGACCATACTATCATGGTTATCTGGGTCATTAAGACCTTTTTTGTACAGTTCTTCTTTGTATTCCTACCACCTCTTCTTAATCTCTTTTGCTTCTGTTAGGTTCTTGCTGTTTCTGTACTTTATTGTGCTCATCTTTGCATGAAATGTTCCCTTGGTATCTCTAATTTTCTTGAAGAGATCTCTCATATTTCCCAGTCTATTGTTTCCCTCTATTTCTTTGCAGTATTCACTTAGGAAAGCTTTTTTATCTCTCCTTGCTATTCTTTGGAACTCTGCATTCATCAGTTCAGTTCAGTCACTCATTCCTGTTCCACTCTTTGTGACCCCATGCACTGCAGCACACCAGGCTTCCCTGTCCATTACCAACTACCAGAGCCTGCTCAAACTCATGTCTGTTGCGTCAGTGATGCCATCCAACCATCTCATCATCTGCCATCTCCTTATCCTCCCTCCTTCAATCTTTCCCAGGTTCAGGGTCTTTTAAAATGAATCAGTTCTTTGCATCAGGCAGCCAAAGTATTGGAGTTTCTGACTTCAGCATCAATCCCTTCCAATGAATATTCAGGACTGATTTCCTTTAGGATTGACTGGTTGGATCTCTTGGATCTCTTTCGAGTCCTAGTGACTCTAAAAAGTCTTCTCCACCACCACAGTTCAAAAGCATCAATTCTTTGGCTTTTCAATATGTCTTCTAGGTTGGTCATAGCTTTGCTTCAAGGAGTAAGTGTATTTTAATTTCATGCCTGCAGTCACCACCTGCAGTGATTTTGGAGCTTGTATTCATATGACCACACAATTCCACTACTGGGCATGTATCCTGAGAAAACCATAACTCAAAATGACACATGTACTCCAGTGTTCACTGCGGCACTCTTTACAATAGCCAGGACTTGGAAACAACCTAAATGTCCAATGACAAATGAGTGAATATAGATGATGTGATGCATATATACAATGGAATATTACTCAGCCATGAAAAAGAATGAAATTGGGTGATTTGTAGTGACATAGAAGGACGTGGAGTCTGTCATACAGAGTTAAGTAAGTCAGAAAGAGAGGATGTGCTTTTTATTAGCTCTAAATTTTCCCTCCACATCTTCACTCAATTGCTTACTTATTCATCAAATATTTATTGAAAATGTATATAAGATACTTTATTTCTTGTCAGCTATATCTAGTTAGGAAGTTACACGTACTCTTGTCCCTGTGGAATGTATAATCTGGAAGGATAGACGGAAAACTTAAAAGACATTGTTGTGCTATATAATAAAGATGGTGCTAGGATAAATAAGCCACCGGCTTCCCTGATGGCTCAGACGGCAAAGAATCTGCCTGCAGTGCAAGAGACCTGGGTTCGATCCCTGGGTCAGGAAGATCCCCCAGAGAAGGAAATGGCAATCCACTCCAGTGTTCTTGCCTGGAGAATCCCGTGGACAGAGGAGCCTGGTAGGCTATAGTCCATGGGGTTGCAAAGACTCGGACATAACTGAGTGACCAACAGTTTCACTTTCTTTCAGGATAAATAATTATACGATGGATGAACATATGAAATATAATCTCCTTTTGAAAGGTAGGCTGGTACAGAAAAGGCCATTTGAGTGAGGAGATTGGTTTGGTAAAGTCACACAGAGGAAGACTGTTCCATTATTCTTTGTACAGGGAGAACAAGGCTTGGGATCAAGATACAGCATGGTGCTTGAAGGAAGTAAAAGGATTTCAGTGTGTCTGGGGGCAGTGAAAGTGACATGACAGCAGGAAGAAGAAGCAAAGAAAAGTTGGATCATTAAAGGTCGTGTTTGCCATATTAAATTTCTGAAATATGCAGGATTCTCACTTATTAGCATTCTAATTCCTCACTAGCCTTCTGAATGTTCTCATACCCAAGGCATCAGAGCTGTAAGCCTATCCCGTACGAAAACCCAGCATCTTTCACACCCTCTTATTTCCTCCCAAATGTCTCTGGCAGTTGCCGTGTCTGGGTTCCGTCCAGCTCTCCTGGAAGAAGACAGAAACACACACGTGTCTTCCAGCCCAGGCTCACAACACGCCGTCTTCCTTTCAGAGAGCAGGGCTGCTTGAGACATTTCATTTTACAGTTCGTGGTTTGGGAGGGAAAACGTCACCCCAGAAGTGAGTGGGAAATGATTCACTTCTGGAGAGATGGAAATGTCAAGACAGATGGGTCAGGCCCCAAACTGAATCCCTGGACAATTCACCCAGAGAACCATCAAATCCAGCACCTTGTCCTGCCCAGCCTGTGCTTGGTGGTACAGATTTTCAAGCTGGCAAACGCTTACTGCTGGGATCTTTTTCACCTCCGAGCCCTTTCTCATGCTGCTTCCTCTGCCTGGCCCTTCTCCCGGGCTCTCACTGGAAGCCTCTTTCATATCCTTCACTTAAATGTCACCTCCCCGAAAGCCTTCCCTGAACCCAAGTTTGGCTCAGATGACCCTGCTCTGCGCTTCTGGAACATATTCTATATAACTTGATCAAAATACTCGTCATCCTATTTTACAATTTCTGTTCTATTTGTTTATGTTCTTCTCCTATCAAACCTGGATATTCATGACAGCTGGGTAAATATATAACTTATTTCCTATTTTTCTTTCTCAGCACCTAGAATAGTGCTTGGTAAGTTTTTTGATGAAGGAATATATGCATAAATAAGTCCTACAGTCTCCCCTTGTTAAGCTTGTTCCCCCAGGACTGCTTTCGTTTTTGAAGGCTTCAATGCCTCAAATAATTATATGTCAGGACTAGAGGCATCTTATAATAAGAATGTCAGTGATTTCCAAGTCTGGTTGGGAAGACACTTTCTTTGTGATGAAGAACCAATCTATATCTGTATATAAGGAAGAGCAGAGGATAAAGTGCAGTCCAAATAGGCATAGGCTACACTGTCTTTAAAATTTTTTTTTTTTATTTATCTGGCTGTGTTGGGTCTTCTATGAAGCACACAGAATCTTCATTGCCTTATGGGGGTGGGGGGAGAGCTTTCAGTGTGGTGCATGGACTCTCTAGCTGTGGCCTGTGGGCTTAGTTACTAGCTGGCACATGGGATCTTAGTTCCCCGACCAGGGATCTAACCCGCATCCTCTGCATCGCAAGGTGAATACTTCACCACTGGACCACCAGGGAAGTCCCGAGGCTATGCTTTCTTTAGTGGGGGAGAGAGGGGAAAATTAAGGGTAGCTCAATAGGAATTCTATGTTATCTGCCACTTGAAGGATGCCTGCAGCCTGTATGCCATGCCAAAGAGGAACTAAAAGATGAGACATTCTGGTGTAGTCTGACCATCAGACCTTACTTTTTTAATACAGCATCGCCGGATGGACAGCCAAACAGTTTTCTGTTTGGTTACCTTTCCTACTGGGGAGCTCTCTACATGCCAAGGCTTATCACTTGTCACTTATCTCAGGGTTTTTCAGTCTCAGCACTGTTGATATTTTGGGGTTGGATGATTTTGTTTTTAGTGCTTCTTGCCTTTACTTCGTGCTTAGAAAATTTATCTCTATACGTGCTTGCTTGCTAAGTTACTTTAGTCATGTCCCACTCTGTGCAACCCTGTGGACTGAAAGCCCGCCAGGCTCCTCTGTCCATGGGATTCTCCAGGCAAGAATACTGGAGTGGGTTGCCATGCTCCCCTCCAGGGGATCTTCCTGACCTGGGGATCTAACTTGTATCTCTTGTATCTCCTGCAAGTGGCAGGCAGAATCTTTACCATTGTGCCACCTGGGAAGCCCCAAACAATAATTAAGGAGGAGAAAATTAAGTTGCAGAATATATATATGAAATGAAGTGAAGTGAAGTCGCTCAGTCATGTCTGACTCTTTGCGACCCCATGGACACCAGGCTCCTCTGTCCATGGGATTTTCTAGGCAAGAGTACTGGAGTGGGTTGCCATTTCCTTCTCCAGGGAACTTCCCAACCCAGGTCTCCCACATTGTAGACAGACGCTTTACCATCTGAGCCACCAGGGAAGTCAATATATATATATATATTTTATATTTTATATATATATATATAACTTACTTTTATATAGTCTGCAACTTATATATATGTAATATATATATTCAACTTACATATATATATATATTCAATTTACTTTTCCCCTCCTTATTTATTGCTTAATCTTTTACAAAATGAGGAAATTAACACTGATGCAACAAAATTGTACAAACCTTAGTCATCAGATTCCATCAATTATCCCCAGATGTTTTTACAATAAGAAAATCCTTGATTGTACATTAAATCCAGTCTCCTTTACCAAGAATCATTTCTCAGTTTTTCTTTGCATTTCATGTCATTGACATTTTTGAAGAGTACTTGTCCATTACTACCTAGAATGTCCTTGAACTTGGGTTTGTTTGATGTTTTCTTCATGGTAGACTCAGGCACTGTACTTTTGGCAGAAATGCCATCCAGGGGCCATTGTGTTCTCTTCAGTGCATCGTATTCAGAGGCACACAATGTCTGCTCATCTCCCTACTGGTGACGTTAACTTTGATCATGTGGCGAAGGCTGGGTCTGCCAAGTTTGTTCAGTGTAAAGTTCCTCTTTCTCCCTTTGCAATGGTGGCTATCTCATGGCGTGTTATTTTTACTTAACATCTTATTACTCCTCTGAGCCGGATAACGCTTTGTTGCAGGGGACTGCGCAATACATCACTGAATGTTTAGCAGCATCCTTGGTCTCTACTCTCTGAATGCTAGTGACACCACTCCCTTCCTAGACTGTGATAACCAAAATTGTCTTCAGACATTGCTTTATGTCCTCTGGGGATGGGAAAAATTGCACTTTGTTGAGAATCACTGACTTAGAGCCATCTTATCTATAGAATATGGGCATTATTACAGTGTTACATCTATTACAGTGTTACTTAGGATCCATTTTTCTTTTAAGTAAAACAAACAAAGCAAAGCAAAAAATCCAAAATAAACAAAGAAGTCACTACCCTCATTTTCCTTTTGTAACTACTTTTCACCCATTCTCCTAGAATATTTGGTTTAGGTGGGTCGATTACACCAAAGAAAACTATCTTTGAGGCACTAGAAAGCAGAATTCCAAAATCTGCTGGGGGCTCAGAAAAAAGAAAAATAAGGTAGAGGTCTTTCTTTTTGACCATCTTGTCAACATGAGGAAAAAGTTTGCCTGAAATAGGTCTAGTGCAGAAGAAAACAGTGCTGACAGTTAGATTCCTGGAGACATTGTCTGAGCCTTTGGATAAAGCTTTGCCCAAGGCTCAATCATTCCTGCACATTAAAAAAAAATTTTTTTAATCTAAATTTTTTGGGGGGTGGCAGACACGTGCCCAAGCTATGTGGGATCTTAGTTCCCTGACCTGGGATTGAACCCGCATTCCTTTCACTGGAAGCATGGAGTCATAACCGCTGGATCACCAGAGAAGTCCCTTATTCCTGCACATTTTAAGAACTGTCTTTTGGCTGCAGTCCATTTGGATTGGCTTTCCACCACTTGCAACTGGAAAAATACCTGACTTTTTCCAGCTATATTTTTCAACTTCTACTTCTTTCTCAGAGTAAAGAAAATGTGAATCTGGTCTCTTGCCAACTTTGCTGTTTTTTGAAAGTACATTGAAACAGGTGAACTTTCCAGGTCTGAGTTCCCTGACCCCTGGGCTTCCAACCATGTGTCTCCATTTCCCAAAATTCTCCCAGAATGGTCTTCGTAAAGCATAGAGATGCTGCCTTTTTCTATTTAATAGCCTTTCAGGGAACTTCCCTGGTGGTCCAGTGGTTAAGACTTTGCCTTCGGGGCTTCCCTGGTGGCTCAGTGGTAAAGAATCCACTGGCCAATGCAGGATACATGGGTTTGATCCCTGATCTGGAGCAACTAAGCCTGTTTTCCACAACTGTTGAGCCTGTGCTCTAGAGCCCAGGAGCTGCAACTATGGAAGCCCGAGTGGCCTAGAGCCCTAGCTCTGCAACAGGGGGAGCCTCTGCAATGAAAAGCTGATGTATGGCAACTACAGAGTAGCCCCTTCTCGCTGTAACTAGAGAAATGCCCTTGCATCATCGAAGACCAAGCACAGCCAAAAATAAATAAATAAAATTATTAAAAAAAAAAAACTTTCTCTTCCAATGCAGGGGGTACAGTTTTGATACCTGGTTGGGAGCCAAGATCCTGCATGCCTCGTGGTCAAAATATCAAAGGAAAAAAACAAAACTAAACATAAAACAGAAGCAATATTGTAACAAATTCAATAAAGACTTTAAAAATGGTCCACATCAAGAAAGCTTTTTTAAAAAATAGCCTTTGAGAGCTCCTGTTATCTGGAAGATATGCACCCCTTCCCCCCACCTTACTCCACAGTGTGGCTCTCAGGACACCTACATTCTGATCCCAGGTGACACTGCGGTTTTTCAGGGTTGGCTGTGCTACATTTTCCTACAAGCTCCCAGAGCATCTCTGAGACCCCAGGGTCCAGCACAGGGCCAGGCACATGGAGGCCAGCAGTGAATGTGGGGACCAGAAGGACTGCAATGTTCTGTTCGCTGGAAGAAGTTGCTTCTCCACGGGCAGGTGATCAGTATCATGCTGTTTGCTGAATGGATCCTCCTCAGTTAGATGCTAAACAGGAGCAGAGCTGGGGATTCCAGTGTCTGTCACCTGCGCGGGATCCAGCCTCCACCGGCCAAAAGAGACCCCTAATTGGCCCTGCTCCCCACCCTAGTAAAGACCATCTGATGTCCAGTCTAGGAAACAAAGAGCTAAAACCCTGAGTGGTGTTTCCCAGCTCCTGTCTCTGTTGAATTCCAATAGCCCAGCTATTACCTCTGGGTCCCAAAACATCCTGTGAAAATCTCATTTACAGGACTTACCACTCGACACTGTGCTTATTTGATTATCCTTCTGTCTCGGACATCAAATTTTGCACTCCCCAGTGGCAAAGTACATATCTTATTATTTTCTGTTCAGTGCCTAGTTTGGTATCTGGAACACAGCTCAATTATGCTCATTTGTGCTGTTTAAAAAAATATCTAAAAGACGAACAGACTGTAATTTGGAAATAATAAAGAATACAGACTCTGGATACAAGCAGACTCAGAGTCAAGTCCTGACTACCTTACTCACTGGCTGTGTCATTATAGATGAGTTTCTTAGCTTCTTAGATTCTGTTTTTCTGTTTTTAAAATGCAATGCGTATCTTGAAGGTCTGTTATGAGAATGAGGATGTGAATACTTGTGTGTGTGTGTGTGTGTGTGTGTGTATTCAAAAGGCATGGGGCTTTCCTGGAATTTGTGTTCCAGTTGAGAGGTGCAAGTTCAATCCCCAGTCAGGGGGCTCAGATCCCACAAGCCAAAAAACCAAAACATAAAGCAGAAGCAATATTGTAACAAATTCAATAAAGACTTTTGAAACGGTCCACATGAAAACAAAGTAAAAAGCATTTATATGCCTTCCTTAGGAGAAGGCAATGGCAACCCACTCCAGTATTCTTGCCTGGAAAATCCCATGGATGGAGAAGCCTGGTAGGCTGCAGTCCATGGGGTTGCTAGGAGTCAGACACGACTGAGCAAATTCACTTTCACTTTTCAATTTCATGCATTGGAGCAGGAAATGGCAACCCACTCCAGTGTTCTTGCCTGGAGAATCCCAAGGACAGACGGGGTAGCCTGGTGGGCAGCCGTCTCTGGGGTTGCACAGAGTCGGATACGACTGAAACGACTTAGCAGCGTGCCTTCCTTAGTTCTGGGCACAGAACACACACTATACACACTAAATTTTTTTTCTTAATCACTATGTGCTAGGCATGGTATTGGCTGTTTTCATGTTTCTCATAAAAATATTATCACAAAGTCCCCACTCACAGAGGTAAGTGATCCAATTCCCGTTTTATAGAAGAAAATCTTCAGGAAGTCTCAAGTACAGGAAGGTAAAGAGGCCCCCATGTTCTCTCACCCAGCAGGTAGAAAATTCAGGGCCTCAATGTGGGATGTTAAGGTAAAGTTGAGGTCTCTCTCCGCTCAACAGAATTTTCTAAAGTGGGCACTCACACTTCTGCAGGTCGATGAACTGACTTTATGGAGGTAATTTTTATTGTCATAATTATGCATTTATTTTGTGTCTTAGAAAAAATATATAACCAACCTATCAAACCAGTGGTTCATGAATCTTGGGTTTAGTGTGAGATTGAGGGAGACAGATAACTAAAAATGAAAAAAAAAGTTACTCACTTTAGGACAAATGGAGTAGATTATCATAATTGGGTTTAACAATCAAGGACAAGGCTTTACCATGTATCAGCCCTATGACTTGTGACAAGTGACTTAAACTCTGTGCCTCTAGTTTCTTCATATTAGAAATAGGGATGGGCAGTACTTTTCGTATGGGATTGTAGTGAATATGAAGTGAGTTAATATGTGGTAAGCTTGATGAGCATTCAATAAGTGGCATTCATGTTCTATTAACATTTATATTACATAGTTAATTTAATTAATGTAATATTAATATTACAGAACAGATACTGTATAGTTAGGCTAAATCATACTGGGGATATGCAAGAAACAGCTGAAAATGGAGAACTACTGGGTTATAAGCTTCCAGTACTTTAACTGATAAAAAACAGTAGGAAAAGGGATAACCAAGAAAGTAGCTTAGCCCAGGGCATACAAACAGTGGGTACCCCAATGTGGAAGAAGATATATTACCCCCTTAATAGCCTAAGGAGTGCCCTCTGGCAGATGAAGTATTGGCTTCATAAAAGAATGCCAATGAAGCATCTCCACAGGGGCCCTGAAAAAAGTAAATGGAAGTGTTAGTCGTGAACCTATGGACTGTAGCCCCCCAGGCTCCTCTGTCCACAGAGTTCTCCAGGCAAGAATATACTGGAGTGGGTCGCCATTTCCTTCTCCAGGGGATCTTCCTGACCCAGGGACTGAACCCGGGTATCCTGCATTGCAGACAGATTCTTTACCATCTAAGTCACCAGAGAGTTGACTGCAAAGCTGTCTGTGTGGAACAAACCTGGCCAAGACTTTTTATAGCTTTACTTCTTTGTTTCCCATAGTAGGGCTTTTGCCTCAGACATGGGGCACTATTCTGGCTCTATTCTTGCCAGTTTAGTAAGTTACTCAACTTCTATTTATTTCAAGTCTCTAGATTTTTAAACTGGAATTAATAATTGTACCTCCTTGGTTGTGTCTAAAAAGAACTTAGCATCGAACCTAATATATGTCAGTAAGCTCTCAATCCATCTAATTTGTTATGGTTATTGTGGGTTTTACAATCATTGTTGTCATTAGGACAGGGAACATAAACTGTAATGAACAAGGGAGACAAAGATTCTTTCTCAACAGAATAAAAAGATACCCAATCAGTCAACTTTATGACTTACCTATATGTATGTATTTATGTGTGTGTGTGTACACATACACACACACATGTACATAGACGCACTGTTTATGGATACTCAGAGAAGGCAATGGCACCCCACTCCAGTACTCTTGCCTGGAAAATCCCATGGGCGGAGGAGCCTGGTAGGCTGCAGTCCATGGGGTCGCTAAGAGTCGGACACGACTGAGCGACTTCACTTTCACTTTTCACTTTCATGCATTGGAGAAGGAAATGGCAACCCACTCCAGTGTTCTTGCCTGGAGAATCCCATGGATGGAGAAGCCTGGTAGGCTGCAGTCCATGGGGTCGCTAAGAGTCAGACACGACTGAGCGACTTCACTTTCACTTTTCACTTTCATGCATTGGAGAAGGAAATGGCAACCCACTCCAGTGTTCTTGCCTGGAGAATCCCAGGGATGGGGGAGCCTGGTAGGCTACCGTCTCTGGGGTCGCACAGAGTCGGACACAAAATATATTTTATATAATATGTTAAAAGGCAATAGAAATTAATATTTTGCTTTAAGAAAGTAAAGTTAAAAGTATATATATATACATATATATATATATATATATATACACATATAGTTGTGTTCAGTTGCTCAGTCCTGTCAGGCTCTTTGCAACCCCATGTACTACAGCATGGCGGACTTCCCTGTCCTTCACTATCTCCCAGAGATGTCCATTGAGTCAGTGATGCCATCCAACTATTTTATCCTTTGTTGTTCCCTTCTCTTCCTGCCCTCAATCTTTCCTAGCATCAGGGTCTTTTCCAATGATCAGCTCTTCATATCAGGTGGCCAAAATATTGGAGCTTCAGCTTCAGCATGAGTCCTTCCAGTGAATCTTCAGGATTGATTTTCTTTAGGATGGACTGGTTGGATCTCCTTGCAGTCCAAGGGACTCCCAAGAGTCTTATCCAGCACCACAGCTCAAAAGCATCAATTCTTAAGCACTCAGCCTTCTTTATGATCTAACAAACACATATATATGTACATACCTACATGCTGCTGCTGCTGCTGCTAAGTTGCTTCAGTCGTGTCTGACTCTGTGAGACTCCACAGACTGCAGCCCACCAGGCTCCCCCATCCCTGGGATTCTCCAGGCAAGAATACTGGAGTGGGTTGCCATTTCCTTCTCCAATATATGTCCTCAAAAAAAAATTCTCTAAATGTAATCCAGAAAAAGAAAATATCTTTATGTACAAAGATTTTTCTCTAGACTGTTATCTGTAATAGCCTTTCTTCTGCTGCTCCCTCCCCCTTTCCCTCCTCTCTCCTCCCTTCCCTTCCCTCTCCCCTCCCCTCCTCTCTTCTCTCTTCTTTTTTTATTCATGAAATCTCTTAGACCCAGCTGATGTACTCCACACTCTGAACCACTGTGTGGAAAAGCCTTGAAAGAGAACATTGTATAAATCAGCTGATTTTGCCTTGGGGTGTACATGCCTTCCCTGTGTGTTAAGTAGGGAGAGATTTTATCTATGTTTTGAGGATTCCTGATGAGGATGTGACATCTGTGTCTGGGAATGCCATGTCTTGGGGAACTTATTTAGAAGTGAATTCTGAATTCAAGAACTAGTACGAGACAGGGGATCTATGTCTTGTTCCTCAGTCTAACACCAAATGTTTATATGACTTTGGTCATTATCCCCATACGGAAAATGAACCTTCAGTGCCAGGGTCCTGAGGCACATATTGTGAGTTAAGGTAAAGAAATCGTTAAGTGGATTAGAAAGTCAGAGAAGGATGGAATGGAGATCAGTAAGCTGAAAGGAAAAGGGAAATGATTTGGATGAACTACAAGAATGACTTATTAGTAAGGAGAAGGCTGAGTTGCTATAGTGGAGAAACTCCAAGCTCAAGTGTCTTAACAAAATGGAGTTTCATTTCTCTCTCATAGAACAGTCCAGGGGTACATGTGGCAGAAAGATTGAGCAGGTTGATGTGACATCCTCAACATGAAGCTTCCTTTCGTGGTTCAGATCAGCTTCTCCATTTTGCCCTCTCCCCATCTAAAAAGGAGGAGATCAGGGGAGCCAATTAGTCTAGCAGTGGCTAACTTACTGGCACATGACTACACATAGCTGCAAGGGAGTCTGGAAAATATGTCCAGCAGAAATGGCATTGTAGAACAGATTGGATAGTGGGAAACAACCAACAATCTGTTTCAAACAAAGCAATGAAGCAACACCTACAGCTGAAAGTTTCTGAGGCTTGTGCTCCAGTCTATTTCAAATGACCAGGAATCAATCACTTGGACAACACTTAGAGCTGCTGATGATAGAAATGATGATTATCATCATTTATGTGATGATGATAGAAAGTGATATTTAAGCATTTCATCTCCTGATGTTGTAACGAAAGATCCTACTCAGGAAACCTGAGATTCAGTCCCATTTCTAGAATTTATGGCCCCCAAATTTGGACACAAGGGTAGTGAATATCTTGTTATTTTGTTGATCTGAGTTTTACCTTCCTTCCTCCAGTAGCCTCAGTTTTTTCTTTGATAATGTTTCCTGCTTTGTTTGTAGAACATGTTCCACAAATCTTCGGACCCAGGGTTGGGAATGTGGTTTAGGCCTGACTCATTAGAGCATTTCACCAACACAGTGATTGATTTAGGGATGGGCATATGGCATCAGACTGGCAGGGCCATGAGACCTAATGCAGATAGTCTCAGTGGAATTGTGAAAGAGATGCTCTTGTTCTGCTAGGGTTACTAAAAAGATAAAACTCAAACTCTGAGACATTAGTGATGGTCTGTGCCACTGTAGGAAAAGAATAGAGCTGAGAATGAAGCAGAGCTGAGAGATGAAGAGAGATCACAAATGACTTTATTGAAAGCCCCTGGATCCAGCCATGCCTGAAACTGTTAATCCTGAAATTAGTTTTATGAAGAATAAATCTCAGTGTTGACTTTTGCCAGTATGAATGAAGAACTTGGAAAGAAAATAATCCTAATATATCACATTCCAAGTCCTTTGCTTTCTCTCCCATATCCTGGCTCCCAGACCTGGCTTCCTAGAATATCTAGAGAGCTTCTTCATAAAAAACACAGATTTTCTTAACACTTTTAATTCCACTAGTGTAAGAGCCCTAACAATCTATTTTTTAAAAGATTCCCAGGACTTTTTAACATGCAGTTAAATTAGAGACCATAGTTGTTATTATTATTATTAATATAACATAGTAATTAGTGTTATTCCATGCTGTTTACCCATTTGATTATTGTTGTGTGACTTTGGAAAATCACTGAACTCACTAGGGTCCTTTATATATTTATTTAAAAAATTTTAAATTGAGGTATAATTGATTTAAAATGTTATGTTAATTTCTGCTGTACAGGAAAGTGATTCATTTATAGATACATAAACATTCTTTAATATATATATATATATATATTTTTTTTTTTTTATCTTACTGCAGAAAGATTCTTTTTAAGTGACTTTCTTACCCTAAAATTTGCCATGATGACAGTAACCGGAATTGTCAGGGCCTCTTCTCTGTTCCATATTTGTGCACGTGTGTGCATTCACCCCACACACACATATACACACACACACATAAATACATACACACACATGCACACATACATACACACATAGACACACACACACACACACACACTCCAAGAAATGCACCTCTGAGGCCTTGGCCCACTTTCCATAACAGACTCATGCTTCTCTAGCAAGCACTGACAGGCGTGAGCTGAGAAAGATACAGGCCCTGTTTGAAGCACAGTGATAAGAGAAACTGGGAGACAGGCTGGGGAGAAGAAACAGAAATATTGATCTCAGGAGCTGACAGGTTTTTACTGAAGGATCCAATGGTAGGAGAGGGTGAACCCAGATAGAAAAGTTTATACTTTACCTCTGCAAAATTCTACTGCAGCAGAATCTTGATTAAAAACATTTTCCTGTGTTCACCAGATCCCAGAATTCTAGCCTCCCCATCCCATTTCTGAAGGTGGCAACCCTTGGCATTTGAGGGCCCAGGGATGCCTTGAGATGCAGTGTTCTGTCTCTGCCCTTTGTTGCCTGGGCTCCCAGTCCCCACTCTGAGTTTGGGGAATGATTGCCCCCTTGCAAGACCCAGGTCAAGCAGACCTTGTCTGGGAAAAGTGGTGTTCCAGGCAGCTCCTCCCTCCTCTGGGCTTCAAAGACATGGTCAAGGTCTAGTGACTCCTGCACTCCTGTGCTATCATGATTTGTCCACATCTTCCCCACCAAGAGAGGGCAATCACTGCGTGCTTGGGACGAAGTCAGTGCTCAGTAATTTCTGACTGAATGAATTAACAGAAGAACTGAGTATAGGTCAAGTAAACAGGAGAGAATCTTTATCATTGCCATGGGATTGTAGACTGAAGATTGTTGTTCAGTCGCTCAGTTATGTCTGACTCTTTGCGACCCCATGAACTGTAGCCCGTCAGGTGCCTCTGTCCATGAGATTTCCCAGGCAAGAATACTGGAGTGGGTTGCTCTTTCTTTCTCCAGGGATCCCAACCCAGGGATCAAACTCATGTCTCTTGCTTGGCAGGCGGATTCTTTACCACTGAGCCACCTTGGGAGCCCCTAGACTGAATATATGTTGGTGGAAATCTGTTTAACCTGCATCATGCAAGCATCACCTTCTCAATGCATAATTTAATTTTTTGCATGGCCATTATTTTGAACAGCCACTAGGACAATGATTCTCAATCTTACGTCTGCCCAAGAGTTATCTGGAGGATGGCTAAACACAGATTCCTGTAACCTACCTTTTCCACACAGAGATGCTAATTTGGTAGATCTAAAAGGGTATGAAATCTGTATTTCTAACAAGCTCCCAGGTGATGCTGATGCTGCTGGTCTGGGAATGGCACTTTGAGAACTACTGTACTGGAATAAATTACTCTAGTTCAGGCTCTTTGAAATGGGTAGACTTTTTGCCCCTGTACCAAATGTCTCTATAGCACTGCACCATTTGAGTCCCCCTGCTGGCTTTTCCATCGTCTTGTTGCATTCTTACTCTGTGACACTAGATCGTGGATTCTTTCCATCATGTTGTGATTCTTCCTTGTAGTGCGACCTTGCATTATGCATGAAAGCTGGGACCCTTGCCTGCAGTAGATGGGTAAAACTTACTGAGAGCAGAGGCTAGGACTGTCAATGCTGGAGTCAGGGAAACAAGATCAATAACAGGATAATTAAGAAAAGGATGTGGGTTAAGTGGGGTTTCCTATGCTATACAGTAAGTTCTCAGTAGTTGTCTCTTTTATATGTATTATCAATAGTGTATTTGTGTCAATCTCAATCTCCTAGTTCCTCCCGCCACCACCTCTTTCCCCTTGGGTATCCATATATTTGTTCTCTACATCTGTATCTCTATTTCTGCTTCGTGAATATGGTCATCTATACCATTTTTCTAGACTTAATACATTGTGTCAACCTGAATGGGAAGAAACTCCAAATGGGAGGGGATATATGAGGAGTGGCAGAGGATGAGATGGTTAGATGGCATCACCAACTCAATGGACACAAATTTGAGCAAACTCTGGGAGATGGTGAAGGGCAGGGAAGCCTGGCATGCTGCAGCCCAAGGGGATGCGAAGAGTTGGACATGAGTTAGTGACTGACCAACAGCAACAAGGCTGATTCATTTTGCTGTACAGTAGAAAGTAACACAATATTGTAAATCAACTCTACTTCAATAAAAATTAATTAAAAAAAAAAAAAAACCTGTGGGAAGAAAGCTGAGAACTCAAAATTTTATGTGGGTTGTGTCATGAAAGAAAAACCCTTTGGGGTGTTCCTTCACCCAATGTTTCTTGCCCATGACTGCCTAGTAAGATCCCCAGGGGAGCTTTGATTACAAGCTGATACCCTGGCCCCACTTGAGACGAATGGCATCAGCTTCACTGGGGCCAGGAGCTCAAATATTATTATATTTTAAAGTTCCCTGGTGATTCCAGTAGGAAGCCAGCACTGACAATCTCTGCTGAGATTCCTCTATTTCCCAGGCCCCCATCACCCCCCAAACTTTAATCCTTGCCTTTGGACTTTGTTTAGCCACACATCTTAGCTGTAACTCTTTCACTCTGCCTTTCTTCTCACTGTGGATCCCACCTGCCTGACAGCCCCCAGTCTCCTTGCTTGGGTTGTCTTACTTCACATGCGGATTCTGGGTAGATTCCAGACACATGGAAGGAGCCTCCTGCCAAAACCAGCCACGCCAGCCTCTCCTTTTTTCACACTCTATCCCTTTACCCTACTTTCTGTCCAAAATAAGACTTGTGCATACATGGATGCTAAGTCGCTTTAGTTGTGTCTGAATTTTTGTGACCCTATAGACTATAGTCCACCAGGCTCTTCTGTCCATGGGATTCTCCAGGCAAGAATACTGGAGGGGGTTGCCATTTTCTTCTCCAGGGGGTCTTCCCGCCCCTGGGATCGAACCTGGATATCCTGCTTGGCAAGTGGATTCTTTACTGCCTGAGTCACCAGGAAAGCCCAAATAACACTTATTGCACTCAGAGTATCTTATGCATCTATGTGTTTTCTCGTGAGACACGGATTTCTCTTCACTAGAGTATATCACAAGGGCAGGTCTTTTCTTTCCTCCATCCACTCTCAGTACCTGGGATGCCAGCACAGTGCCGGGCATGAAGGAGGTACAGAGTACCTCTGTGTTGAAAGGATTTATTTATTAATCCCAATTGTTATTTCCTTCACAGAAGTCTTACGGGAAACCGAAACCTCAGTTTTTCCAGAGAAAATAAAAAAGGGAAGACCCTACTAAAATCTCATCTCTTTCTTCTTCATATTGCCATGAAAAGGGACATAACACAGGCTTCTCTACATTGGATGTTACAAAGGGTAACCTTACTTTTACCCCCTGAAGTCTGGCCTCCAGAATGTTTTGTTTTGCAAGTGCTTCCTTCTCTCCCACAGAGCAAGTTTGGACGTGAATAGCAAGTTTTGAAAGGCTTCTTTTACTTAAGATCCACTCGACTAGCATGAAGAAACTAAAAGAATAAGACGGAGGTCTATAAGAACATGTATGTGTGTGTACACAAGTACATGCTTACGTATGTCTGTGCTAGATGTATTAAAAAGATTATGTATAAGAAAGAATGGTTTGGATAAATGAAAGAATTAATTAAGTTCTCGTTCATTGTAAGAAATCAAATTATTACTGAATGCCAGCTGCCCAAAGATGCATGGGAGAGTTGAGCAGAAATGAATCCTATTGGCCAGACCATAAGAAACCCTTAAGTTAACCCAGAGTCATAAACTAACTATGTTATTGTTTTGAGACACTGAGTTCTTGCAATGGCTTGTTACACAGTGAAAGCTAACTGATACATTATCTCAGACCTGGAATCCTTCATATGATGAATAATAGACCATGAGTATCAGTCGATTTGTGTTGGTTTTCTCTTCCCGCAAACACTATATCAAAGATTTAGTGGCTGAAAGCAACACACATTTCTCATCGTATAGCTCTGTGAGCTGGGCATGACTTAGCTGCATCCCCTGCTCATAAAGATGCTTATAATGCTGCAGTCAGGGTATCAGCTGGGGCTTCAGTCAGCAAAGAACTGCCTTCGTTGGGTTACTGTGATTCCTTATGATTATGAGACTGGTTAGAAGCCAGTTAATTACCAGGGTTGCCTTCAGTTCCTAGAGGCCACTTTCAGTTCCTGGCATGAGAATCTCTCAACATTGGTGATTCACCACATAATAATTTTCTATTCAAAGCCAACAGGATATGAGAAAGAGAGAGAGAGAGAGACCTCCAGCAAGATGAACACTAAAATCTTAGTATATAATCACGTACACACCATCACATACATTTCAGCACCCTTGCCATATTCTAATGGTTTGAAGCAAGTCACAGTCTCACCTGCACTCAAGGGGAAGAGATTATACAAAGATGTGAACATCAGGAGGGAAGAATCATTGAGAACTATTCCTTATCATGTTAATCTCAGCATACCTTCCTGCAAGGGACTTCTGCTTCATTTACTCTTCACTGGACAGATGTTTATTGAGTGTTTTCTACATGGCAGGCACTTGGAATACAGCAGTAAAGCAAGCTCTAGGGAGGGGGTCATGCTGACAATGAGCAGCCATGGATGTCACCTTGAGGACTTCGGCTTTTATTCTGAGAAGGAGGAGGCATCATTGCAGCTTGGATCGCAGCAACAAGAGGCTGTTACTGAACTCAGGTTTGGCTGCTTGCTGCTCATAAGCCAATAATTCGAGAGGCAAGTGTCAGTAGAAAGGAAAGGCGCTTTAATCAGAAAAGCCGGCCATCTGGGGAGGAGGTGGACTCATGCCTAGAGACCAACCTCCATGACTCTGCTCAGCCAGGACCAACTTCCAGGATTCTTTTCTTTAAAAAGAAAAAAAGGGATCAAGAAGCTCAGTGAGTCATTGAGGCAGGAGGCTGGGACCTGCATCAGTCTTCAGTGCTTGCAGATTGGCTGACTCTCAATCTCTCTCTTCTGATCTTATCTTGCCTGTGTGATCTGCCTGCAGGATTCCTTAGGGGGCTGATGGGGTAGAGAGGTAGTCATTCTTTAATTACTTAATCCTTCATTCTTCTTTTTATCTAGGAAAAGAATCCACAGGTTAGATAGACAAGGCATGGTATGCATTCAGAAGAGCATAGTCAGGAGTTAGGTTAAACAGATGGTGCTAGTGGTAAAGAACCCACTTCCCAATGCAAGGGACTTAAGAGAAGCGGGTTTGATCCCAGGGTGGGGAAGATCTCCTGGAGGAGGGCGTAGCAACCCATTCCAGTATTCTTGCCTGGAGAATTTCCTGGACAGATGAGCCTGGCAGGCAACAGTGCAGGGGTCGCAAAGGGTCAGTTGGACAGGACTGAAGTGACTTAGCACGCAAGCATGAATGCTTAGTGATCTCATTCCTGTAATTAAGTTATTTTAAGGTTAGAGGTCCATCCTAAAGGAGAGCAGTCCCGAGTGTTCATTGGAAGGACTGATGTTGAAGCTGAAATTCCAATACTTTAGCCCCCTGATGCAAAGAGCTGACTCATCGGAGGGGACCCTGATGCTGGGAAAGGTTGAACGTGGGAGGAGAAGGGGACAACAGAGGATGAGATGGTTAGATGGCATCACCGACTCAATGGACATGAGTTTGGGTAAACTCTGGGAGTTGGTGATGGACAGGGAGGCCTGGTGTGCTGCGGTCCATGGGGTCACACAGAGTCAGATACGACTGAGTGACTGAACTGAATTGAACTGAAGGTTAGAGGGGATTAGAAATGGGCAAACAGGAAGAGCTGCATTCATGGTGATAAAAGTGCACAGTCCTTTTTGGCTGAGATGGCTCTTCTTTGCTGTGCACAGGTGTTCCCTAGTTGAGGTGAACAGGGGCTACTCTTTGTGGTGCACAGACTTCTCAACACGGTGGCTTCTCTTGTTGTAGAGCATGGGTTCTAGAACATGCAGGCTTCAGGAGCAGTGGCTCATGGGCTCTGAAACATGAACTTAGTTGCCCTGAGGTATGTGGGATCTTCCCTGACCAGGGATTGAACCTGTGTCCCCTGCATTGATAGGCAGATTCTTAGCCACTCAACCACCAGGGAAGACCCTGCTCACAGTCTTTGATGTCAAGAGGATCTGGAATGGAACTGTATGGTCCCTGCCTGAATAAGCTTTATTTTCTGGTCTGCAAAATGGGGGTAACAATGCTGAAATGCCAGGCTCGTTTGGGAAACAAACAAAAAATTAAATTAAAAGTCTTGTTGGAAAGAAACTGCTGAAAGGTGAAAGTGTTAGTCTACTCAGTCATGTCTGACTCTTTGCAATCCCATGGACAGTAGCTCTTCTGTCTGTGGGATTCTCCAGGCAAGAATACTGCAGTGGATAGCCATTCCCTTCTCCAGGGAATCTTCCTGACCCAGGTCTCCTGCATTGCAGGGAGATGCTTTACCATCTGAGCCACTGAATAATTTGGCCTTGTTCTGACTGTCTGTCTCTATTCCTTCCATTTGACTGTGATGATGAGAGCTTGGACTAATATAAGGAAAACCACAAATGTGTTGGCAGGTTTTCCAGGTGGGGATGACCACTTCTCACCCCTACTGCTTCTGCCCCAAGGGCACAGAATGCAAATCCAGCTGCAGCTTAATGGAGCTGCCACTCTACTCAGAGTAGTAGATTGCAACGTGTCAAAGAGGTCAAGTGGGGACACGAAAAATTACATAAAATAGAAGAAAGTCCATGCTTGTCATCTGCTTTGGCCAGTACCACCAGCACTAGTGGAAATGTCCCAGCCAATCCCTGTGTTCCAGACCAAAATGCTGAGTAAGCAATATCTCTGTGCAGGCGGGAAAGACACTGAATTTACAATGAATTACTTGAGACCATACTTTTCTATGGCTCAGATTGTTACTGAGTCCAAGCTTACTCTGCTCGCTGCACCACAGCCCAGTGAATCTGAGAGACAAGGTATTGAGGCAAGGAAGTGACTTTAATCAGGGAGCCAGTAGACTGAGAAGATGGCAGGCTAGTGCTTCAAAATAACCATCATATTGGGGTCTGGATGTCAGCTTCTTATATTTATAGATCAGAGAGAAAGAAGTAATGAGGACTAAAGTCAAAAGGCAGAATAGAGAGGGAGATGCAGTGGGGAAGTAAAGTGAACGGGTCTTCAGGCTTGCAAACATCTCCAAGGGAATGGCCCGCCTTCACAAGAGGTGTGTTAATCTCTTCTTTTCACAGGTGAGCAGGGACAAACTATCTCTCCACCAGCTGAACGAAGGCACTTTAGTTTACAGTCAAGCAGGGGCAGGGTCCTCCAGGCAAGCCACTGAGGATGATTATAATAATAAAAGCAGTGAAAAGCAAGTCAAAGAAACAGTTTCCAACATGGAGTCAGAATTGGCTTTCTCCCTGCAACAAGATGATAAAGAATGCACCTGCAATGTGGGAGACCTGGGTTCGATCCCTGGGTTTGGAAGATCCCCTGGAGATGGCAATGGCTACCCACTCCAGTATTCCTGCCTGGAGAATTCCATGGACAGAGGAGACTGGCAGGCTACAGTCCACGAGCTCGAAGAGTCTGACATGACTGAGTGACTAACACTTTCACTTCTTTGCTTTTCTACATGCACCTGGTCCTTGACTGGTTACTTGATTTTTAAAAAGGCATAGGATACACTGGAAAAAAATTAAACCCTATTATCAACAAGAAGCATTTATGGAGCATCTTCTTGGGTCTGCTACTGTTCTAGCAATCTTCAGATCAGATCACTCACTCAGTCATGTCCGACTCTTTGCAACCTCATGAATCGCAGCATGCCAGGCCTCCCTGTCCATCACCAACTCCCGGAGTTCACTCAGACTCACGTCCAACGAGTCGGTGATGCCATCCAGCCATCTCATCCTCTGTCATCCCCTTCTCCTTTTGCCCCCAATCCCTCCCAGCATCAGAGTCTTTTCCAATGAGTCAACTCTTCACATGAGGTGGCCAAAGTACTGGAGTTTCAGCTTCAGCATCATTCCTTCCAAAGAAATCCCAGGGCTGATCTCCTTCAGAATGGGCTGGTTGGATCTCCTTGCAGTCCAAGGGACTCTCAAGAGTCTTCTCCAACACCACAGTTCAAAAGCATCAATTCTTCGGTGCTCAGCCTTCTTCACAGTCCAACTCTCACATCCATACATGACCACAGGAAAAACCATAGCCTTGACTAGACGAACCTTTGTTGGCA
>NW_011494644.1:8698023-8698284 GCF_000754665.1 Bison bison bison
AATTTCATGGCTGCAATCACCATCTGCAGTGATTTTGGAGCCCAGAAAAATAAAGTCTGACACCGTTTCTACTGTTTCCCCATCTGTTTCCCATGACGTGATGGGACCGGATGCCATGATCTTCGTTTTCTGAATGTTGAGCTTCAAGCCAACCTTCTCACTCTCCCCTTTCACCCTCATCAAGAGGCTTTTCAGTTATTCTTCACTTTCTGCCATAAGGGTGGTGTCATCTGTATATATGAAGTTATTGATATTTCTCCA
>NW_011494644.1:8698407-8699602 GCF_000754665.1 Bison bison bison
ACTTCACATTCCAGGATGTCTGGCTCTAGGTCAGTGATGACACCATTGTGATTATCTGGGTCGTGAAGCTCTATTTTGTACAGTTCTTCTGTGTATTCTTGCCATCTCTTCTTAATATCTTCTGCTTCTGTTAGGTCCATACCGTTTCTGTCCTTTATCAAGCCCATCTTTGCATGAAGTGTTCCTTTGGTATCTCTGATTTTCTTGAAGAGATCTCTAGTCTTTCCCATTCTGTTGTTTTCCTCTATTTCTTTGCATTGATCACTGAAGAAGGCTTTCTTTTCTCTTCTTGCTATTCTTTGGAACTCTGCATTCAGATGTTTATATCTTTCCTTTTCTCCTTTGCTTTTTGCTTCTCTTCTCTTCACAGCTATTTGTAAGGTCTCCCCAGACAGCCATTTGGCTTTTTTGCATTTCTTTTCCATGGAGATGGTCTTGATCCCTGTCTCCTGTACAATGTCATGAATCTCATTCCATAGTTTATCAGGCACTCCATCTATCAGATCTAGGCCCTTAAATGTATTTCTCACTTCCACTGTATAATCATAAGGGATTTGATTTAGGTCATACCTGAATGGTCTAGTGGTTTTCCCTACTTTCTTCAATTTAAATCTGAATTTGGCAATAAGAAGTTCATGATCTGAGCCACAGTCAGCTCCCGGTCTTGTTTTTGTTGACTGTATAGAGCTTCTCCATCTTTGGCTGCAAAGAATATAATCAATCTGATTTCGGTGTTGACCATCTGGTGATGTCCATGTATAGAGTCTTCTCTTGTGTTATTGGACGAGGGTGTTTGTTATGACCAGTGCATTTTCTTGGCAAAACTCTGTTAGTCTTTGCCCTGCTTCATTCTGTATTTCATGGCCAAATTTGCCTGTTACTCCAGGTGTTTCTTGACTTCCTACTTTTGCATTCCAGTCCCCTGTAATGAAAAGGACATCTTTTTGGGGTATTAATTCTAAAAGGTCTTGTAGGTCTTCATAGAACCATTCAACTTCAGCTTCTTCAGTGTTACTGGTTGGGGCATAGACTTGGATTACTGTGATATTGAATGGTTTGCCTTGGAAACGAACAGAGATTATTCTGTCGTTTTTGAGATTGCATCCAAGTACTGCATTTTGGACTCTTTCGTTGACCATGATGGCTACTCCATTTCTTCTGAGGGATTCCTGCCCGCAGTAGTAGATATAATGGT
>NW_011494644.1:8699947-8707133 GCF_000754665.1 Bison bison bison
TCTGAGTTAAATTCACCCATTCCAGTCCATTTGAGTTCGCTGATTCCTAGAATGTTGACATTCACTCTTTCCATCTCCTGTTTGACCACTTCCAATTTGCCTTGATTCATGGACCTGACATTCCAGTTTCCTATGCAATATTGCTCTTTACAGAATCGGACCTTGCTTCTATCACCAGTCACATCCACAGCTGGGTATTCTTTTTCCTTTGGCTCCATCCCTTCATTCTTTCTGGAGTTATTTCTCCACTGATCTCCAGTAGCATATTGGGCACCTACTGACCTGGGGAGTTTCTCTTTCAGTATCCTATCATTTTGCCTTTTCATACTGTTCATGGGGTTCTCAAGGCAAGAATACTGAAGTGGTTTGCCATTCCCTTCTCCAGTGGACCACATTCTGTCAGATCTCTCCACCATGACCCACCTGTCTTGGGTGGCCCCACGGGCATGGCTTAGTTTCATTGAGTTAGACAAGGTTGTGGTCCTAGTGTGATTAGATTGACTAGTTTTCTGTGAGTATGGTTTCAATGTGTTTGCCTTCTGATGCCCTCTTGCAACACCTACCGTCTTACTTGGGTTTCTCTTACCTTAGGCATGGGGTATCTCTTCATGGCTGCTCCAGCAAAGTGCAGCCATTGCTCCTTATCTTGAACGAGGGGTAGCTTCTCACCACCACCCTTCCTGACCTTCAACGTGGGATAGCTCCTCTAGGCCCTCCTGCGCCCAGGCAGCCACCGCTCCTTGGACGTGGGAACCTTATGGGAAAATAAAGATATGAAAAGAACCAGTCTAATCACTACCATCATTGAGATTGCAAGAGAAAGGATAAAGGCTGCCACATCAATTGCTTGAGGGCAATTCTTACAAAGCAGACGTCTAGTAAATAAAACTCCAAGATTCCTGAGCTGTTGACAGAGCCCAAATTCGATTGAGTATCAGGTAGGAAAGGCAATGGCACCCCACTCCAGTACTCTTGCCTGGAGAATCCCATGGATTGAGGAGCCTGGTAGGCTGCAGTCCATGGGGTCGCTAAGAGTCGGACACGACTGAGCAACTTCACTTTCACTTTTCACTTTCATGCATTGGAGAAGGAAATGGCAACCTACTCACGTATTCTTGCCTGGAGAATCCCAGGGACAGGTGAGCCTGGTGGGCTGCCGTCTATGGGGTCGCACAGAGTCGAACACGACTGAAGTGACTTAGCAGCAGTAGCAGCAGGAAGGAGTTAATTGGAAAATATTTTAGCTGTCATCTATAGGCTGCCAGTGACTGTCAGATCCATAGTTTCATTTCCTTTAATGATGTTGATTAGATTCACTATAGTCACAAAGAAAAAAAACTTATAGAGAGAGGGCGTTAAGTCTAAGGATACAAGGAAAGCATAAGCAACAGTACACCCTGGTTTTGCTATTCTGTGATTACAAATGAGAGCACATTAGCATCAGTGTCTGCAGAGAACAAGCTTGTGGTTGCCAGGGGGCAGGGAGGGAGGGAGGGTTGGACTGAGAGTCTGGGATTAGTAGATGCAAACCATTATGTATAGAAATGATAAACAAGGTCCTATTGTATTGGAGAAGGAAATGGCAACCTACTCCAGTGTTCTTGCCTGGAGAATCCCAGGGACAGGGGAGCCTGGTGGGCTGCCATCTATGGGGTCGCACAGAGTTGGACATGACTGAAGCGACTTAGCAGCAGCATTGTATAACACAAGGAACCATATTCAAAATCTTGGGATAAACAATAATGGAAGAGAATATGAAAGACAATATATATATGGAAATGGCAACCCACTCTAGTATTCTTGCCTGGGAAATCTCATGGACAGAGGAGCCTGGTGGGCTACAGTCCATGGGGTCACAGAGTCAGACACGGACTTAGCAACTAAACAACAACATATATTTATAAAACTGACTCACTTTTGCTGTATGGCAGAAACGAACACAACATTGAATGTCAACTCAGTTCAGTTCAGTTCATTTCAGTCGCTGTCTGACTCTTTGCAACCCCATGAAACGCAGCACACCAGGCCTCCCTATCCATCACCAACTCCTAGAGTTTACCAAACCCATGTCCATTGAGTCGGTGATGTCATCCAACTATCTTATCCTCTGTCGTCCCCTTCTCCTCCTGCCCTAAATCTTTCCCAGCCTCAGGGTCTTTTCAAATGAGTCAGTTCTTCGCACCAGGTGGCCAAAGTATTGGAGTTTCAGCTTCAACAGCAGTCCTTCCAATGAACACCCAGGACTGATCTCCTTTAGGATGGACTGGTTGGATCTCCTTGCAGTCCAAGGGACTCTCAAGTGTCTTCTCTGACACCACAGTTCAAAAGCATCAATTCTTCGGTGCTCAGTTTTCTTTATAGTCCAAATCTCACATCCATACATAACTACTGGAAAAATTATAGGCTTGACTAGATGGACCTTTGTTGACAAAGTAATGTCTCTGCTTTTTAATATGCTGTCTAGGTTGGTCATAACTTTCCTTCCAAGGAGTAAGTGTCTTTTAATTTCATAGCTGCAATCACCATCTGCAGTGATTTTGGAGCCCCAAAAAATAAACTCAGCCACTGTTTCCCCATCTATTTCCCATGAAGTAATGGGACAGGATGCCATGATCTTAGTTTTCTGAATGTTGAGCTTTAAGCCAACTTTTTCACTCTCCTCTTCCACTTTCATCAAGAGGCTCTTTAGTTCTTCTTCACTTTCTGCCTTAAGGATGGTCTCATCTGCATATCTGAGGTTATTGATATTTCTCCTGGCAATCTTGATTCCAGCTTGTGCTTCTTCCAGCCCAGCGTTACTCATGATGTACTCTGCATATACAGCCTTGACGTACCCCTTTTCCTATTTGGAACCAGTCTGTTGTTCCATGTCCAGTTCAACTGTTGTTTCCTGACCTGCATATAGGTTTCTCAAGAGGCAGGTCAGGTGGTCTGGTATTCCCATCTCTTTCAGAATTTTCCACAGTTTATTGTGATCCACAGTCAAAGGCTTTGGCATAGTCAATAAGCAGAAATAGATGTTTTTCTGGAACTCTCTTGCTTTTTCCATGATCCAGCAGATGTTGCCAATTTGATCTCTGGTTCCTCTGCCTTTTCTAAAACCAGCTTGAACATCTAGAAGTTCACAGTTCACGTATTGCTGAAGCCTGGCTTGGAGAATTTTGAGCATTACTTTACTAGTGTGTGAGATGAGTGCAATTGTGTGGTAGTTTGAGCATTCTTTGGCATTGCCCTTCTTTGGGATTGGAATGAAAACTGCCCTTTTCCAGTCCTGTGGCCACTGCTGAATTTTCCAAATTTTCTGGCATATTGAGTGCAACACTTTCACAGCATCATCTTTCAGGATTTGAAATAGCGCAACTGGAATGCCATCACCTCCACTAGCTTTGTTCGTAGTGATGCTTCCTAAGACCCACTTGACTTCACATTCCAGGATGTCTGGCTCTAGTTGAGTATGTCAACTAGACTTTGATTAAAAAAACAATAACAAAAGCAACAACACCAACAAAACCCCACCATTGTCTAAATCTTTCTAACTCTAAGCCCTATCTAATATTTGGAAATTACTTTTTCCCATGACCTCCCTAACTGCAGAATTCAGGGAATTCATAGGGGAAAGAGAGTAAGGGTATAAATAAAATCATATGAAGTTCATAACTGTTGAAGCAAAGTGATTGGTACATGGAGTTTCACTATATTAACTTCTCTGCTTTTGTATGCATTTGACTTTCTTTGAATAGGAGCAGGAAAGTATAAGATTATTGCTCCCTTTCCAATCCTTTTGTTAGTTCCTGTTATTCCTTTAAATCTCAGCTCCACTGTTACACTGTCAGGGGAGCTGCAATGGCCATTTGTCATTCTTTTTTGGCATCTGTAGAAGCCAGATACTTTTGTTTCCAGGATTTCTTTGAGCCGGAAAAGAGACATCATCTCACCAAACAAAAGTACGTGTCCCAGATTTCAAACTGAAAGAATCAGGACTCGTGTAGATTTAAGTCTATGATCTACCCAATATCCTCTGATTACATTTCTTGTCTATTTAATTTGGTCAGAGATGAAAGTGAAAATGAAAGTCACTCAGCTGTGTCTGACTCTTTGTGATGTGTGATCCCATGGACTATGCAGACCATACAGGCCAGAATATTGGAGTGGGTAGCCACTCCCTTCTCCAGGGGATCTTCCCAACCCAGGGATTGAACCCAGGTCTCCTGCATTGCAGGCAGATTCTTTACCAGCTGAGCCACAAGGGAAGCCCAAGAATAGTGGAGGGGGTAGCCCATCCCTTCTCCAGTGGATCTTCCTGACCCAGGAATCGAACTGGGGTCTCCTGCATTGCAGGTGGATTCTTTACCAACTGAGCTATCAGGGAAGCTTGTCATCAAAAATTTTACTTGGACAAAAAACTTTCCCTTATTCCTAGGTTAGATCGCAATACTATTAGAGATTTCCATAAAACCATGTGTTTATCTTGCACAGAACTGGACGTTGATTTACCTGCATGCTTATTGAATTAGTATATGTGTCCCTAACCATAAAGTAAGCTTCTTGGGTGCAGGGATACGCCTGCTTTGTTTCACCTTGTAAGTGAATGAGAACAAGAGGAGGGGAAGAAGCATGTTGTATAGTGCTCATCCATAAAGAGTTATCATATCCTTTAAGGCACATGGAAGACCACTCTGAATCCTGTTGTGGGGATGTGGGACCACATGACCAGTTACGTCAAGTGGCTTGAGGCCAGGAGGGTTGGCCGCATCTTTCAGTCAGAGCCGTTAGTTGCCATGCCGCACTTTTCATTCTCTCTCTTTTTCTGTCTAGTGACCAATATGATAATGTGTTCCAAATGATGCCCTCCAAAGGAGCGGAGACTGTCAGCCCAAGTGTCTGAGTGACTATATGGAACAAAGACTCAGAGCTTGCTGTATTAAACATGGAGTTTAAGCAAAAAATAGAACAGCCTCTGTTATATTAAGCCACTGAGACATGGACATATTGTCACTTCAGCATAACCTATCCTATCCTGACATAGGCATGCAGAAGAGAAAGGTAAATAACAACGTGATAGACCTGGAAGCCATTATGCCACGTGAAATAAGTCAGTCACAGAGGGACAGACACAGCATAATTCTGTGTACAGAAGAGGTCCAAAATAATCTAACATACAAGAGTAGCCAATGCAATGGTGGTTACTGGGGGATAAGAGAGGAGGTATGAGAGGTTGTTGTTCAAAGGATATGAAGTTACAGTTAAACAAATCGGTGAGTTTCAGAAATCTACTGTATAACATAGTATCCCTAGTCAGTATTAGGGCTTCCCTGGTGGCTCAGCAGCAAAGAATCTGCCTGAAATGCAGGAGACAGGCAGGAGACGCAGGTTTGACTCCTGGGTTGGGAAGATCCCCTGGCGAAGGAAATGACAGCCCACTCCAGTATTCTTGCCTGGAAAATCTCATGGACAGAGAAGCCTGGAGGGCTACAATCCATGAGGTTGCAAAGAGTCAGACACAACTACACACACATACATAGTTAATAATAGACTATTGTACATTTAGAATTTTCTTGAGGGTAGATCTCATTCTGAATGATCTGACCACCAGAAACAGACAAACAACCCAAACAATCAAAAAAATAATAAAGGGAAATTTAAAGGGGGTGGCTATTTTTATTACCTTGATTGCAGTGGTGGTAATACAACTGTATACCTCTGTCCAAACTCTTCAAAATGTACACATTAATTATGCACAGTTTTTTGTAGAGCAATGACAGATTTCCCAGTAAAGACGGGGGGAAAAGAAACAGAAAAATATATATATATAAAAAAAAAGAGGAAGTGAAAAGAGGCATTTGTGAACAAAGAAGAAACAGGATAACAGAATCTAGTCTGGAGTAGACATATTCTTGGGTTTGTTGATGAATGTTTTGTTGGTTGAATCTCAACTCTGCCTCTTACTAGCTGCGTGATATTGGGTGTTGGTTAACCTTTCTGAATTTCAGTTCCTTCAGCTGAAAAGTGGGAGAAAAAAATGATACCAAATTTCAGGGGTTCACTGCATAGATTAAACTTAAATGAACTAATTCATATGTAAGCACCTAACCTGGTGAGATGTCAGGGCTCCATGAATGTTGATCATGCAAGTGGGCGGAGAGAAGTCACAGGTGGTGCCAGACAGGAGCAGAGCTGGGAGAAGCCATAGCATTAGAGGAGGTCTGATTGCTAGGCAGGTCCATGCTCAAATCTCCCAAGCCTACCATTGTACACTGTAATTTAGTAAATCATTTTGAGCAGTAGGGTGTTTGCTTATTCAATCAAGAGGTGGATTTATGCCTAATTCCAGCGGCTCCTCTGCAAAGTGCTATGAGCTTAAGAGGCTCCCCAGCTCAGCAGCCAGATTGCTGCATGGTGATTTATGTGATCTGGGAGGCTGGCCCCACAGACAGGAGCGTAGGGCATAAATCTGAGGCTTGTGGGGAGCTCTGATTCAGCCTGGCACACCTTGGCACAGCACCAGCCCTGAGCCCCTTCTCACTTTACTGTGGGTGTTACAAAGGATGAGATCAAGGTCCAAGCTCAGAGGCTGCTGGGGTCTCATTCATTCAATCATTTATTCAACCAACAAGTATTGACAACCTTCCCTGTGTCAGGTCCTGTGCTTGGTACTTGGGATATAAGCGACATAGCATTTATACAAGGTGCCTTGGGAGTGCAATATTGTGATTATAAGAAATACACATATTTGGTCATTCAGATGACCAACATGTGTTTCTCATATGTATTTACTTTTCACCCACAGTTTCTGGTTTACAGCTCCCAAAAGCCTTGGAATTTCCTGAGTGGTAAGAACAATGGGAGTATCTTTTACTATAATATTTGGTCTCTTGTCCTCAGTTGCTGAAAACACTTTAGAGCCATAAGGGTGAAATGAATGGTCATAATAAGCCCCTTTCCACCACAACTGGGTTTATGTCATGAAGGTGACTTTTGGAAAGCACCTGAGGTTGGGGGCTAGTTGCCAGGGGAACCAACTGTGAATAGAGGGTTAGAAGTTTCAGTCTAGTCCCTGATTTCTGGGAAGGGAAAGGGGTAAAGTGTTGAACCAGTCATCAATGGTCAATGAGTAAATCAATCATGTCTGTATGATGAAACCTCCATAGACACCCAAAAGGAGGGGTTCTGAGAGTCTCCATGTTGG
>NW_011494644.1:8707233-8740123 GCF_000754665.1 Bison bison bison
CTCCATGTTGGGCAACCAGAACCCTTCCATGTGCTGATCTCCGGTGGCCTCAGTTGGCAGTAGCTTGAAGCAGGATTTTGGTTTCTTGGCCAGAGATTGAAATCAGGCTGAGAGTACTGAACCCTAGCCTCTAGACCACCAGGAACAGTGACCAGTGACAAAGGCCCTGGCCTTTTGGCTTTGAAGAAAATGAATTTCCACAAAGAAATGGTGTACAAGTGAAGTGAACAAGTGAAGTATTTATTAGAAGGAAAAAGAGTACATGTGGATAGACACATGAGCAGACTTGGAGAGGGAGTCGTGCCCTCATGGTAGTCTAAATCACTTATATGGGGCATTTCTTCCAGGTTTCCTGTGACCAATCATTTTGCTTTGCCTGGCAAAGGACCCTCCCATGTGTTCATGAGCATCTCCTAGACAAGATGGATTCTAGCGAAGAGGCCTATGGGTTGACATCACTCCTTCTTTGATCTCCAAGGAGCCTTTCTACATATGTAGAGTCAGGAAGGGCTTCTTGACCTTGAGAATGAGAAATATGTGGTTTCCAAGTTTTATCTTAGAGAAGACTCTTGAGAGTCCCCTAGATGGCAAGGAGATCCAACCAGTCTATCCTAAAGGAAATCAACTCTGAATTCATTGGAAAGACTGATGCTGAAGCTGAAGCTCCAATACCTTGGCCACCTGATGCGAAGAGCTGACTCATTAGAAAAGACCCTGATACTGGGAAAGATTGAGGGAAAGAGGAGAAGGGGGTGACAGAGGATGAGATGGCTAGATGGCATCACTGACTCAATAGACATGAGTTTGAGCAAACTCTGGGAGATAATGAAAGACAGGGGAGCCTGGCATGCTGCAGTCCATGGGGTCGCAAAGAGTTGAACACAACTTAGCAACTGAACAATGACAACAGCAACCTTTATCTGGGCGGGGCTCAGTTCCTCTGTTACTCCTGCTATTTTGAAGTGTCTGTCCACAGAGGACAGGCTCTAGCTGCTCAGCCTGGGGCTCATCTATCTCCTGCCTCAGTGCCATTGTATCAAGTCCCCAAGTCCACGAGGACAGAGGCTCCTTTGTCTAGGACCTGGCCTTGTGTATCTATTCTTCTGGCTGTTGATTTCTATCATTTAATATCCTTTGTAATAATTCAATAATTTAGTGAGCAATTGGGTTTCCTGAGTTCTGTGAATCATTCTAGTAAATTAATGGAACTCAAGAAAGGGATCAATTACAGTGACAAGGCTGGGTTTTTGATTGGCATCTGAAGTTGAGGGTGGACTGGGGGATTGAGTCCTTAACCTGTAGAATCTGCTTCTGAACTTGTGTGTCACTCAGTAATGTCTGACTCTTTGAGACCCCATGGACTGTAGCCCACCAGGCTCCTCCTTCCATGGAATTCTGCAGGCAAGAATACTGGAGTGGTAGCCACTCCCTTCTCCAGGGAATCTTCCTGACCCAGGGAATGAACCTGGGTCTCCTGCATTGCAGGCAGATTCTTTACTGTCTGAGCCACCAGGGAATCTGCTTCTATGTCTGGGTAAATAGTGTCAGAATTGAGTTGAGTTGAATTCTTGGACACTCTGCTGGTTTCTGCTGGTATGAAGCCTGTACATACATGTTGGAATTGGGTCCAGGAACTAAATTCAAGGTGGGGAAGTAAAAGTGAAAGTCACTCAGTCATGTCTGACTCTTTGTGACTCCATGGACTATACAGTCCATGGAATTATCCAGGCCAGAATTCTAGAGTGGGTAGGCATTCCCTTCTCCTGATCTTCCCAACCCAAGGATTGAACCTAGGTCTCCCACATTGCAGGTGGATTCTTTACCAGTTGAGCCACAAGGGAAGCCCAAGGTGGGGAAAGAGGCAGCATCTAAGCTAGTCTTGAACATGATGTTAGCTTTCCAGAGGAGGGCTTTTTAACCTTAAACATGAATGAGACTTTTAGGAAGAAGGATTATCTTTTTCAAAAATTGAAGAAATTGGAGAGAGAAGTTAGAAAACTCTGGAGTGGTTAATCATTTGGTATGGTGGGGAGCAGCATAGATTGGAGGGGGTGGGTGGTAAGAGAAGATGCTGGAGAGATGGGCAGGGGTCTGACAGTAGAGACCTTTTCCAACCAGGATAAAGGATTTTGGACTTCATCCAAAGAGAAATGGGAAGAGGGCACAAGATCGAATTTTTTCTCTACAAAGTTCCAGAGAATTTCTCTATGCAAAATTGACTGGAGGAGCCCAGAAGACCAGGTTGCATGGAGGAAACTCCAGGTGAGAAATGATGTGACCTGGATTAGCCAGTGACAAAGAGTTTACTGGTGTGACATAAAGCAGATAATAACTTACAGTGAGCTGGGCACCGTCCAAGTACAACTTAGCTGATTTCACTTCTACAAGTCTATTATAAGTGGCACTTGAGAAGTCGATGGCACCCCACTCCAGTACTCTTGCCTGGAAAATCCCATGGACGGAGGAGCCCGGTAGGCTGCAGTCCATGGGGTCGCTCAGAGTCGGACAGGACTGAGTGACTTCACTTTCACTTTTCACTTTCATGCATTGGAGAAGGAAATGGCAACCCACTCTAGTATTCTTGCCTGGAGAATCCCAGGGACAGGGGAGCCTGGTGGGCTGCCGTCTATGGGGTTGCACAGAGTCGGACACGACTGAAGTGACTTAGCAGCAGCAGCAGTAAGTTCTTAGCAGTACTAGTAGTACTCACTAGTACTAGTAAGTTCTCTTTGCATAAGAATAGTGAGGCACAGAGAGGTTAAGTAATCCCCTTAAGATCACGCAGCTGTAAATGACAACCTGGGATTCAAACCCAGGCAGTTTAATTCCAAATCCATGCATTTAATTTATGTGCTTAGTTTAGATCTCCTTAAACCATGAGCTTTTCAGAAAATCGGAGTCCAAGCTCTGTTATTATTCATAGAACCTAGTATGGAGCCTGGCATCTTACCATTTGTCAAATGAATGACTGAACTGATAAATAGAACTTGACCAGCCAGGCTTTGCCTCCCTGCCCTGCCTTTCCCAGCTGTGACCACTCCAGCAAGTTCTTTTCTCTTGCCAAGTTCAGTTCAGTCGCTCAGTTGTGTCTGACTCTTTGCAGCCCCATGGACTGCAGCACACCAGGCTTCCCTGTCCATCACCAACTCCTGGAGTTTGATCAAACGCATGTCCATTGAGTTGGTGATGCCAACCAACCATCTCACCCTCTGTCATCCCCTTCTCCTACTGCCTTCAATCTTTCCCAGCATCAGGGTCTTTTCTGATGAGTCAGTTCTTCGCATCAGGTGGCCAACGTACTGGAGTTTCAGCATCAGCCTTGGTCCTTCCAATGAACATTCAGGACTGATTTCCTTTAGGATGGACTGGTTGGATCTCCTTGCAGTGCAAGGGTCTCTCAAGAGCCTTCTGCAACACCACAGTTCAAAAGCATCAATTCTTCAGCACTCAGCCTTCTTTATGGTCCAACTCTCACATCCATACATGACTACAGGAAAAATCATAGCTTTGACTAGACAGACCTTTGTTGGTAAAGTAATGTCTCTGCTTTTTAATATGCTATTTGGGTTGGTCATAGCTTTTCTTTCAAGGAACAAGTGTCTTTTAATTTCATGGCTGCAGTCACCATCTTCAGTGATTTTGGAGCCCAAGAAAACAAAGCTTTTCCCAGCTTTAATTAGGGAATGAAGTGATGACCTCTGGGGCTTTCTTTGATCATCCAGCCTGATAAGGAATGTGAAACATCTCATAGATGACTTGCCACCCTGCCAGTAGGTATTACAATCGCTACTGCCCAAGCTAAGACCCCCATGTTGGAATTCTGGGGGGCATTTTTTTTTCTTTTTGTCCAGCAGCATGAGCCTCTTTTTCCTGGACATCATCAGGGCAAATTAATTACTGCTATCTGTGTCTGGCACTGTGGCCACCCCTCTCTCCCTGACACCTGAGGCTCCTAGAAGCCCAAAGGAGGGGACTTCTTTCCTCCTGGAGGCGACTCCTTCTTCCTGACTTACTTCTTCTTTAATCTGTATATTATCATCAGCACAAAGCCCTCAGAATAACATCTGACAAATGACGCCTATTAAAAAAAAAAAAAACGCATGCACTTCTCTTTCACCGCCTTCTAATTTGGAATAGCATTATAACTATGCATCGCTAGACAAGCAATATTATGTTAAGAACATGATAAAATACCAGCAGCTCTGTAATGGCACCAACCAAATGGTAATTTCTGCTTCAGAAATTGGTCATTTATTTTGCTGGTCTCTTCTTACGTTCAAATTAGATGAAGCTTAATATACTGTAAAATTGAATGTATTCTGTCCTTTTCAACAAATATGGCATGTGTGAAAATGATTTATGGCTCACGGGAACCTCTAAAATGTTAAATAATCTCTTCTTTTGTGTGTTCCTTAAGTAAGTTATGGCCTGAGAGTTTAAACGCAGGCAAAGCAAAACTTTATTAAGCTCCAGGCCCTCGTTCTGTCATCAGGCTATGCTTAAAAAGGGGACTCTGGCCCTGCACACTTTACTTTGGACTGCAAGAACAGCCACATTAATTGCTACATTAATTTTCTTCTATTAGCTGTAATTGGGAGGGAAGCAAGTCTTCCCCAGTGAGTGTGATAATTTGCAACTTAGTTTTTAATAAAGCTGTGTTAAGACCATGGGTGCTTAGCACAGGTCACTTCTTTCAATGGGTGTTGAGCATCCTGTCGCTTGCCAGCTGTGAGAATAGCAGCTTGTGATGTGCCTATGGAGGCAGAAGGTTGAGGAAGATGGGGGAGAGCTAAAAACTCCCCAGAGATAAGGGAAAAGGGGACTTGCTCCCTCCTGGAAAATGCTTGACTTTTGCTTTCCCCTCCTGCCTTCCACCCTCCACAGCACTTCTCCAGTCCCAAGGGAAAACTTGAGATGCCCAGATTATTGGCCAGAGGCTAGCGCTAGATGTCCAAGATGATTGTTTTTGTCACAGGCCCACTTTATGACTGCACACAAGTCATCTGAACATTCTGAGCATTAGCTTTCTTGTCCATAAGATGCAGAGATTATAACAAGACCTGATTGTTTATCACATGTACCACTTGCCAGGCATTGTTCTAAGTAATATTAATTCACTATGTTGTCATGACAACACTAAGATGTTGGTATCTTATCCCCTTGGTGCAGATGAGGAAACTGAGACACGGAGGCATTATGTGACTTTTTCCAGGTGACACAGTTAGTAAATGGAGGAGGCAGGATTTAATCTCAGGTGTTCTGACTCAAGCCTCCGCGTGCTTTAAACCTTGAGGCTAAGCTCTCCACACTTGCAAGAAAACTTAAGATAGATGGTGGATGTAACCAGACTTGCCATGTGTTCATTGTGAAGTCTGTCATTCAAATATTCATTTGATACTTGCTGTATGCCAGACACAGCTCCACGTACTGTGAGGGGAGTGGAATATAGATGGATGAGAGGAAGGTCATAGTCTTTAACACACTTAAAATAGACCTGAAGCATTCAATGAGCGTGAGCCTTCTTGCACTCACAAGCTAATTCCCGGTGACAATAGAACTTTCTGCCACTCAGATTTAGTGCGAAGTTCAGCTCCAGCAGTTGGAGAAGGGGAGGGAATTAATATCTATCACAGCCCTGCCAGACATGTGCCAGTTTCTTTATTTATGTTATTTGGTTCATTCCCACAGCAGTCTAGCAAGGTATACTTCAATATCCGTATTTGACAGATAAAATAACCGGGGACTTGCCTGCAGTTACAAGACTTACCTATGATCCTACAACTTCCTAATTAGCCTCCCAATTTCCACTGTTAGTCCAGCTTCACCCCAAAGCAGACATAGCCTAGCAGATTTCATCAGGAGCTAAAGGTCATGGTTAGCCTGGGGGGACAATGTTCCTAGGGAGGTTGGTTTTATGAAAGCCAGGGAAAATGTGGAAACCCAGGCAGGTGAGAGGTTGGGAGCAGAATAAACAAAACTGTGGTCGATACAGGATTGTAGTCATTGCTGATGGAGAGTTCTATTGAGTCAGACCTGAATTTGAATTCTGGCTCTCTCAGACCTAGCTGGGTGATCTTGGACATGTTTCGCAAGTTCTCAGTTTCCCCATTTCTAACAAGTGTATGCTAAGAATGTTGACCTCTTCCTGTTGTGGTGAGAGTGTAATGAGATGCTGTTTGAAACGAATGATCTTAGCTCAGTGCCCTGCAGAGAGAAAGTTTCTAATTAATGATTATCATGATTGTATTAGGAATTCTTGTTCAGGGGTCATTTTGAAGAAGAAAATTGCAATCAGGGCTGTCCTCAGTATAATTTGGCAATACTCACCTATACAATATTTCACTGGCTTTCTGCAGTTTATCAAATACTTATCAAGCCCTAGCTGACCAGGAAATGAAGACACAGACAGCAGCCCCAGATACGCTGATTCTCTTGGTCTGGGCTGGGACCCTGAACTTGTATACTTCTTCTTCAGGGATTGTATGATTGGGCAAATTTAAGAAACCCTGAACCTCATGGTGGTTCTCAACAATGTGTTTAAGAGTCACCTGGGGAGACTATTACACTATAGATTACTAATCCTCTCACCTTCAAGAAATTAAAGTTCAGGGTCTAGGACCCTAAAAACTGCTCGGTTTATGTGGGTTCTCTAATCACAATCTCAATTGTCATCACACTGCCTTTGAATTGCTTATATATTGTGCACATCATGTCTGACTCTGTGTGACACTATGGACTGTAGCCTGCCAGGCTCCTCTGTCCCAGGGATTCTCCAGGCAAGAATACTGGAGTGGGTTGCCATTTCCTTCTCCAGGGGATCTTCCTGACCCAGGGATAAAACCCAAGTCTCCTGCGTCTCCTGCATTGGCGGGCAGGGTCTTTATCACTAGCACCTCCTGGGAAGCCTGCTTATATGCGTAGTCATGTCTGAATCGTCAATGTCTAGTATGGGATGCATAATTCTCAACAAATACTGGTGGATCCATCTGTCCATCCACTGGTTTATTCATTCAACAAATGTGGCTTGAACACCCAAAATATTCCAAAAATAATTTTTGGTGCTAAATTACAGAACAAAAGGATTTCTAAAATCAAAGTTCTTCCTTTGTAATTTGTAAAATCTTCTTGTTACCATTTGGAGAAGAAAATAGCTAGCCTTATCCCTCATATAATAACACTTTAAAAGAAGAAAGTTGTTTTCTGATGAGTTTGGGCAAGTTACTTAACTTCTCAAGACCTTGGCTTTCTGGTCAGGAAACATGATAATGCTTGGCATCCTGTTTTGAGGGTTAGCACTGACCCTTGTAGAGAACCTGGTACACAGTAGGAGCTTTAAAATGGTAGATATTAATCTTTATTAATGATAAATAGAAAATACTAAAACAGATAAATAGAAAATACCAGTGGGTTGTATCCAAAAGATAGTGTTAAGTGACCATGATTTTCTCTAATGTAATCTCCTGGGTGTATGGCCAGAAAATAACTCTTAATACAATATTGCAAGATCCAGTAAGTTCATTTTATACCCCTGTGATCTTCTCTGATTTTGGAGTATCTTTCACCTTATCTGCTCATTTTCTTTCTAATATTAGGTTTCATGGTTTCCATTTGGGTTTTCAAATTTTCCTTTCAATGACTTCCTCTCTTCTTCCCTTATTGCTCTTCTCTGCTTCTTTTCTGAGCTTTTTCCCTCTTCATCTTCTACCTCTCCTATTCCTTACTGCTGCTGCTGCTGCTGCTAAGTCGCTTCAGTCGTGTCCGACTCTGTGCTACCCCATAGATGGCAGCCCACCAGGCTCCACTGTCCTTGGGATTCTCCAGGCAAGAACACTGGAGTGGGTTGCCATTTCCTTCTCCAATGCATGAAAGTGAAAAGTGAAAGTGAAGTCGTTCAGTCGTGTCTGACTCTTCGCGACCGCATGGACTGCAGCCTACCAGGCTCCTCCATCCATGGGATTTTCCAGGCAAGAGTGCTGGAGTGGGTTGGCATTGTGTTCTCCAATTCCTTACTACACCCTAGAAAATGTCTTTTTCTTTCTCTGACCCTCTGTCTTTTTTTTTTTTTTTTGGTCTCTGCCTTTCTTTCTCAGGGTTCCAAACAAGCTCTTTAATTCTTACTTATGAAAAGAGTGTTTCCTATTACTGATTTTTAGAGAAAAGTTGAATGTTTCATATTTCTGCAAACTTTTTTTTTTAAAAAAAGAAAAGCTATCCCTTTACAAATAAATCAACTCATTATTTTCTTTTTTGTGTGTGTCCTCATGGGAAGGTAAATCATTCCCATGGACTGGCACTAACATCTATATATTTTCTACAGAGTGAAAGAGAACAGACATCTTCCAGATGACTTGGTTCTGACACTTAACTCTTTCACTAAAACTAGCTTCAAGGCTTTGAGGATGTCATTTGACTTCTCTGGGCTTCACTTCCACATTTATAAGTAAGTGGGTTGTACCAAACATCTCTAAGGCACTTCACAGTACTAAAATTTCTGTGAGTCTAATTTCTGATTCATTTCCCATCGAAATGTGATTAAGTGCCAAATTTCATTAGCCTGACAGGCCTCACTAGGCATATGCAGAAGGTATTCAATTGCAAATAGAGGACAATTGACATTATATTTTTCAACTTTCTCTGGGTCTAACGCACAGTGTTAGACATTGCTTTTCTTTTACCTCTGAAATGTATTTCTACAAAGTCCCAAAGGTCATAAGCAGGGTTTCTTGAGTCATGGGGAGTATTCTCAGGATGCTCTTTACCTGTAGGCAGAAAATTTCTTTTTCTAATCCTTGAAAATAGTTGTTAATGACTTCTAATTTTCCTAGCTTTCTTGGAGCCTAATTGAGAAAATTATAACATATTTAAAGTGTACAGTACAATGATTTGATATACATATATATGTAATGTGCTGTGTTTAGTCGTTCAGTTGTGTCCGACTCTTTGCAACCCCATGTACTGCAGCCTGCCAGCCTCCTCTGGGAATTCTCTAGGCAAGAATACTGGAGTGGGTTGCCACGCCCTGCTCCAGGGGATCTTCCCAACCCAGGGATCGAACCCAGGTCTCCCGAATTACAGGCAGATTCTTTACCAACTAAGCCAGGAGGGAACCCCTATACATGTAATTGTGTATCACTTAATCCTTTAGTAGCTTTATTATTTGCTTTTTAGAATCAAGCAACTCTTTCATTCTTTGATTCTTAATAACAGTTTCCTTTCATTTGGTATTTAGTAATGTTGAGCAAGTCCTGAACTCATTGAAATACTTTACTCATTCACCATAATACTAAGAAGTAGATAGATAAAGCATCTGGCCACCTACTAATAACTCTCATGCACCTAACTGTTATGTCTTCCTTCCCTGAATTTGTTCTAATTTGTCAATTATCCACTTGAAGTGTGACTCAGAATTGTCTTCAATTCTTTATCACATTACATCTCTGGTCTCCATATTTCTACAGTGCTCTAGACATATTTCAATTTATAAACATCTGTGCTTGTGGAGACATGTCATACTCAAATTGTCTATTGAACTCCTCACTTACTCCTACCAACATTCTTCTTAAGTGATCAGTTTCAGGTCACTCCACTAGGATCTAATTTTCTCAACTTAGAAATACCCTGAATCACTCTATTTCTGCTTCTTGTAGAAGTTGCCACATTCTATCATTTGACCTCAGAACTATTTCTGGATTCAGAATCACCTTCTCTGTCTCCCTTGCCATGGTTATAACTCATGACATAATGCCCGGCTTTAATTTATGCAACTACCTTCCAACTCATGTCCATGCTTCTACTCTTGGTATCCTCTCAGCTTCCCTGGTGGCTCAGATGGTACAGAATCTACCTGCAGTGCAGGAGATCAGAGTTCAATCCTTGGGTTGGGATGATCCCCTGGAGAAGGGAATGGCTACCCACTCCACTATTCTTGCCTGGAGAAATCCATGGACAGAGGAGCCTGGTGGGCTACCGCCAATGGAATCACAAAGAGTCAGACATGACTGAATGACTAACACTTTCTCTTTCCCTTTTCACCTTCTTACATTCTCTCTTATGGAGAAGTTGTGTGTGTGTTCTGAGTCATGTCTGACTCTTTGTGACCCCATGGACTGTAACCAGCCAGGCTCCTCTGTCCATGGAATTGCCCAGGCAAGAATATTGGAATGGGTTGCCATTTCCTCCTCCAGGGGATCTTCCTGACACAGGGGTCAAATACACATCTCCAGCATCTCCTACATTGGCAGGCAGATCTTTACCACTGAGCCACCTGGGAAGCCATTATGGAGAAATAATATTTCCAATTTGAAAACTTTCAGTGGTTTCCTATGGCTTTCATGTTGAAGTCTATACTCCTTGATATGCACACAAAGGTCTTCATAATCTACTTCTTTTATACTAACTTAATTTTCAAACACTGTTAGGGAGTGACGTTCTCTTTTTAATAGATGGCTAAGTTGAGAAAATGGAAGTTTATAGCTATTGGTTGACATCTTTTCCATCGTGTGGGGAAAGCTTAACTAGTAAAAAAGCCAAAATAGATGTTGGTAGGGCTATGAATAGGAGGAGGGGAAGGGAGAGAATGTGCATAATGACATGCAGATTAAATATGTAGATTCAGCCATGGCTGGGGCTTCCTTAAACTTCTCAATTATGTAACAATAAGTTTTCTGAGGTGTGTGATCATGTAGGTGTTTATTATAACCAAAAGGGATCAAGCTAATTCAAATTACTTTAATTCTTTTTTTTATTTTAATTGGAGGCTAATTACAATATTTTGGTGGTTTTTGCCATACATTCACATGAATGATGCACCTCTAAATGTACTTAAAAAGAACTTGAGTTATCCCATCATGTCATCATTCAATAAAAATTTTTGAAGACCCCCAAGTAAGACTATGCTTAATCTTCCTCTCATTAACACAGTGAATCCAGAAACTTTTGTTATATTAAGATATGTATGTTTCAGGGAGTCCCAGTGGGATCACAACATTAGTAACGGCTTCTGTTTATTGAACACTGACTATATGTTGGATTCTTTGGACCAATTACATCTAATCATTGTCAATCTCACGTGATGAACAGTTAAACCTATTTTGAATCTTGAAAAATAAAAATCTAAGAAGTATCTGGATGAGGCGATAAAATCAAACCCAAATTGTGTATGCATTTCAAATAGTTATTACATCATAACACACTATTCAAACCATAAAGTGAAACTGTGAAAGAATAAAATATATGGAAGAATATGAAAGAATAAAATAAGACTGATTGATCTCCTACTATGCATTTGACATTGGTATTTCCATAGACATTAACTTATCTTATTTCATCTTTTTAAAATATCCTATAAAGTAGGTATTATCAACTGAAATGTACAAGTAATTGAACTGAGTAAGGACTAGGAAGTTCCAAAGTCAAAAAGGGGCTAATATTGGGATCCAAATTCATGAGTGTATGAAATCAAAGCTTACATTTTTTTTGTTTGTTTGTTTTGATTATTTGTGGTGTTGGGGAAGACTCTTGAGAGTTCCCCAGACTGAAAGGAGATCAAACAAGTCAATCCTAAAGGAAATCAATCCTGAATATTTATTGGAAGGACTGATGCTGAAGCTGAAGCTCCAACACTTTGGCCACCTGATGTGAAGAGCCAATTCATTGGAAAAGATCCTGACTGTGAAAAAGATTGAAGGCAAAAAGAGAAGGTGGTGGTAAAGGATGAGATGGTTAGATAACATCAACAACTCCATGAACATGAATTTGAGCAAACTCTGGGAGATAGTAGAGGACAGAAGAGCCTGGTGAGTTACAGTACATGGGGTCGCATAGGGTCACACATGCCTTAGCAACTGAACAGTAACAAAAGTTGATTTCTTAAGGAAGGTAAAACCATACTGGCTAAATACTCAGAGCAATTTGGGTGCCATGAAATGTATGCCACTGGATTAAAATGGTAAGTGCATTTGTCATATCAAGGGGAAAGAGAACTGAAATGATTATTGAACTGGAGCCTATTAGACAGAGTGAAGTAAGCCAGAAAGAAAAACACCAATACAGTATAATAATGCATATACATGGAATTTAGAAAGATGGTAACAATAACCCTGTATACGAGACAGCAAAAGAGACACTGATGTATAGAACAGTCTTTTGGACTCTGTGGGAGAGGGAGAGGGTGGGATGATTTGGGAGAATGGCATTGAAACATGTATAATATCATATATGAAATGAGTCACCAGTCCAGGTTCGATGCATGATACTGGATGCTTGGGGCTGGTGCACTGGGACGACCCAGAGGGATGATTCGGGGAGGGAGGTGGGAGAGGGGTTCAGGATGGGGAACACGTGTATACCTGTGGTGGATTCATGTTGATATATGGCAAAACCAATACAATATTGTAAAGTTAAAAAATAAAATATTAAATAAATAAATAAATAAATAAAATGATTATTGAATCATCTTTAAAACAGCATGCCTCTGTTTTAAAGACTTGAGGTCCCTGTTTTTGAAATATAGATAGAGAACTTAATGACCTGAAAGCTTACTTGCAGCACTGAAATCTTACAGTTCTATTATATGTCAATTGTCCCATCAAATAAACTGGATCACTTTGCATTAGGTTTGATAGAAAGTGAGAAAGATTGAAAAAAAAAAAAAGTAGCTTAAAAAATGGAAGTTTGGGAATTCTCTGGTGCTTCAGTGACTGGGACTTGGCACTTTCACTGCAGGGGCCCAGGTTCAGTTCCTGGTTGTGGGAACTAAGATCCCACAAGATGCTTGGTGCAGCCGAAAAGAAACAATGAAGTTCCTCTCTCTCATATAAAATGAAGAGGAAGGCAATTCAAGGCTGGTATGGTGGCACCCCACTCCAGTACTCTCGCCTGGAAAATCCCATGGATGGAGGAGCCTGGTAGGCTGCAGTCCATGGGGTCGCTAAGAGTCGGACACGACTGAGTGACTTCACTTTCCCTTTTAACTTTCATGCATTGGAGAAGGAAATGGCACCCCACTCCAGTGTTCTTGCCTGGAGAATCCCAGGGACGGGGGAGCCTGGTGGGCTGCCATCTATGGAGTCGCACAGAGTCGGACACGACTGAAGCGACTTAGCAGCAGCAGTAGCAGCAGCATGGTACTTCTGTCCCACAAAATCTTCAGGGACCCAAGTCTCTTCCTCTTGCATATCCATTGTGACCCAAGATGGTGCCTAGATCTCCACGCAGCATATTTATGTTTCAAGCAGCAAATGGAAAAATGAGGGTAAATTATCACTCTATTTTAAGAAAGCTGCCACATGACACTGATACACCACATTCCATTAATTAAGACTTAGTCAAATGACCACACTTAATTGCAAAGAAAGCTGGGAAATTTAGTTTCCTTCTTCCATGTGATTGTGTTTCCATTACCAGTGAGGTGGGAGAAGAGAGAGTGGGGTCAACTATTGGCATTTACCACACACACTTGTTTGTATAGAATAGATCATTGAAACTAAGCAACATTTTTGCCAGAATGCAATATGTTAGATGATAGCCCAAAGGAAAGGGAAACTAAATTTCAGTTTTGTAAACAAATCCCATGAGAAATAAGTAATCCAAAAATTTTCAGTAACTAGTGATTCTTTTGGAGAAAGCAATGGCACCCCACTCCAGCACTCTTGCCTGGAAAATCCCATGGATGGAGGAGCCTGGTAGGCTGCAGTCCATGGGGTCGCTAAGAGTCGGATACGACTGAGTGACTTCACTTTCACTTTTCACTTTCATGCATTGAAGAAGGAAATGGCAACCCACTCCAGTGTTCTTGCCTGGAGAATCCCAGGGACGGTGGAGCCTGGTGGGCTGTCATCTATGGGGTTGCACAGAGTCGGACACGACTGAAGTGACTTAGCAGCAGCAGCAGTGATTCTTTATTCTTCCCAAAGGAAGACAAACTGATTCACTTATCTTGGGCAAACTATTAATATTTCATTAAACCTCATAGTCCGTGTCCCTAAAACAAATAGCTACTTTCTCAGATTTTTGTGAGAACAAGGATGCGATTAGCGATTCCCTATGTTGAAGCTGAAACTCCAATACTTTGGCCACCTGATGCAAAGAGCTGACTCATTTGAAAAGACCCTGATGCTGGGAAAGATTGAGGGCAGGAGGAGAAGCGAGCAACAGAGGATGAGATGGTTGGATGGCATCACTGACTCAATGGACATAGGTTTGGGTAGACTCCGGCAGTTGGTGATGGATATGGAGGCCTGGCGTGCTGCGGTTCATGGGGTCTCAAAGAGTCAGACACAACTGAGCAACTGAATTGAACTGAACTGATACAGGCAAATTTGTTGTTACAGATTTGGTTTTTAGAATAAATATTATGCAGTTTTACTTCATAAAGAAGTTTGCAAACCTAGAAAGAAATAGTATAAAATAGGACCCTTTTGGTATGGCAATGGTATCAGGGTTCTCCAGAGAAACAGAACCGACAAGATAATAAATTAACTAATTAATTAATTGTAGGAATTGGCTCACGTGCTCATAGAGTCTGAGAAGTCCCACAGTCCACCATTTGCAAGTTGGAGACCCAGGAAAGCTGGTGGTATAAGGTCTGGAATGGGAGCAAGGAGGGGGCAGAGGCTAGAACCAGTGATGTAAGTCTCTATCTGAATCTGAAAGCCTAAGAACCAAGAGCATCCCTGTCCCAGGGCAGGAGAAGAGAAGGTGGATGTCCCAGTTCAAGTAGAAGGAGAGAGAGCAAATTCACCCTTCATTCATATTTTATTCTATTTGGATCCTCGTGAACTGGGTGATGCCCACTCACATTGGGGAAGGCCATCTGCTTTACTCAGTTCACCAGTTCTAATGCTAATCTCTTCTGGAAGCACCCTCACAGACACATCCAGAAATAATGCTTTACCAGCTATCAGGGCATCCCTTAGCCCCATCAAGTTGGCACATAAAATTAATCATTATAGCAACTCAATTTAAAAGGGCTTATGCTTTCTAAAAGGGAAGTTAATTGATAAGTTATCATAATGATTTCAGGAAAGGTTGGATTCTGTTGTTCAAGTGATAATACTAGGATTTTCTGTTTGTTCTCATCTTTGATTTAATTCCTCCTCTACGGGTATAATTTTCATCCATGGTCTCCTCTTCTGGTGACAAAGATGAATCCAAGGGACACTATTTTTCAATTTTATCCATTCTGGAAGAAAGGAACTGTCTCTTTTTCAACCCACCCTGGAAATGTCAGTGGGGATATTTGGGGCTTATAGTGATACATGAACCAGCCACTAACTCGCCACTAGACAGAACAAGCTTACTGACAATGTCTGATTTATTAACATCTGATGGGTTTTGATTGAATTGGCTTCCCATTTCAACATCAGATCCTATAACCAGAGAAGATGCGAGACAAATAGTGCAACAGGTTGGACATAAAAATGAGTTTCTATACCCTTTTATAAATTGAGGACTCCGGGCTCTAGAGAAACTGCACAGATAATCTTTTTCTGCCTCTCATTTTATGTATGAGCAGGACTGAAAGGTTAAGTGACTTGTCCAATGATATAGAGCTAGTTAGTGACAGATCCGGGGTGAAACCCACTTCTTTTGACTCCACTTCAGTGACTTTCCCACTGCATAGCTCTGACTCATTTTAAAGGATAACTAATCACACTCTGATTTGTGATAAAGCTAACCAGTAGTCTCTTTTCTTTCTTTAAGACATGGATACCTTTCTCTCAAGTAGTTTTCATTGTTTCTGATTTGGTGCATCACTTAGACTGCTAAAAACATGGGGCAGGAATCTAGTTCTATGAAAATCTGTAGTGTTTTACTGGAACACTTAGCAATAATATATTTGGGAATCTCGTTTTTATTTCTTAGATCTGTAGCTTAAAAATTCCTCTAGAAAAATGTATTTGTTCAAATGAGCATGAATTAAAATATATTTTTCCTCTTGAGAGATGCAAATACACTGAAGAACCATTAGCAAATATAGTGAAGCAATATAACCTTCATAACCTCACTACCCAGGAATGATTACTATTAATACATTGGTGTATAACAATATTGTGTAATGAATTACATTATAAATACTGTTCTGTAACTTGCCTTTTCACTTAACAATATGTTGCAAACATTTTTCAAGTCAATAATTATGTAACCACATCATTAGTTGGAGTATAGCAAGTTTCATTATTTGAATAAATCCTTATTTATTTAACTATTCTCATGTTGTAATATTGCAAGAAAGGGGACACCTTCTAGGGCCAGGAAGTGGGCTCTTGACTAACACTCAGAAATGAATTATCTAAGGAGACATACATACTGAAAAAGCAAGAGACTGTATTGGAAAGGGAAGCCCCGGGGGAAGAGTAACAGGGTAAGGGAACCCAGGAGAACTGCTCTGCCTTGTGGCTCGCAGTATGAGGGTTTATGGTAATGGGGTTAGTTTCTGCGTTTTCTCTGGCCAATCACCTTTCTTGGCTCATATTTTGTCTGACTCAGGCTCCTTCCTGATGGCACATGCATCTCTCAGCCTAGATGGTTGCCAGGACATACCATCTCCTGCCCCTTCCTTTTGGCTTTTCCTGAATTTTTCAGGTTAGTTTTCAAGACTATGAACTGGTGTCTCCTTCCTCCTTTTTGCCCAAATTTTCCTGGTTACTTTTTAGAACACAGTGAATGTGTTCACAGTAAAAATGCAAATTTACCTGCATAGGGAGTTAAAGAACACAGTGCTGTGTTCTTTATCAGGACCTCCTATTACGAAACAACTCAAGCAAGGATTTATCATTGTGTCTGGCCAAGGTGGCAGTCTTGGTCAGCATTCCCTAACATTAAGACACTTCCTCTTTTTTTTTCTCACTATTATGAATAATACAATGATAAGTCTCCTGCAATGTATTTTTGGATATTTCAACCAAGATCCTTCAATTTTAAGGAACAGAAGTCAATCATGGCTAGCTTGAAGGGATGAAGCCTTTGCTGGAATGATTTGTAACTTACAAATTTACAAACTTACAAATTTGCATCACAGACTAAATGACTAGACATCAGAAAGGAGATATATCTGGGAAACTCTGAAGATCAAAGTAGCAGGAAAGTCTATTGAGGCCATGGGCATGAATCAACTTCAAATATTTTCTGACCTTGAGTCACCTCCACTGAAGTCTAGGGAATAAAGTCCGTAAAAGTTTCAGTTCAGTTCAGTCGCTCAGTCGTGTCCGATTCTTTGTGACCCCATGAATCGCAGCACACCAGGCCTCCCTGCCCATCACCAACTCCTGGAGTTCACTCAACTCACATCCATCGAGTCGGTGATGCCATCCAGCCATCTCATCCTCTGTCATCCCCTTCTCCTCCTGCCCCCAATCCCACCCAGCATCAGACTCTTTTCCAATGAGTCAACTCTTTGCATGAGGTGGCCAAAGTACTGGAGTTTCAGCTTTAGCATCATTCCTTCCAAAGAAATCCCAGGGCTGATCTCCTTCAGAATGGACTGGTTGGATCTCCTTGCAGTCCAAAGGACTCTCAAGAGTCTTCTCCAACACCACAGTTCAAAAGCATCAATTCTTCGGTGCTCAGCTTTCTTCACAGTCCAACTCTCACATCCATACATGACCACTGGAAAAACCATAGCCTTGACTAGACGGACCTTTGTTGGCAAAGTAATGTCTCTGCTTTTGAAAAGTTTACTTTGCTCTAAATCCACCATTTGGCCAAAAGAGCACTTGGCATCTTTATTTACAGTCCTACCAAAATCACAAAGAGATAGAATCATTTCCCAAAGAAAAATTCAAGGATTCAAATTAGAAATAAAGGAAGAGATGCTGGACAACTGAAAATGACACCATAATACACCTGCCTGGATATTTCTTTGATTAAATACCTAGAAATAAAAGTAATTAGGGGATATAGACTTATTTTTAAAATCTTCTAAATAATGCAAAAAAAATTGCCTGTTGAAAAGCTAATAGAGAGAAAGTTATTACTCATAATAATAGGCTTAGTAATAGGTTGTTAGAAGAAATCCCAGAAGGCCTCTCTCAGTCGGCCTTTCCTGTTACATCTAAGAATTACCATCAAAAACAGAGTGAACATGAGTGGAATCATACACCAAAATCCATCACTCTTCGTTCTGTACAATATATAGCTAGTGCTCAAAGTAAGAGGTCCAAAGGAGAGGAGGGTGAATGCATTTATTTCTTTGTAAAAATAAAGAAAGAAAGAGAGAGGACTAAATGGAAACTTCTGAAATCAAATTCCTTTTTTAAAAAAGTACTTATCATTTTGGCTGTACGGGGTCTTTGCTGCTGAGCAGGGACTTTCTCTAGTTGTGGCGAGAAGGAGGTACTCTCCAGCTGTGGCGCAGCTGCGGTGGCTTCTCTTGCTGGGGAGCACAGGGCTCTAGGGCACCATGGGCTTTGGCAGGGGCATGGGCTTGGTCGTTGCAGATGTCAGACCCCAGAGCGCATGCACAGTCGTGACGCATGGGCTTAGCTGCCCCGTAGCAAGTGGAATCTTCCTGGACCAGGGATTGAATACATGTGCCCTGCATTAGCAGGCAGATTCACAACCATTGGACCACCAGGGAAGTCCTGAACTCAGATTCTTATGTTTAAATACAATCATGTAAAACTCAGGAGACAGTTCAGCATGACTGTTTAGAACAAAGGATTTGGGTCCAAATGTTATCTAGCTTTAATTCAGGCTCTTACTTTCAAGCTTCTTCATTTCAAACAACCATCTTAGTTTCAGTTTCCTCATTGGAAAAATATGTCTAGCAAACTATTGTGAAGATTAAAGGAAGTAATTCTTATACAGATTAGGACATTTAGGAGAGTGGTTGGATTACAGCAAGTGCTCAACTAATATTAGCTCTTACTTTTATTACTAGTGGAGCGAAATGGCTTCAGTTCTTCCTAAAAGAATGCAAGGTTCTCTACTATTTCCCACCACTATCAGCAAATATTGGATTTGAAAAACTGTGCTAGAAAACTTATGGCTATGAAGAAATTGCTGGATGTTCTCCTAACACTTTGGAATAAATCTTACCTTTCCCATCTTCTCCTGGTTGATATTATGAGAGACATTTGACAGCCAACCTCCTTCCTTAGCAGATACATAACTGTACTTCATTTTTAATTAGTTTTTACTTATTAAACAGAAACAGACTCACAGACTTAGAGAACAAACTTATTGTTGTCGGGGAAAAATGGGGGGAAATGACAGTTAGGGAGTTTGGGATGGACAGGTACACACTGCTATATTTAAAATGGATAACCAACAAGGACCTACAATATCACACACGGAACTCTGCTCAAAGCCATGTGGCAGCCTGGATGGAAGCGGGGTTTGGGGAGAACAGATATATGCGTACGTATGGCTGAGTCCCTTTGCTGTCCTACTGAAACTATCACTACAGTGTTAATCAGCCAGACTTCAATACAAAGTAAAAAGTTTAATAAAAAAATATTTTTAATGAAAGTAATTTGAAATAACATTGAAACAAATATCTATGTATCTGTGATGTTGCTCTAGAAGTAGAATATTAAACATTATCAGAATTTTGAGAGTCATCCCTGTGTCCCTTTCTGATCACATCCTCTTTTTTCTTTTTAGAGGCAAATGCTTCTCAGATTTTGTGTTATTCATTCCTTGCTTTACTTTATAGATTTTCCACAGAAGTATGCATTCCCAAACACTAGTTTTGCCTGGTTTAGATAATATACAAAGAATCATAGGTAAATCAGTCTTTTATAGCTTACTTTTTGTGCTTAAAAAATTTTTTTAAAGATCCATGCATGTGGCTTTGTAGTTCATTCATTCTGATTGCTGCATAGCATTCTACTATATAAATGCACCTTAATTTATTTATAATTCCTTTGAAGATGGGCACTTGGAATACTATTATTTTGTTATTACAAATGCTGCTGCTGTAAAACATTATTGAACTTGTTTCCCAGGACACACATGAAAAGTTTCTCTAGAATGTATACCCATGAATGGAATCACTTCCCTGATAATATGCATGCTTAACTCTATCATGTAAGTGATAGACCCTTTCCTAAGTGGATATAACAGTTTATACAGCCAAAACCCGTGAACAAGACATCTTATTGTACTACATCCTCAACATCCACTAGAATTTTAGACTTTTTCTTTCAATATTGCCAGTCTGATGAGATAAAATGGTGTCTCATTAAATTCTTTTTGTAAATATCTTTATCGAATTTGTTACAATACTCTTTCTGTTTTATGTTTTGGTCTTTTGGCCGCAAAGCATGTGGAATCTTAACTCCCTGACCAAGGATCGAACCTGCAGCCCCAGCACTGGACTGCCAGTTCAGTCGCTCAGTCATGTCTGACTCTTTGTGACCCCGTGGACTGCAGCACACCAGGCCTCCCTGTCCATCAACTCCCAGAGTTTACTCAGACCTGTGTCCATTGAGTCAGTGATGCTATCCAACCATCTCATCCTCTGTCGTCCCCTTCTTCTGCCTTCAATCTTTCCCAGCATCAGGGTCTCTTCAAATGAGTCAGTTCTTCGCATCAGCTGGCCAAAGACTGTCAGGTTAAGTCCCGTATCTCAATAAATTTTGTGATTAATAATGATGTTAACACATTACATTTGTGGGCTATTCATGTTTCCTTTCCTTTCAAAGTTCATTTTCTAGTGTGAGGTTTTCTTCCTTTTTCTTGTTGATTTGTAGAAGCTATGCAGTCTTCCTTGGTTATACATGTAGCAGAAATGTCTGCAGTTTTTTATTTAATTTTTTCACTTTCTTTATGGTAGGGAGCTGGTATTTGCAGACATGAAGAAGAACCTGAGCATCCAAATAGCTTCTGAGACATAGTCTCCTGCAAGACCCCTGTGTGATCTGCTTTACTATCTGGATTCTTCTCTTATCCTTTGTGTCTAAGCTTTATCTTTCTCTCTGCAAAGAATGAATTGCAATCCTGAAAATCAGCCCACTTACCTGGAGCTTTGAACCTAAGAATCCGGTCCTACTTCTTGTGCTTCGATTATTGGCCTGAACCCTTTATTTTGTACAAAAGCCCAGAGCCCAGGTCTACTGCTTGCCTGACTTTGAGTATCCCAAATTCCAAGTATCTTACTTGCTGAACATAGATGAAGATTCCCACGATCCAAACACATAGGTGTGGGTAATCTGGACCTTCTCAGGTTGACCATGAGCTACCTATAGCTTGGACTCATGGTCATATAAATTTCTTTGAAATATATCTTTTGCCACTGTCTAAGCCTCATCTGAGTGCTGTGCTAAGTCGCTTCAGTCGTGTCCAACTCTGTGTGACCCCATGGACTGTAGCCCACCAGACTCTTCTGTCCATGGGACTCTCCAGGCAAGAGTACTGGAGTGGGTTGCCATTTCCTCTTCCAGGGGATCTTCCTGACCCCACTTACAAAACATGGTTGGATCTTCACAGACAGAATGGCTGAAAAATTAAAGTGGTTTATTAACTCTATAAGTTATAGAATTATAACTATATAAGCCTATATATATATGTATAATATATGTGAAAATATATTTAGTTCCCATTTTATACATGTAATGTATATGTGTGTGTGTGTGTGTGTGTATGGAGATACGTATGTATGTGTATGTTATTGCTGATGCTCAGTTGCTAAGTCGTGACTGACTCTTCACCACTCCATAGATTGCAGCACGCCAGGCTCCTCAGTCCTCCACTATCTCCCAGAGTTTGTTCAAATTCATGTCCATTGAGTCGGTGATGCCACATAACCATCTCATCCTCTGCCACCCCTTCTCCTTCTGCCTTCACTCTTTCCCAGCATTAGGGTCTTTTCCAATGAGTGGGCTCTTCATATCAGGTAGCCAAAGTATTGGAGCTTCAGCATCAGTCCTTCCAATGTATATTGAGGGTTAATTTCCTTGAGGTCGACTGGCTTGATCTCCTTGCATTCCAAGGGACTCTCAAGAGTCTTCTCCAGCACCACAATTTGAAAGAATCAATTCTTCGGTGCTCAGCCTTTTTTGTGGTCCAACTCTCATATCCATACACAACTGCTGGAAAAATCATAGCTTTGATTACATGGACCTTTGTTGGCAAATGATGTCCAAGTTTGTCATAGCTTTCCTTCCAAGAAACAATTGTCTTTTAATTTCAGGGCTGCAGTCACCATCCAGAGAGGCCATCTATTTATATTTGTGTAACCTCTGTCCTTGTTTCAGAGTCCATTTCAATGTGGCAGGAATTGTAGAAGATAAGGCCATTAGGGAATTACAGGTAATGGCTCTACTGATTAGGCACTGTGTTGCTTCAAGATGGAGCACAAACCTACAAACCACACTTTAGTGCTTAGATGTTGCTTAGATTTGTAGCCAATTTAGGTAAAATATCTCAAATCACTTTGTGATTGGAGAGCAGCCAGGTGATAGTGAAACCTGATCTGTGGTTCCAAGAGAGATATCACAGGCTGCAGTTTAGTAATTAGAGATGTAAGATTTTTAAAATTACCAAAGTGGAAGAAACCATACAGTTTTAGCCTGGCTTCTAGATTGCAGTTGTCATAGAGAAGCTCAGAGAAGAAAAGTGGTCATGTTAGGAAGTGAAATTCAAACCCACGTACCTGAAAGTTTCAACTATTGTAATTTGAAGCTTGCTAATATCTGTATGTGCAGATAATAAAGAAAAGATCATTTATTTCTTCAGTTATTCAGAGAATAAATGTATGCACCATCCTTTCTGTATGTTTCCACTTAATAACCAGCAATATTGTTGGTGGTTTAGTTGCTAATTCGAGTCCAACTCTTGCCACCTCGTGGACTGTAGCCTGCCAGGCTTCTCTGTCCATGGGATTCTCCAGGCAAGAATACTCAAGTGGGTTGCCATTTGAACATAAACACTGGCATGAGGCTCCTTTGATTTTCTGAGCTTGGACTAAATTCCCTTCATCTCTCCCTCTGATCCTCTTTTGCTCTCCTTCAGGCCTCATCTGAAAGCCACTTCCTCATGAAGGCCTTTGCTGGACCCCTTGACCAGGGAGATTCACTTGCTTTATGCACACTTGGCATCATACATTTGTCCTCTCATAATCTTCATCATCCTTATGATCACTAGGTTATTATTTGTTCTTCCTTTGCAACTATCAGAGACCAGGTCTGGCTTGCACACTACTGTATACCCAAGACACAGATCAGTGCCTAGAACATAGTAGGTGCTGAGTCAGTGTGTGTTGAATAAAACAATGGGTAAATGAAGGATGAAAAGCAAGTTAGTGCCAAGACTGAACATAGAAACTGAGTCTTCTCAGCAAAAGAGACACTGATGTATAGAACAGTCTTTTGGACTCTGTGGGAGAGGGCAAGGGTGGGATGACTTGGGAGAATGGCATTGAAACATGTACATTATCATATGTGAAATGGATTGCCAGTCCAGGTTCGATGCATGAGACAGGGTGCTCGGGGCTGGTGCACTGGGATGACCCAGAGGGATGGGATGCGGAGGGAGGGGGGAGGGGGGTTCAGGATGGGGAACGCATGTACACCCGTGGCGAATTCATGTCAATGAATGGCAAAACCACTACAATATTGTAAAGTAATTAGCCTCCAATTAAAATAAATAAATTTATATTAAAAAAAAGAAACTGAGTCTTCTGATTTTCAGGATTAACACATTCTTGCTACCCCCTGTACTCATTTATTGACTATGCCAAAGCCTTTGACTGTGTGGATCACAATAAACTGTGGAAAATTCTGAAAGACATGAGAATATCAGACCACCTGATCTTCCTCTTGAGAAATCTGTATGCAGGTCAGGAAGCAACAGTTAGAACTGGACATGGAACAACAGACTGGTTCCAAATAGGAAAAGGAGTACATCAAGGCTGTATATTGTCACCTGGTTTATTTAACTTCTATGCAGAGTACATCATGAGAAATGCTGGACTGGAAGAAACACAAGCTGGAATCAAGATTGCCAGGAGAAATATCAATAGCCTCAGATATGCAGATGACACCACCCTTATGGCAGAAAGTGAAGAGGAACTAAAAAGCCTCTTGATGAAGGTGAAAGTGGAGAGTGAAAAAGTTGGCTTAAAGCTCAACATTCAGAAAACGAAGATCATGGCATCCGGTCCCATCACTTCATGGGAAATAGATGGGGAAACAGTAGAAACAGTGTCAGACCTTATTTTGGGGGGCTCCAAAATCACTGCAGATAGTGACTGCAGCCATGAAATTAAAAGATGCTTACTCCTTGAAAGGAAAGTTATGACCCACCTAGATAGCATATTCAAAAGCAGAGACATTACTTTGCCAACAAAGGTCCGCCTACTCAAGGTTATGGTTTTTCCTGTGGTCATGTATGGATGTGAGAGTTGGACTGTGAAGAAGGCTGAGTGCCGAAGAATTGATGCATTTGAAGTGTGGTGTTGGAGAAGACTCTTGAGAGTCCCTTGGACTGCAAGGAGATCCAACCAGTCCCATTCTGAAGGAGATCAGCCCTGGGATTTCTTTGGCGGGAATGATGCTGAAGCTGAAACTCCAGTACTTTGGCCACTTCATGCGAAGAGTTGACTCATTGGAAAAGGCTCTAATGCTGGAAGGGATTGGGGGCAGGACGAGAAGGGGACGACAGAGGATGAGATGGCTGGATGGCATTAATGACTCGATGGACATGAGTCTGAGTGAACTCCGGGAGTTGGTGATGGACAGGGAGGCCTGGTGTGCTGCGATTCATGGGGTTGCAAAGAGTCGGACACGACTGAGCGGCTGATCTGACTTGATACTCATTTCAGCCCCTAAACTCTATTTAGGGCGTCTGAGGTGACACTAGTGATGAAGAACCTGGCTGCCAATGTGGGAGACATAAGAGATGTGGGCATAGAGGAGGGCATGGCAACCCACTCCAGTACTCTTGCCTGGAGAATCCCATGGACAGAGGAGCCTGGCAGGCTACAGTCCATGGGATCGCAAAGAGTCAGACACGACTGAAGTGGCTTAGCACACACAGGCTCTATTTAGGGATGCTCAGAGGATGCCATTTCCTCACTTCCCATGTGAATAACTGCCCTTTCACAATGATTTTCTGGGAAAATTTCCCACATATTTTTTGCTTGCTTTGGGACATGCCCTATGCATGGATTGAGGAACAAGGGGTGTGAATGCCACTCGTAAAGTGCTTCTTCTTTAAGAGGACAAGATAGGATACACACTCTACAACTGGACTGCTTGGGTTCAAACCTCAACACCCTCATTTACTAGAGGGAGGAACTTGGGCAAGAGATTTAACTTCTCTCTGCCTCAGTTTCCTTATCTGTAAAGTGTAGATAATAACAGTGCCTATCTCATAGAGTTGCCACGAGAATCAAACAGTTAATATTTGTAAAGCATCAGAATGATGGGTGTTCATGGCAAACACTACATAAATACTAGGTATTACTATTGCTTTTTGGTTTGCTTTTGTCTTTTACAAAAAAGTTATGGACAGAAATTTAATTCTGGGAAAGTGTGCTTACTCCAGTATGATTTTCTTTCTTTTTTTGTTCAGTTCAGTTCAGTCGCTCAGTCATGTCCAACACTTTGCGACCCCATGGACTGCAGCACACCAGGCCTCCCTGTCCTTCACCACCTCCCGGAGCCTGGTCAAAGTCATGTCCATCGCATTGGTGATGCCATGCAACCATCTCATCCCCTGTCGTCCCGTTTTCCTCCCGCCTTCAAGCTTTCCGAGCATCAGGGTCTTTTCCAATGACTCAGTTCTTTGCATCAGGTGGCCAAAGTATTGGAGTTTCAGCTTCAGCATCAGTCCTTCCAATGAATGTTCAGGACTGATCTCCTTTAGGATGGACTGGTTGGATCTCCTTGCAGTCCAAGGGATTCTCAAGAGTCTTCTCCAATACCACAGTTCAAAAGCATCAATTCTTGGCGCTCAGCTTTCTTTATAGTCCAACTCTCATATCCATACATGACTACTGGAAAATCCATAGCTTTGACTAGACAGACCTTTGTTGGTAAAGTAATGTCTCTGCTTTTTAATAAGCTGTCTAGGTTGGTCATAACTTTTCTTCCAAGGAACAAATGTCTTTTAATTTCATGGCTGCAGTCACCATCTGCAGTGATTTTGAAGCCCAAAAAATAACATCAAGATCAATAATGTTTAAATGTATTCAACATCAATAATGTTCAAATGTATTAAACATTATTTTAAGTATAGTTGGTTTACAATGTCGTGTTAATTTCTGCTGTACAGCAAAGTGATTCAGTTATACACAGATTCATTCTTTTGCAGAGGCATGAGTCATTCCATTATGGTTTATCACAGGATATAGAATATGGTTCCCTGTGCTATAGACTAGGACCTTGTTGTTTATAAGTTTTCATCTGCTAATTCCAAACTCCCTATCCATCTCCCCTCATCCCCCACTCCTCCTTGACAATCACAAGTCTATTCTGTGTCTCTGAGTCTGTTACTTAGATAAGTTCATTTATATCATGTTTTAGACTCCACATATAAGTGATATATGGTATGGTCTTTCAGACTCACTTGATTCAGTATGATAATCTCCAAGTGCACCTGTGCTGCAAATAACATTATTTCGTTCTCTTTTATGGCTGAGTAGTGTTACATTTTGTATATGTACCACGTCTTTATCCATCCATCTGTGGATGGACATCTAGGTTGCTCCCATGTCTTGACTACTGTCAATAGTCAAGACACCATTTTCTTGTGACAGTCAAGACACTGTGAATAGTGTAGCACCATTTTCTTGCCTTTTGTGCAGAGTTAAGGAAACCATGGCTGCCATAGTTTTGGTTAATTCATGTGTGTCTGTCTCCATCCTTACTGACTGCGTGATGCTGGCCAAATGCCTTATCCTCTCGAAATCTTGCTTTCCTCACCAGCAATAATAGCAGTAACAGCAGTAGTAATGCTCACCTCATAGCCTTCTGTAAGAGTTAAAACAGAAAGGAAATCACCCAATGCTTCCTAATACATGGGAGAACCTGAGGAGTAGTTGCCTGTAGCAGTGGTACCCCCAAAATGGGCATAGCTCCCAACTTCTGGGCCAGTGGTCCCTCTGCTGGCCCTTCCTCCAGGAACTGACCAGCCCTGGAAAACCAGTGTGCTTTCTTGATGTTAAAAGGAAATACCTTCAACACTAAGACTGCATCTGTAGGCAACAAAGCTTAGCTAGTTTCCTGTTGATCTAACTTTTCAACAGATGTTAAAAATTAACTGAGCATCTTACAAGGCATTCTATTTTGCATCATGGGGGGAATAGTGATGGGTTTGATTTCCTCCTTCAGGTCAATTAAAAGGAAAAAGAGACTCAAATTTATCAAAGATCAAAAGAGGGTAAAATGGAAATTGCCCTTTCTGGACATATTATATAAATGGAATCATACAACGTATGTCTTTAACTTAACATTAGGTTTCCAAGTTTCTTCCATGTTGCTGCACATATCAGTATTATGCTCCTTTTTATGATCAAATAGTATTTTGCTGTATGGACATACCATAGGTCTGCAAGTGGGATGGAGTTGAACTCTAACCAGACATAAGCAATGTTGTTGGGATGTTAGTAAAACTACTTTAAAGTTGGATTATTGTAATGCTTTCACAACTCAGAAAGTTTATTAAAACCTGTTAAATTATATACTTAACACCAATTAATTTTATAGTATGTAAGCCATACCTCAATAAAATTGCTAATAAAAACAATTAAGTGCAAAGAGCACTCAGAGTCAGAAAATCATTTCTGGCTTTGGATATTAAGTAAGGCTTCCTGGAAGAGGTGATGGTTTGATACATCGTATTGGCACAAGTCCTAGATAACGTGGATCAGTGCCTGCTATAAGCCAATCATGTGTTACCCACTTAATTGCCAAGAAGACCCAGTTTTACAGATGAAGCCTGGGCTTCCCTGGTGGCTCAGAAGTAAAGAATTTGCCTGCTAATGCAGGAGAAGTGGGTTCAATCTCTGAGTCAGGAAGATCCCCTGGAAAAGAAAATGGCAACCCACTCCAGTATTCTTGACTGGAAAAATCTCATGGACAGAGGAGCTTGGTGGCCTACAGTCCTGGGGTAGCAAAAGAATCAGACAGGACTTAGCAACTAACAACAACAGCCTACATCTAGATGACAAGTGAGTTTTTCAGGGTTACCCAAGGAGTACTTGGGGGGATGAAGCTAGAGGCCACCTCTTGACAGCATCAAAGTCCATGCCTGGCACCTCTGTAGAATCCTGCCTCTGGCCTCAACTCCTAAATCTCTGGCTGGGTGTATGAGGATGCAGTGATTTTGTGAGCAATCTGTCATCATCTGGTTTCCTGAAAGATGACCTAATTTGCCACTATCTAACTGAATTCAAACATCACGGAGAGGCAACATAACAAACAAACCCTTCTAATCGTGCTGCTTAAGGCAAATGAATCGCTCAGATATGAAATCAGAATTGCGCTCTCAAAGTGCAGGAGAGCTGAAGGACGCATCATCTCATCGTACTATCATGTTGATTCCAATTACATCTTCACCTTCAGCCTGACGATGTGACATTATACTTCTCGGTCACTGGCTGCAGAAGCGCCTATCCTTTTATTTCTCTCATTATATATGAGCCTTGTTGTACTTCATCGATCTCTGCAAATACTCTGCTGTTTACAATTTTGATAATCTCTGTGTAATCTGCAGAAGGAATTGGATTCCTACAAAGGCAGCTGAGTTTTCAGCATCACTGGGGTGAGGGGAAAGTGGGGGAGCTGAGGCTCGGAAAGTCTGCACCCCCTTGAAATGCAGGCTCTTTTTTATTCTCCAGTTAAAGCTGACCTTTTCTCTCAGGCTTGAAAGGTTAAGTCCTAATTTGTTTGGATACTGTAACAGAAAAATATGGTTCCTTTAAATGAAGCAAGACTGTAAGAGTCACACCTTGCTGGCCCCTTAGGTTCCATCACTGCCTTGGCTGGTGATTATTTCATTCCAGAAAGTAAGGATGAAGAGGTTCTCATATCTTTTAAAAAAATCACTCTCTTATGGAAACACCACACACATGCACACACACACATACACACACACACACACACCTCAGAGTCTATGGTTTATGCTACTTTTATATGATAATTTTCACACTTTTCCATCAGTGAAAGTACATGGAAAGAACTTTATTGTCTTCTTATCTTGATTCTGCCACTTTCTAGCTGGGTAACTTTGGGCAAAGTAACTTCTCTGATTCTTAGTTGCCCCACACTTGAAATTCACATTATAAAGTTGTTATGAGGATACATTTGTAAATTTGTAAAATTCATTGTTGGCACAGAGTAAGCATTCAAGTTTGTTAGCTACATAAAAGGAGAGAAAAAAATGACACACGGATACTATCTTGCCAAAGCTTAGACGATGGGTGGAGGGTGGTCTTTTCAGATTATTCTCAGAAAAGTAATACCTTGAAAAGAAGGAAGTCATATCAAAGAGAATGACCTTGAGGCACAGAAGCTATAGGGCAGACTAGAGTTTGTAAGCTACGTCATCCCTCAAAACCGAGATTCCACCTGTGAGACCCAAGTGTTCAACGACAGTTGAATGGATTTTTACTCTTTTTAAAGAAGTGCAGGGGGTTATCTTACCATTTGTTCTTGTTGTGTTGTTCAGTCACTAAGTCATGTCCCACTCTTTATGACTCCATGCACTGCAGCACACCAGGCTTCCTTGTCCTCCACTATCTTCCAGAGTTTGCTCAGTCTTATGTCCACTGAGTTGGTGATGCCGTCTAACCATCTTATCCTCTGTCGCCCTCTTCTCCTCTTGCCTTCAATCTTTCAGCATCAAGGTCTTTTCCAATCATTCAGCGCTTTGCATCAGGTGGCTAAAGTACTGGAGCTTCATCTTCAGCATCAGCCCTTCCAATGAATAGTCAGGGTTGATTTCCTTTAGGATTGACTGGTTTGATCTCCTTGCAACCCAAGGGATTCTCAAGAGCCTTCTTCAGGACCACAATTTGAAAGCATCAGTTCTTCAGCACTCAGCTGACAACTAAGCACAGCACAGCCTTCTTTATGATCCAATTCTCATCCTTACATGACTACTGGAAAAATCATAGCTTTGACTACATGGGTCTTTTGTTCTTATTCTAGTGATAGTTTTCAGATTAAAAAACCTGTAAGTTTTCAACACTAAGAAACTATTGAAAATAAATCTATTTCATAGAAATAACTAAAATAATAATATAATTCTTCAAGCATTGCTACAAAAGGATGTTGAAAAAAAAAAACCCAATGCATTTAGGGAACAGTATGAAAAGATAGGAGCTTTTCTGGTGACTCAGCAGTAAAAGAACCTGCCTGCCAATGAAGGAGACACAGATTCAATCCCTGGGTCAGAAAGATCCCCTAGAGAAGGAAATGGCAAGCCACTCCAGTATTCTTGCCTGGGAAATCCCATGCACAGAGGAGCTTGGCGGGCTACAGTCCATGGAGTTACAAAGAATTGGACACAACTGAACAACTAACACTTTCAATCTTCTTTTTCACCAGTATGTGGGATCCAGGCGTCAGGAGTTCTTCCTTGATCAGGGCATCATGTTAACTTGTAAGATGGTCACATTCCCAGGTTGACAGCTAAGCTGGGGACTGTGCACCGCCATATGCACATATTTTGAGACGACACACCTCTTTCTACTGTTGCCTGTCTCCTTGTTCCCCAGCTTCAGGATGTAAGCTGTCAGGGGCTTGAGAATGGTAGCAAGGAAACCAGATGTGGATGAAGTCAGGTGCTGGGTATATGGCCCTCTCACAGAAGGTGGTCCGTGCAGCTCAGCTCATACAGAGCGAGAGCTACTCTGCTCCCTATGCCTATAGTAATTTGAGTAGCTGCCTTTTCCAAACCTCGTATTTGCAGGTTTGGCTCTGATTATGCATGAGCTTAGTCATTCAGTTGTATTCGACTCTGTCATCCCATGGACTGTAGCTCACCAGGCCTCTGTCCATGGGATTTGCCAGGCAAGGACACTGGAGTGGGTTGCCATTTCCTCCTCCAGGAGATCTTCCCGATCCAGGCACTGAACCGGTATCTTCTATATCTCCTGCATTGCAGGCAGATTCTTTACCTGCTGAGGCATATTGGCCCAGCTCAGTTCTCCAACTGAAAGTCTCAAGACACCTGATCTCAGTCCCACCCACCAATTCCCATGATTTTGCCCTTCAGTGGCCGGAAAGAAGCCTCTGTGATACTCAATTAGTGGTGGGTGCCTACTTGGCTGTGATCAGATCTGGGGTCTCAAACAACGTATGGTAGGAACTCTGCCACCCTAATGACTAGACTTTTCTTTTGCAGGAACTCTAACTTTCTTTTTGACTTTATCATGGTAGAAATAAATATGTTTCGATGGAAAACTTTGCCTTATGTGGAGCATACTACTCCAGCTTGGGAGATATGGGCTCCTCCATGTACATGTTGTAGCACACAGACTTACTGTGTCCTTACAAACTGAGATCCACAAAGTTAAAACCAGTTTCACAGAGGGATGCTCTCATCCTTGTGCTTGCCTCCACATCATTTATATAAGTGATAAAACGTGTTCATTGTGGAAAACCAAGTGTACAGAATACAAACATTTCTAAAATCTTACAAACAGAAAGATTTGTAAATCCACAAACAGAAACTCTGTCAATATTTAGTATATTTCCCTATAGGGTCTAACCTTCCTCTCTCTACATGTAGATACAGATATAATAGACATAAGTATCTATATATATATGCATAAGTATATATACATATACCCGCACACTTTTTGTTTTCTACACAATTAAGATTATAGAATATACAATATATCCTAGCTTACATTCAGATATTTTGCATAATAAAATATCATATGCATTACTTTGTGTTACTAAATATCCTCTGCAATGTGCTTTTAATGGCTTAATAATATTTCATTGTATGTCCATACCATAATTTATTTCACAAATCTCCTATTGTGAATATTTTTTAAATTTATCACTATTATAAATACTGCTGTGATAATAGCACGTGTGGCATTTCTGAATATTTTCTTTGGATAAATTCCTGGAAGCAGAATTACTAAGGGAGAGAATATAAACACTTGCATAAGCCTTTTGATATATCTTGCCAAATTACCCTCAAGAAAGGATAAAACAATTTATTCTCCTACCATCAGTGAATGTATTATCTCACCACACTCTTGACAACAAGAGGCATTCCATATATAATCTCACTCTTTGTCAGTTTGATAGATGAATAATGGCATCTTGTTGTTGTTTTAATTTGCATGTATTTGATTACAAAATCAGATGATTCTTTTAACCTTATATGGTCCATATGTATTTCTTCATTTGTGAAGAGTCAGTTTATGTTCCTTCTTTTCTATTGGGTGTTCTTCATTTCTTTATTGATCCACAGAGTTTATTTACATATCAAATACATTAAAAAAAACTTGTGATAAGGATGTGCAACCTGGATGGGAGGGTTGGTTTGCAGGAAAATGGATACCTGTGTATGAATGGCTGAGTCTATGGGCTGTAAACCTGAAACTATCACAACATTGTTAATTGGCTACATCCCAATTCAAAATAAAAAATTAAAGAATGTGCATAGAAAACAGGTTGGTGGAATAAACTCTAGCTCATCAGTAATCATTATTCCAACTCTGGACATCAGGATAAGCGGTACGAAGGAAGCTAGTTATTCTGCTTGCCTCCCTCACCTGACCAGCTTCCACCCTTTTCTATCCTGCTCTGTGCCTCGAGGTTGGCCTCTATGCAGTGGATTCTTAGGATTCCCTTGCCTTCTGTTTTCCAGCTGGTTTTGGCAAATGAGCATCAGCAACGTTGGATCAGAGGGCAGGAGGCGAGAGGAGAATGGGTGTGTCCTCCCCAACCCTGCCTGCCTTGCTGTGGTTCTTGTAGAA
>NW_011494644.1:8740223-8759634 GCF_000754665.1 Bison bison bison
CCTTCCTCTGTGGTCACAGCTTCTGTCCATCAGCTTGGCCTTGATTCCACAGACCCGATTGATGATCTAAAACTCTTCCCTGGCCACTTTCAACCTCGTGGGTCAAGAGCCTCCTGCTGCTGGTGGGGCTTAGTCCTTCACCATGCCTTGTCAATTTCCTTCTCCCTGCCCACACGCTCTGCATGCTGCACCATAATTGAATTCTTTTCTGCTTTCTGCCACCACCCTGTCTCATATAAGACGTGCTTAACTTTTCATTAGAAATATTTTTTAATGTTCATTGCTTTCATTTTTCACAATAATCATGCATTCATTTTGTGATTAACTAAAAATCCTTGTTTTGGGGCTTACCTGGGGGCTCAGTGATAAAGAATCTGCCTGCCAATGCAGGAGACACGGGTTTGATCCCTGTTCTGGAAGATTCCACATGCCATGTATCTACTAAGCCTGTGTACCACAACTACCGAGCCTGTACTCTAGAGCCAGGGTGTTGCAGCTACTGAGCCCACAGGCTGCAACTGCTGAAGTCCATGCACCTCGAGTCTGCTCTCCACAATAAGAAAGTCGCTGCAATGAGAAGGCTGTGTATGGAAGCTACAGAGTCGCCCCTGCTCTCTACAACTAGAGAAAAATCTATGCAGCAGCAAAGACCCAGCACAGTCAAAAATAGATTTAAAAAATAAAATTAAAAAAATTACAATTATTGTTTTCCCTGGCCACTTGTATTTGCTTTTCTATGATTTGACAGACATTGCCATTTTTTCTGTTATTATTAGCCTCTTTATTTCAACATGGAAGTGTTCATTCACTAATGTAGATTTTTAGCCATTGCATATCATCTCTGTTTCCAGGAGAAGGGCATGGAAACCCACTCCAGTATTCTTGCCTAGAAAATCCCATGGACAGATGAGCCTGACAGGCTACAATCCGTGGGATTGCAAAAGAGCTGAAATTGACTTAGCAACTGAGCACACATAATCATCATCTCTGTTGCAAATGACCCTGAAACCTGTATTTGTCTTTTGACTCTGTTTAAAATTTGGTTTAATATGTAAACATCATAAAATACTCAGTCAGATGGCCTATATATCCTTCTGTAGTCCTTGTGTCAAAAGTAAAAGTGTTAGTCACCCAGTCATGTCTGACTCTTTGCAACCCCATGGACTGTATGTAGCCCACCAGGTTCCTCTGTCCATGGAATTCTCCAGGAAGGAATACTGGACTGGGTAGCCATTCCCTTCTCCAGGGGATCTTCCCTACTCAGGGATCAAACCCAGGTCTCCTGCATCGCAGGAAGATTCTTTACCACCTGGGCTACCAGGAAAACTAGTCCTGTCCCAATCCATAAGGCTTTACTAGCCTAAGAATTTGTAGGTGCCATCTCTTCAATTTTTTAATAATATTTCAACTTAGATTTCATTTATAAGTTGATTGATTTTCCAGTTGATGATAATTTTTGGCCATTATGAAGAATGTTGTTAAGAATGCTCCTGTGCAGTCTTGGTATGGGTATAGAATTTATTTTTTATATGATGTGAGGTAGGGATTCAGACTCATTTATAGTCAGAAAATTTTAAGTCAATGTAATAAAAAATATCACTCTGCTCTCAATAGTTTGGAGAAAATTGGAAATTTTAGCATATTCCTGGTAGGCATAAGGGGCAAACTGTTGTCTCAAAGCTTACTGAAAGAAGTGTAAATTTTTACACTCCTTTTGGAAAGTAAAATGGCAATATCTCTTGAAATTAAAAGTATACATGCTGTTCAACCCAGCCATTCCACATCTGGGAATCTCACCTTAATAATAAAAACATCAATATATTAGGACACAGATACCAGGATATTTGTAGCAGCATTGCATGGAGTGGCAAAAAATAAGTGTCAATAACAAAGAAAGAGGTGAAAAATCTATATAATTCTATTGAACATTTTGCAACTGCTTAAAAAAGTGAATTACAGGTGTAACAGAAGCATTTCTATGAGAAATGAAAGGTATAGAAAAGAAAAGAAAAGAAAGGTATAGAAATGAGTTTATGATACTATTTTATTAAGCTAACAATGGCAAAAAAGGTGTGTGTGTGTGTGTGTGTGTGTTTGTAAGTTTTCAAATAGTTACATGAAATAGAGAAAGGCAGGGAAGAATTCACAGGTGTTTTGTTAGTACAGATTATATGATTATGGGACTTGGGAGTGGGACGAAAAAGAACAACTCTAATGGAAAAACAGAACTCCCCACTCACTATATGATCCTTTTTGGTTTGCTACATATATCTGCATATATATGCATAAGCAAATTAGTAAAAAGATTATATTTATATCTATTGACTTGTAAGATTGTCAAGCATGAAATTCAAGTGGCATAGTAACATATAAATAAACAGAAAAAAAATTTCAATCATATACATATGATGATGTATAACTTAGAAGAAAAGTTGACACATTCTATCATGTCAAGGGTTGTAAGGGTAAAAAGGAGGAGAGATCGGAGAAGTGGGAAAGCGGAAATGACGATTGCATAGATACAATTTTGTATTGTATTATTTCAATCAAAGTACTTGAATAATATGAAAAAGTTTAATGTATTTTTTAAAACATACACGTGGAAAAGAGAAAAAAGATGGATGGCCTATGATAGGGCTATGTCTCAGGTGAATAAGAAGGTAGATATTAACATGGCCCAAGGGAAACTGGGATGATCTCAGAGAGGAGGCTGTCTGAAACAGATCTTGGAGGAAGAGAACAAATTCCTCAGGTAGAGAAGTAAGGCATTTCACATAGAGCACAGAGCATGAGCAAGGACAGGAAGATCTAAAAAACATCCCCTAAAAATTAAATGAGACTGGAGAGAAAGAAGTAATTTGGGGCTCTATCATAGCATACAGAGACCTTGGGGTTTTACACTACAGCTCAATACATTTGAATCGCAAGACCATTGGCATTTTGGGCCAGACGAGTCTGTTGTAGGAAGTTCTAGGACGTTTAGCAGCACCTGGATCTCCATTCATTAGATGGTAGTGGCAGCACCCTGCCTCCGGTTGTGAAAACCAAGCACATCTCCAGATGTTATTAAGTGTCACAATGGGGACAAAATGAGAATCACTGATATAGCTGATGGACTTCCCAAGTGGTGCTGGTAGTAAAGAACCCACCTGCCAATGCAGGAGACTTAAGAGACTTGAGTTGAATCCCTGGGTGGGGAAAATCCCCTGGAGGAGGGCGTGGCAACCCACTCCAGTTTATTTACCTGGAGAATCCCATGGACAGAGGAGCCTAGAGGGCTACAGTCCATGGGGTCACAAAGAGTCAGACACGACTCAAGTGAGATAGCATGCACACATGCACAATATAGCTGAGGTGATGTGAAAGTCGCTCAGTCATGTCAGACTCTTTGCGACCCCATGGACTGTACAGTCCATGGAATTCTCCAGGCCAGAATACTGGAGTGGATAGCCTTTCCCTTCTCCAGGGAATCTTCCCAACCCAGGGATCGAACTCAGGTCTCCTGCATTGCAGGCAGATTCTTTACCAGCTGAGCCACAAGGGAAGCGCTAAGCCTTAATATGGCATAGTTTTTAAAGGACTTGAGTAAACTGGATCCGTACTGATTCATAGAGTAACCTTTCTGGTAGAAGATAGATTGGAAAGGGAGAGACTGGAGGCAGGGAGATGACTAAGGAGGATGCTGCAGTGATCCAGGTGAGAAAGGAGGACAGCTTGGATTAGGCTCCAGGAGGATACTCTTCCCTCTACCTTCATCTCAAATCTACTGCCTCCTCTCCATCCCTACAGCTGTTGTCCTGGTTCAGATCACCCTCTTAATTCCTCACCTTGTCTACTTGCCTCTAGTCTGTCCTCTTTCTTCCATCCATTCTCTATGCTGTTGCCAAAAGAACTCTCTATTTAAAAAAAAAAAAATTATGTATTTGTTTTTTCGCTGTGCTGGGTCTTTGTTCCTGAGCGTTTTTTTGTTTTTTGTTTTTCTAGTTGCGGCCAGCAGGGGCTGCTACTCTCCAGCTGCGGTGAGTGGGTTTCTTATTGCGATGGCTTCTCTTGTTTTGGAACACAGGCTCTAGGGTGTGCAGACTTCAGTAATTGTGGCACATGGGCTCAGTAGTTGCGGCTCCCAGGCTCTAGAGCACAGGCTCAACAGTTGTAGGGCACAGGTTTGGCTGCTACATGGCATGTGGGATTTTCCTGAATCGGGGATTGAACCTGTGTCTCCTTCATTGGCAGGTGGATTCTTTACCACTGAGCCAGCAGGGTAGTCCAAGAACTTTCTTCAAAGCAAACCCAAACATGTTCATTCTCATCTTGGGAATCTTACATGGCCCAATCACAGCAGGATCAAGAATCAGTGTGGAAAACAAGCCCCCTTTTGAGCTGGGCACTGCTCTGCCTACTTCTCTTGTCTCCTATTTGTCAATTTCTAGGTCATATCTCATGATGAGTGACTCGTAATCTCCTGAATGTATCTTACCTTCCTTAATGACTTCTTCTAAGCCCTTTTCTCCTCCCTCTCATCTGTCAAGACTTACCACAAAGTTTACCTTCTCTGAAAAGCCTTCTTCACCCTGCCTAGGGTAGAGTTGAAGATTCCTTTTCTGGTTTTCAATTCTATGATGTTTATCATGCTGTATCATAATATCCTGATCGTCTGTCCATCTACTCCACTTGCCTGTGAGTTCTTCCTGCTTTCTGGCTCATTTTCCAAACTCAGTGCCTAGGATATACTCAACATATTATTATTATTATTGAAAAAGATGGAAAAAAGGAAAAAGAAGGATTCTCTAGGACAGAGTAGCACAAGCAGCAATTTGGCTACAGTGATTCAGAAATAGTGCAAGCAATTTAAAACGAGAAAGCTGGAAAAGTAGAGTCTCTCAAAAATGAATTGAATCAGTAAACTTACAGAAGAGATGCTTCAGGAATGGAGAAGGGTCCATGGAAGAAGGAAAAGAACTCTTGGCTGGCAGGATGTCTTATCTCAAAAGCTACAAAACTCTGATTGAATTTGGACTGTTTGACTCCAAATTGCTGCTGTATCAATGTAAGCAAATGACAATAAACAATATCATAGAAATATTGATTTCTGCTTTCTCTTGATATAGATGGCTGAATCAGAAATGAAATGTTTCCCAAAGTCAAGTAGACCAAATGGGTTGCCACACAGCTGGACTCCAGGTCCAGGGGCAGGCAGGAGTCAGACAGTCCCAGTATGGCAACACAGGATTGATGGAATTGTAGATACCACCTGTAGGCGGAGGTAGGTTTTTTTCTTTTCTTTCTTTTTTTAAGCCAGCTTTTAGCCTTTATTACAAGTAGGGAGTAAGAGGCTACATAAGAGGTTACGTGTGACTCATAGAATTCCAGTTTATTTTAATTTTCTTACTGAAATATAATTGCTTTACAATGTTGTGTTGGTTTCTGCTATACAACAACAAGAGTCAGTTATATGTATACATTTATCCCCTTGGAGATAGGGGTTTTATTTCCTTGAATGCCTGCATCCAGTGGCTAGACAATCAGGCTCGTTAAATGAGCCTGAGGACAGCAGGGAACTGATGTTCAAAGGAGAGCCCCTGCGAAGAGTTTTCTAAAGTTTTGGAATCCCTGCACAGGCGCACTGAGCAGCCCCTCTTCTCCAGAACTCTGGGTCACCCAGAGCAGCTGCTGGGACCCCGTCATCAGGCAGCCTGTGAACCGCCTCTGGCATGCTGGCCACTGAGTTCCAACTGCGCTCTAGGATAGCAAGCATTTGCTAAGGTGTGTCATGCACAGTGTTTTATGAATTAAAGAGAAGAGCAATAATGGCACTTTACTCTCAGTTCCCTGAGAAAAGCTAATCAGCAACCAAACCTGGAATTGATTTTTCTTTGCTAGTTCAATACTTAATGTTACATGTTAAGCAACAGTATTTTACAATTCACTAGTCCTTCACTTACAGGGAATTAAGCAATAAAAATCCATTCCCCTCCCAAATGCCAAGAGGCAAGACTGTGCACTAATAAGTGAGTGAACCGATCAAGTGATTCAGTCAGCACATTGATTTCTTGTTTTTCCAAATACCAATTTCTTTGCTATATGTGGAAACTCCTTAATAGACTCCAAGAGATCTTTCTTCTCGTCTTCTGTAATTCTTTGCCCTGTTTCTTTTGTCCCCAAGCCTGAGGCTCAGGAACCTGCTGGGGTCCACGTGGCTAAAACTTTTGCAAACAAATGCACTGTTGCCAGAGATAGCTTGTGTCAGGGTATTTGTGAGCTGAGTTTATAAAAATTAAACAGGTAGAGACAAAAAGGAACTTAATTTGGTCTTCACAGCACCCTGGTGAAATATACAGTATTATTTCATGATAATAATGTGATCTGTGGTTATAGATGAGGAGGATGAGCCACATGGAGGTTGTCAGCATCCTAAGGTTACCCAGGCACCCAGGTAGTGAGAGGATAAACTAGCATGTGTGTGTTCGTGCTGAGTTGTTTCACTCATGTCTGACTCTATGTGACTCTATGGACTATTGTCCACCAGGCTCCTCTGTCCATGGGATTCTCCAGGCAAAAATACTAGAGTGGGTTGCCATGCCCTCCTCCAAGGGGTCTTCCCCACCAGGGATGGAACCTGCATCTCTTAGGTCTCCTGCATTGCCAGGTGGGTTCTTTACCACTAGTGCCACCTGGGAAGCCCATGGATGAGCTGGAATTTGAGCTAAATGCTCTGACACAGGTCCTTGACCTTAACCTTGACACTACGCTTCCTCTCTGATCTTTACATATTCACATTCTATTCTGTAGAAAGATTTGCTGCTTTTGGTTAATTCCCATCCATCACACCTTATCTGTTGCAGGAGACCTGGGTTTGATCCCTGGGTTGGGAAAATCCCTTGGAGAAGGGAATGGCAACCCACTCCAGTATTCTTGACTGGAGAATCCCATGGACAGAGGAGGCTGGCAGGCTAAAGCCCATGGGGTCACAAAGAGTTGGACACGACTGAGCGACTAACACACACACACTGCATATCTGTTAAGAAAATGATAAATGGTAGGTGCTCAGTGGTCAGTTGTTGCTTAATACACTGAGAGCCTTCCACTGCCCTAATCATTCCTAATGTTGTATATGTTGCGTGGGGCAGAAAGAATGGAGCAGACTTGAAGAATGGAAAATGATGGCACTCAACTGCCTCTGAGACCACAGTTTATAAACTGCTGGTGTTCTATAGAGCTCTAAAAAGGGCTTATGCATTCTCCAGGACTTGACAGAGAAAGGCTTGCCTTGCACTGAAAGTTCAACAGAGACAGGTTAAGTGGCATCTTCACATTCTGCCCAATCCCAAGAAACACCTTGTCCTTGAACCAGGACATATTCCTGGTTAACTGGAAGAGCAATTACCTCCTAATTAAGTTTCATCCCAATACTTTGACCATCTATGCTAAGAGCCAACTCGTTGGAAAAGACACTAATGCTGGGAAAGATTGAGGGCTGGAGAAGAAGTGGGCAGTAGAGGATGAGATGGTTAGATAGCAACACCAACTCGACATGAATTTGAGCAAATTCCGGGAGATAGTGGAGGACAGGGAATCCTGATGTGCTGCAGTCCGTGGGGTCACAAAGAGTCAGGCATGACTTATTGACTGAACAATAACAAACAGCAAATTTCATCATGAGGCTCTTAGGCCATTCCATCCTCAGGGCACAGGAAGAAGGCAGGGACTTATTTAAGAGACTTCAGAATCTTCTTGACTCAATCATGAAGGCCTCATTTGTCTACATTACTGGTTTTCAGCTGCGTCAGTAGAATCCTAGGTAGGTTGTGATGGTACCTTAAATGGGCAGGTGAAGGAGCCCAGGAGAAACATAAGCAGTTGGTATTTTTCTTGCCTGCTAATGAACTTGTATTCCATTCATTACTCTGATAATAAACAAAAAATATAAACAAAGCAGATACAAACAAAAATACCCAGCTCTACCATTATCAGTCAAAAACCCACCCATGTCAGCTACTTTTCTTTAAAAAATGAGGTGCCAGATGTTGGGCTAAATATTTATAAGTGTTATATCAGTAATCTTCCCAGATCCCTTAGAACTCATCATTGAGAACTTAGAAATCATTGAATTAGGCAAAATTTCACATTAGCCGTGGACAGGATTTCTCCCTGAAGTTATAGAAAATTACAAGTTGTGCATGCACAGTCCTGTCCAACTCTTTGTGACCCCCTGAACTGTAGCCTGCCAGGCTCTTCCATCCATGGAATTCTCCAGGCAAGAATACTGAAGTGGGTTGCCATTTCCTTCTGCAGGGGATCTTCCTGACCCAGGGATTCAACCTGCATCTCTTGCAGCTCTTGCATTGGCAACAAGATTCTTTACCACTGAGCCACCTGGGAAGCCCAAATATTTATAAGCATTATGTCAGTAATCTTCCCAGATCCCTTAAGGGAAGTGCAATTTTACTTGTACTGTATTTTATATCTTGACTATACACCTGTATTTTACGGAGGAATTGCCCAAGTTCATACAGCCAGTAGTGGGCAGAATAAGGATCTGAACACAAGTCTGTCTGGCTCCCAGCCCCAGGATGTTAGCCACCTCGGTACATGGCTAAAGGGTACACCTTGTCCCCTATCCTTCTGCCTCCTGTTGACTCTTGCCTCCTCCACTCAGCTCCTCCCTGCAGCATAAATTAATTTTGACACGGAATTTCTGTTTCCTAAGGAACCAGCATCTGTGAGTATAGCCTAGTCATGCCCTGCACTGAAGCACTGAGTTGAGGGATAAGGCGGTTTTTCTCCTCACCCGTAGCAGAGAAAAGTTGAGGCTGGAAGGTTTCTGAATGAAAGACTGTCTTTAATTACTTGGAATATTTAATTTAATGTCTGGCTGCACCGGGTCTTCATTGCTTTGCGTGGGCTTTCTCCTCTTCCTTGTGGTGCACCCGGCTTCTCATGGCAGTGGCTTCTCTTGTTGCAGAGAAGACTCCAGACTCACAGACTCACAGACTCTAGAGAGCTCAGGTTTCAGGAGTTGTGGTGCACGGGCTTAGTTGCCCCCTAGCATTGTCGGAACTTCTGGACCAGAGATCAAGCCTGTGTCCCCTGCCCTGGCAGGGAGACGCTTAACCCCTGGACCACCAGGGGAGTACTGCCTGGCATTCTTTTTTTTTCTGTACCCCTCATATGTACATTTGATTGGTTGCCTTCTATTCCCTGGTAGCTCAGATGGTGAAAAAGCCGCCTGCAATGCGAGAGACCTGAGTTTGAATCCTGGGTTGGGAAGATCCCCTGTAGAAGGAAACGGCAACCCACTCCAGTATTCTTGCCTGGAGAATTCCAGGGACAGAGGAGCCTGGCAGTCTACAGTCCAAGGGGTCGGACAAACAGTGGGACACGACTGAACGACTTTTACTTACTCTATTTGTTATTAAAGACTTTACCTCCTCCAGAAAGAAATGTAATTACACACACTTGCATGCACACATATATATCTAGAACAGAGCTGTTGTTATCATTTAGTTACTAAGTCATGTCTGACTCTTTTGCAACCCCAGCTAGACTGCGCAGCCAGCTAGACTCCTCAGTCCATTATATTTTTCAGGCAAGAATACAGGAGTGGGTTGCTTTTTTCTTCTCCAGGGGATCTTCCTGACCCAGGGATCCAACCCTAGTCTCCTGCGTTGGTAGGCTGACTGTTTACCTCTGAGCCACCAGGGAAGCCCTGGAACAGGATATGATTCATTAAATAGCTGCTGGATGAGTGAATGAATGAATAAAAGAGTGAGCATACACAGTGAACATACAGATAATTCTCGCTGGTCTTTCCCTATAAAGCACCAACTTTAGGCATTTAAAAAAAGGGTAAATTTGCAACAAATGAAGTTTTAATCAGACTGCAAGAAAATTCATTAGTCTGGGAAAGAAAATGTTAACAGAGTAAACTTCATAAAGGCTTTCTCTAGAAATCACAACCAAAACAAAATAGCATGCAGAATGATGGGCTTGCCTTGGGGGCAAGGTAAGGTGGGCTAGTACAAGAGCTCTGGTCTCAAGTGTGCATGGGGTTAAAAGGCATGTTTCCAAGATTGCTCCCAGAAATTCTGATTTGGGGGTCTAACTCAGGATTTTTCTTTTAATTTAGCAATCTAATATATTCCATTTACCATGTCAAGTACTGTTCTAAGTACATACACAAATTGACTCATCTAATTTTCATAACAACCCTAAAAGGTAAGTGTTCCTGTTATTGTCATATAATGTGCACAAGTTACCTGAATGGTAATATAGGAACCAGGACTGAACACAGGCAAGAGTTATACTATGGTTCTGATGCACTGTCATTGGTGTCTGCTTCATGGTACCAGGACACTTTCGGAAGTTCCTTCAACTCCAGTTTAAATCAGCTTATAAGCAAAATTGCACTTCCCAGATGGTACAGTGGTAAAGAATCCACCTGCAATTCAGGAGGTGCAAGAGATGTGAGTTCGATCTCTGGGTTAGGAAGATCCTCTGGAGTAGGAAATGGCACCTACTCCAGAATTCTTGCTGAGAAAATACCATGGACAGAGGAGCCTGGCAGGCTGCCGTCCATGGAGTTACAAAGAGATGGACATGACTGAGTGACTGAGCACATGTCACACATAAGCAGAATATTTTACAAAGGAGTTTAGATAAGATATTTACAAATATCTTATGTAAAAGAAGTGATATGATGTAAATTGAAACCCAGCTCCCCACCCACAAGTAAGTAGTTTTACATAGAGAGTGAAGTGTACATATAAAGAAGAGTGGAGGATAATATTGGAAAAGGTGAGTAGGGATCAGATTATTGAAGAATTTGAGAGTCAGGACTTGAGTTAGTACTTAATTTAAAGGGTTAAAAGGACTTCCACTTTGGGGGATGTAAAGTAGATATTTCTTTCATTCCTCCCATGATCTACAACTAAAAGCCCAGACAGACTGGCTAGGTACCTCAGCTAGATGAAGTCCTAATTTTTGTTTTTATTTACGCTTTTTAAATGATTCATGTATCCCAGATTTGGGATTGAAGCATCCAGCAACGGGGAAACATCTATGGGTTTATCCCCAACAAAAGCCCTCTCCCTAGTCAAAAACCTAGATCAAATCCCTTTATGATTATACAGTGGAGGTGATGAATAGATTCAAGGGATTCGAACTGGTAGACAGAGGGCCTGAAGCACTGCAGATGGAGGGTCATAACATTGCACAGGAGGCTGTGACCAAAACCATCCCAAAGGAAAAGAAATGCAAGAAGGCAAAATGGTTGTTTTAGGAGGCTTTACAAACAGCTGAGGAAATAAAAGAAGTGAAAGGCAAGGGATTAAGGGAAAGATATCCAACTGAACTCAGAGTTCCAGAGAAGAGCAAGGAGAGATAAGAAAGCCTTACTAAGTGCACAATACAAAGAAATAAAGGAAAGCAATAGAATGGGACAGAATAGAGATCTCTCCAAGAAAATTAGAGATACCAAGGGAACATTTCATGTGAGGATGGGCGCAATGAAGGTCAGAAACAATAAGAAGCTAACAGAAGCAGATGAGATTAAGAAGAGGTGGCAAGAATACACAGAACTGTACAAAAAAGTCTTAATGACTTTGATAACCCTGATGGTGTGGTCACTCACCTAGAGCCGAACATCCTGGAGTGTAAAGTCAAGTGAGCCTTAAGAAGCATTACTATGAACAAAGCTAGTGGAGGTGATGAAATTCCAGCTGAGCTAATTCAAATCCTAAAAGATGATGCTGTTAAAGTGCTGCACTCAATATGTCAGCAAATCTGGAAAGCTCAGCAGTGGCCACAGGACTGGAAAAGTTTAGTTTTCATTCCAATCTCAAAGAAGGACAAGGACAAAGAATGTTCAAATGACTGTACAATTTCACTCATTTCTCGTGCTAGCAAGGTAACGCTCAAAATCCTTCAAGTTAAGCTTCAATAGTACATGAACTGAGAACTACCAGAAGTATGAACTGGGTTTAGAAAAGGCAGAAAAATCAGAGACCAAATTGTCAACATTCATTGGATCATAGAGAAGGCAAGAGAATTTCAGAAAAACATCCACTTCTGCTTCATTGACCACACTAAAGCCTTTGACTATGTGGATCACAACAAGCTTTGGGAAATTCTAAAAGAGATGGGAATATGAGACCACATTATCTGTCTCCTGAGAAACCTGTAGGCAGGTCAAAGAACAACAGAATCAGACATAGAACAACAGACTAGTTCAAAATTGGGGAAAGGCCGTATATTGTCACCCTGCTTTTTAAACTTATATTCAGAGTCCATTAAGCAAAATGTTAGGGTGGATGAATCACAAGCCAGAATCAAGATTGCTGGGAGAAATATCAGCAATTTAGATATGCAGATGATACCACTCTAATGGCAGAAAGTGAAGAGGAACTAAAGAGTCTCTTGATGAGGGTGAATGGAGTGAAAAAGCAGGCTTGAAACTCAACATTCAAGAAACAAAGATGATGGCATTCGGTCCCATTACTTCACAGCAAATAGAAGGGGAAAAAGTGGAAATAGTGACAGATTTTGTTTTGGAGGGCTCCAAAATCACTGTGGACAGTGACTGCAGCCATGAAATTAAGTGACGCTTGCTCCTGGGAAGAAAAACTATGGCAAATCTCGATAGCATGTTAAAAAGCAGAGACATCACTTTGCCAACAAAGGTCTGTATAGTCAAAGCTAGGGTTTTATTGGGGCAATCGTACTGATGTGAGAGATAGACCATAAAGAAGGGTAAGCACTGAAGAATTGATGCTTTTGAACTTCGGTGTTGGAGAAGACTTTTGAGAGTCTTAGAGACTCTTGAGAGTCCCTTGGACAGCAAGGAGATCAAATCAATCAATCCTAAAGGACATCAACCATGAATATTCATTGGAAGGACTGATGCTAAAGCTGAAGCTCCAGGACTTTGGTCACCTGATGGGAAGAGCTGACTCATTAGAAAAGACCCTGATGCTAGGAAAGATTGAAGGCAAAAGGAAAAATGGATGGCAAGGATGAAATGGTTAGATAACATCACTGATTCAATGGACACAAATTTGAGCAAGCTCTGGGAGATAGTGGAAGACAGAGGGGCCTGGCATGCTGCAGTCTGTGGGGTTGCAAAGAGCTGGACATGACTTAGTGACTGAACAACAAAAAATACTTTTAGAACAAAGTAAGCATGGGTCAGAATCAGAGTCCAGCTTCTTGAATGATTGACCATGGCTCAGCCAGGAAACTGCAGGGATCCTTAGTTTACTGACCTGAAAAATGTAAAGAGTGAGTCAAGTCTGACTTAGAGGAAGGTTCCAGGGTGTGCTGGAACAATACAGTCTTTACAGAGTTTAAGTCCTAAAACCTGGAAGAAAGAGGCCATGACTTGAATGAATTTCAGGGCTGATCTGAACTGAGGTGTTGGGGCAGGAGTCATGAAAGTGGACTTCAGCTTAAGAAGTGAGGACTTGGAGGCTGAGGTTCCCAGCAGAGAGCTCTCTTCCTCAGGAGCAATTCTGGCTTCTCTGATTTATGGAGAAATGCAATATGGATGAGAGCAGCAGCACTCTGAGAGACAGTCTCAAGAGCAAGGCACTTATATAAATATATATGTGTATATATACACACATATATATTTGAATGTGAATACCCACAAAATGGTCCGCTCCAATTTGCAGAAGAGAAGAAAGTGGTAGACATGATGCCTCCTGATTGTCAAGGATAGAGCCCTGTAAATGAATTGTTTTGGTTCAGTGAGTATAAAGGAGGAGGGGGAGAGATGGAGATGACTTGTTTTCTCCTCTAGGAACCACACCTGCCTTGTTCTTCCCTATGTCTGCAGTGTTAACTCAGTGAAAACCCCATGTTAGCTCAGTATAACCACTTGTCATCTTTAAGCTGGATGGGGCACTGATGAGCTGTGTGAAGTTGCATACATCTTTTAGTCTTTCAGATCCTCAGGTTGCACTATTGTCCAAAAGGATGTACATGTGTGCCGCCATCTATATAATATGGAAATACATGGGCTTGGAGCTCAGATGGGCTTGTATTAAGGTCCTGGATTCAGGACCTTGGGCACAGTGTGGAGATGAGAGTTCCAAGAAGTCAGGGACCATGTCATCTTCCTTTTCACCTACTGATTTCTAGCACCTGAAATAAGACTGCTGAGGTTAAAGAAAAGAAAAAAAGCACAATGTAAGAGCTGTGAGTTAAGTTTTATATGGGGCACAATGAGGACTATAGCCTGGGAGAGAGCACCTCAGATAGGTCTGAGAAACTGCTCCTAAGAGGTAAGGGAAGTTCAGCATAAATGTGATTTTAGTGAAGAGGGAATGCATGTAATCAAGCACATATTTTTGCAGAAAGTTTCTGCTAAGTCATGAGAAGCAAACGTCCCCACAAAGGAATTTAGTGCTTTTCTAGATATGAAGAGATGCAAGAACTGGGCACATAAAATCAGCTCCTGAAGATAACTATCTGAAGATCTGCTCTGCCAGTTTTTCCCAGAGCACAAAAAGTGCCCTCATTCCTGATCTCCACTCTAAACTCCGTTCAGGGGGTGTTGCATGCCAGCAGCTGCAGCAGCACTGGATTTTAATCCTTGTAGAGGTAGATGGCAAGTGCCCATGGCAAGTGCCAATTTGTAGCTGACAAACCTTACCACTGAGTCAGTGCTCGGTAAACATTTCTGAATAAACACCTCTCCTCCTATCTGATTCCATCAGGCCTGTGCCTGGACCCCATGCTTCTCAGAATCCATATTCCAGTGGGAAAAGTTGGGCAATAAAAAATGAACATAAGTGTTGGTTAGTGATGAAAATTTTGACAATAGAACAGATGAGGTGAAAACTATATCTGTGTACATGTGGTTCTATGTGAGTGGATTCTATTTCAGACAAGGTGGGTCAGGGAATTCTCCTTGATAAAGTGACAAGCATTTGAGCAGTGACATGACTACTCCAAAGATGAGTTTCTTCTGAAAGTGTGGAACATGGGATTTATTTTGCTTTTAGGTTGTAGTGAGGATTAAATGAGGTGTTTAGTTCAAATGCACCTGACCAGGTGCCTGCAACATAGGAAACATTTAGGAAGTGACAGCTTGGATTATTATTATTGTTAATAATGTTACTATTATGCTTATAAGTGCTCCATGCTTGTTATGATGGTCAGTGAAAACTGAGTCAGAATCACTGTTGCTTCCACTAGAGTCTCAAGACAGCATATCTACAGGAAGAGAAGGAAGAGTTCAGGAATAAGAAAATTGGGTTTTTGGTGTTTTGTTTTTTTTTCCCATAGTCACAGAAGCATCTGCTGGAGGCTGAAATCTTAATTAACTCAGGTGGGAGTGTTCCTATTTCTAGGTTTTTCAACCTAGGATGTTCACGGAGCCAGCAGGGCTGCTGGCTGTGTGCCTTAGGGTAGCTGAATGAAGAGCCAGCAACCTCTCCAAGAGCAGGTCAAGCCTTGTGTGTGGTCTGAGGACCCTCTCTGTCTGGTCTTCCCCTAGGTATGGGATGAGGAGGCCGCCTCCGCCTTGCTCAGCCACTCCGTTCATTCTCCACAAACTGGATCCAGTTCAGTTTATTCCGTAATTGGCTTAGCCACCTAGAGAAACTATGCAAGCAGATGCCAGTGGTAAAGAGAATGGAGATATATGTTAGTAAGACTAATGATGAAAAAAAAAAAGAGTCCAAGTCTTGGAAGTAGGCTTCTAGTCCAACAGCAGCCCTCTGCACACCTTTTTCTTACAACTGGGAGAACAGGGCTATTTATTGCCTTGGCCAAGGCCACACAAGTAAATCCATGATGAACTAGGGGTCAGAAATTGGATCCATGTTTTTTGAATTGAGAGTCCTAAAATCCTCACGGATGATAATACAATTATTAGTCTGTATTTAAGCAGGAAGACAGAAATGACTTGAAGCATTTAAAACAGAAGGAATAACATGGAGGGAATTATTTATGCAGACAAGAGATGCTGAGACCAAACATAAGATGATGAAGTGACCCAGAGATGAGATACAGCAGGATGTTGCTCCTAACTCCAGGCCAGAGAGGCAAAAAGAAGAGGTGGTGTCACCCGAATTTAGGGGCACATGGCAGAATCTAGAACCATGATGGATCTGCCTGGGAAGAGCAGAGCCATAGAAGGTACACAGCTCCTGCCTCAGAAGCCATCTACACAGAGCAGATATGGGGAAGCAACCTGCGTCTCCTTTCTCCACATCCCGCCAGCGCCTGGATTTGACCAAGCTGAATAGGAATTCAGCTGCATTAGAAGTGCAGAGGAGGAAAAATAACTTTCCACCTAACCTAGGTTCTTGACTGAGACACTTGCTGTAATACAAGACAGATTAAGAAGAGAACAAAAAGAAGTTTAATAACATGTATACATGGGAGATATCCGGAAAAATAGTAACTCCCCCAAATGGCTGTCAATAACAAATTGGCACTTGCCAAGAACATTTGCCATGAACAACGACAACAAGGACGTTTGCCATCTGCCTCTGCCGGAGATGGAACTCTGTGCTCCTGTGAGTGCCAACCTTCAACACCCCCAGAGGGGAATGCAGGGTGGAGAGTGAGGCACTCTGTGCTCCAGGGAAACTGGTGGAATAGGTTTTTAGATAGGTATTTTCAGGCACTGATTTCGTGATCCCAATCCTTGCATCTCTTCACATTTAGAAAATCACTAAATCCTTTCATGATGACATCAGCTCCACATGAAGAGCAGAAAACCCTTTGTAAAGTAAGTTTTTGATTGCACTTCACAAAATCACATATTGACCTTCCCCCCACTGCCTCTTTGGAGCAGGCTCTCAGAGCTATCTGAGGTGCTGTCATCCAGGCTGCAGTCCTCATTTTGCCCCCAATAAAACTTAACTCCCAACTCTCATGTCGTGCATCTTTTTAGTTGAAATGGCCAAAAGCCATCACCTTAAATACCAAAATATGATGCAGGCAAAAGAAAGGCCAGTTACGGGAGGTGACCAGGAAAAGCACAATAAACAAGGGAAAGATTGTTAATCAGATTTAATTTACTTCCTTCTTTATTGATAAGTTGCTAGAGATTTGATCATCTTCCTCTCCAGTGATACAGGAAAAAGAGACATTGAAAACAAGCAGGACCCTGAGGGGCTCCCAGTACAAATCCTCTCTGAGTCCCCTGTTTGTTCTTTGTAGGAAGTAAGTTTAAGTCAGGGTCCTAGACCTTCCCTGAATTCCAAAGGGCAGATTCAAACAGCTGCTAATCAGCGAAGGGAGAGAAGGCAGAGAAGGAGGAGCATTCAGGAAACAGCAGTGCAGCCTTGGGGCAGGGCCCTGGTTCCTCAAGGAATACCATGTTTGAGCTCTGCAGGAACTGAGACCCCCACCCAGGTGCTGAATGGAATGAGGATGTTGGCCCTCCTAACTCCAATCTTCTGACCTTTGCCCCAATTCTAAGCTGAATTCTCCTCCACTTTTTCCTTTTCTTCCCTTCAAGTGTTAGTCACACAGTAGTGCCTGACTCTTTGCAACCCCATGGGCTATAGCCCACCAGGCTCCTCTCTCCGTGGGATTTTCCAGGGAACAATACTACAGTGGTTTGCATTTCCTTCTCCAGGGGATCTTCCCAACTCAGGGATCGAACCCAGGTCTCCTGCATTGCAGGCTGACTCTTTACTGACTGAGCTACCAGGGAAGCCCATGCCCTTCCCTTAAAACTTCCTTAATTTTGCTGTCAGGGAGACACTGCTTTGGGAAAGAGCCCCAGTGTTCTCCTTTCTTGCTGCAAGTCATAATACATTTTTCCTTCTCCCACACTTTGGATTGATCAAGTCGATCAGCTTAACACCTACCAAGAGGCAAGCCCAGTTTTCAGGTAACAACACTCTTATAAATAGAAATTACCCTTATGAATGTAAATATCTTTTATAAAAGGGTAACTTTTACTTGGATTTTAGAGCTTTTCTACTGTCTTAAAAATAACCAGCTCAAAATAATTCTTATGCTAAAGAGGCATATTTTGGGGTGTCATACTCTGCTCATCTTCAGAAGCTAGGAAATGCAGCTGCATATAGGAAGTCCCCCCTGAAATGTAGAACAGAGCAAAGGATGGGCAAGAAACCCATCTAAGAATAAGCAAGCTCAGAACAGGCAACCTAACAATAATCACTACCTTCAATTGATCATGAGTCGTGTGTCAATACTGTGGAAAAGACAGCTGATCCAGATACCGCAAGCTAGGTGACTGTGCACCAGTGCCTAATCAAATCGCAGAGACAGAGTTTTGGTTGAAGTAGAAGAGAATATTGCTTTGCTAGGCAATGGGGAACACAGTCAGCTTGTGCCTCAAAAACTGTGTGTCCCAACTTGGTGTGGGGAGAGGGAGGAAGAGGTGAGGAGTTCTGTAGCAATGATTGATTCAAGGGCAGGTGATAAGGATCAGATTGTGTTCAGGGCTTGTATTATTTTGGTCTGGCCTCAGGTGATGTCCTGAGGAGCTTCTGTGGTTCCTTTAATCTAGCCTCAAGTGGTCTCCTGATCTCTCTGAAGACTGCTTCATCAAGTAGTTAGCATCTTCCATTTGTTGGGGGTTTTAGTTCTGCAGAAGAGGTCAAATATATTGTTATGTGTATTCCTTGACCTACAAACAAGATATGGGGACACAGAAAAATTTCTGTGTCCAGGAGCCCCACAGAGTTCTGCAAGATTTTATTACTAAGACCAGTGATAGAATTCATTCACGCAATTTTCCTATTACATAAGCGCTAGCACCCTATTTTGCTTTAGAACACTAAGGCTAACAAGTCTAAGTGACTTTCCCACAAATAGCACTGTTAGGTGTGTTCAGTCAGTCAGTTCAGCCGCTCAGTCGTGTCCGACTCTTTGCGACCCCATGAACCACAGCACGCCAGGCCTCCCTGTCCATCACCAACTCCTGGAGTTCACTCAGACTCACGTCCATCGAGTCCATGATGCCATCCAGCCATCTCATCCTCTGTCGTCCCCTTCTCCTCCTGTCCCCAATCCCTCCCATCATCAGAGTCTTTTCCAATGAGTCAACTCTTCGCATGAGGTGGCCAAAGTACTGGAGTTTCAGCTTTAGCATCATGCCTTCCAAAGAAATCCCAGGGCTGATCTCCTTCAGAATGGACTGGTTGGATCTCCTTGCAGTCCAAGGGACTCTCAAGAGTTTTCTCCAACACCACAGTTCAAAGGCATCAATTCTTTGGCGCTCAGCCTTCTTCACAGTCCAACTCTCACATCCATACACGACCACAGGAAAAACCATAGCTTTGACTAGACACACCTTTGTTGGCAAAGTAATGTCTCTGCTTTTGAATATGCTATCTAGGTTGGTCATAACTTTCCTTCCAAGGAGTAAGAGTCTTTTAATTTCATGGCTGCAGTCACCATCTGCAGTGATTTTGGAGCCCAG
>NW_011494644.1:8759888-8764106 GCF_000754665.1 Bison bison bison
GGGTGGTGTCATCTGCATATCTGAGGTTATTGATATTTCTCCCGGCAATCTTGATTCCAGCTTGTGTTTCTTCCAGTCCAGCATTTCTCATGATGTACTCTGCATATAAGTTAAATAAACAGGGTGACAATATACAGCCTTGATGTACTCCTTTTCCTATTTGGAACCAGTCTGTTGTTCCATGTCCAGTTCTAACTGTTGCTTCCTGACCTGCATATAGGTTTCTCTAGAGGCAGGTCAGCCGGTGTTAGGGAAGGAAAAAAAAATTACTCTCTACCCTTTTTAGATTCCTCTAGCTGGTCAAATAATTAAATTGACATAAGATAGGTGAACAGAAGAAAAAATAAATTTGATTATGTATGTTCTGGAGCCCATAAGAAAAATGAGACCAAGGGCAATTTACGTGATTGAGATTTGTATGCCATCTGAAAGAAGAAAGAGGTAGCTGTTCAGAATGTTGACTAAAAAAGATACACAACGTGAGAGTTGTGAGTTAAGTTTCATTTGGGGGCAAAATGAGGACTGCAGCCTGGGAGACAGCATCTCAGCTAGCTCTGATAAACTGCTTCCAAGAGCTAGAGGGCGAAGGTCAATATATGTGATTTTGGTGAAGGGAGAGTTCACACAATCAAGCATTCATCTTACAGAAGGTTTCCTGCTAGTCACAAGGACCTGTTGGCTCATATGGTAAGAAATCTGCCTGTAATGCAGGAGACCTGGGGCCAATCCCTGGGTTGGAAAGGTCTCCTGGAAAGAGTATAGCTGCTACCCACTCCAGCATTCTTGCCTGGGAAATCCCATGGACAGAAGAGGCTGGCAGGCTACAGTTCATGGGGTCGAAAAACAGTTGCAAATGACTGAGCAACTAACATTTTCACTTTCACTGTGATTAGCATTTTCATTTTCACTGTGATTAGCACATGAGGAGCTAATCACCATGAAGTGATTAATTGTTTTTCTAGATATGAGTACATGCAAGGGTAAGGATCATGAAATCACTTTCTGAAAATATCTATCTAAAGACCTACTTCTCCAGTTTTGGTGGTGGTTTAGTCATTAAGTCACGTCTCTTGCATTTCAGGCAGACTCTTTACTGTCTGAGCTAAATCCTTGATGTGCTCCAGTAAAACTGGAGAAAAAGTGCCTCATTCTCCAGCCTGCACTTCCTTCAGGACATGTCAAAGGTCAATAGCTTTAGCAGCACAGGATTCAATTTTCATAGAAAGTGAAGTCGCTCAGTAGTGTCCGACTCTTTGCAACCCCATGTACTGTAGCCTATCAGGCTTCTCCATCCATGGGATTTTCCAGGCAAGAGTGCTGGAGTGGATTGCCATTTCCTTCTCCAGGGGATCTTCCCAATCCAGGAATTGAACCCTGGTCTCCCACATTGCAGGCAGACGCTTTACTGTCTGAGCCACCAGGGAAGCCCAAATGGCAAATGCCCTTGGCAAGCACCAATTTGTAGTTGACAGGAATGGGAAGAAGGCAATTCAGATGGAGATTGCAAAGCAAATATTTGGTGAACAAATGTTTTCTGTTCCATGCAGAGACAGCGGGACTCAGAAGACTTTGGTTTTTCTGGCCCTGAATTCTCCCTACTACACCTAACCCATATTCTTTATAGATTATCTCTGGTGACAGTGCTCTTCCTGGACCCAGCTCTTTATGTTAGTCCTTTTAGGTATTTACAGGGGAGGTAAAATGAAAGACTACCTCAGTTTTCTGTTTCTTAAAAAAAAAAAAAAAAAAGCCTAAAATAACCCTCATGCCAAAGAGACACATTTTGGGGCAGCAAATTTTGCTCCTCAATAATTCTGCCTTTGAAACTTCTCCAAGACTTCCCTAGTGGCTCAGACAGTAAAAGCGTCTACCTACAATGTTGGAGACCCGAGTTCGATCCCTGGGTCAGGAAGATCCCCTGGAGAAGGAAATGGCAACCCACTCCAGTATTTTTGCCTAGAAAATCCCATGGACAGAGAAGCCTGGTAGGCTACAATCCATGGGATCACAAAGAGTCGGACACAGCTGAGCAACTTAACTTTCACTTTTAACTTTCTTTTTCTTTTCCAAGAAGTTTCTGTCCAGAAGTCAAGTTTGTGGATTGTTTTAGCTCACCAAATCTGTCTCTTAGTCCTGAGAGTAGGCTCATTTAAGCTCATTTGATGTGATAGTAATGTAGGTGGCCATCCAAAGTTAGGCCTGTTGAAACGGAGCAGGGTGGTGTGGGGCTCCTAGGCACAGTAGCCTTACTGTGTTCCTCTTTTGTTGTAAGGAAGTTTCTAGCTTCCATGACTTCCCCTGAGTTCCAAACAGCAGGTTCAAACAGAGGTTAATCAGGGAAGGGAGGGGATACAGAGATAAGGGAGGAGCAGCCAAGAAACCGTAGTGTTACTTGGGGCAATGTTCTGATTCCACCTCAAGGAATACACACAACAATGCCTTTGAGCTCTTCTGCAGAACTAAAATCCCCAATAAATGAAGGATGAACAACACAAACTCATCAGGAGACCACCTGAGGCCAGATTAAAGGAATGGAGGCCCTGCACACACCCTGATCCTTAGCAGCAACCCCTCCCTTGAGTCCTTGAACCATTGTTATAAAGTGAAAGTCATGTCCTACTCTTTGCCACCCCATGGATTGTACAGCCCATGGAATTCTCCAGGCCAGAATACTGGAATGGGTAGCCATTCCCTGTTCCCTTCTCCAGGGAATCTTCCCAAACCAGGGATTGAATCCATTGCAGGCAGATTCTTTACCAGCTAAGCCACCAGTGAAGCCCGTTACTATAAAGTGAAGTGAAGTGAAGTCGCTCAGTCGTGTCTGACTCTTTGTGACCTCATGGACTGTAGCCTACCAGGCTCCTCCATTCCTGGGATTCTCCAGGTAGGAATACTGGAGTGGGTCACCATTTCCTTCTCTAATTACTATAAAGCTCCTCACCAAATACCCCAGGTTGGGGCACGTCATTTTGAGGACCTGAGCCCACTGTATCTCTCTTTGCCTGGTAAAACAGTAGAGCTATTCTTTTCTACCTCACCCAAAACTCTGTCTCCAAGTTTTGACTCAGCACTGGTGTACAGTGGCTGAGTTTTTGGTGTTACTATGATGCAAGCGGTGCTTCCCTGGTGGCTCAGAGGTTAAAGCGTCTGCCTGGAATGCGGGAAACCAGGGTTCGATCCCTGGGTCGGGAAGATCCCCTGGAGAAAGAAATGGCAACCCACTGTAGTACTCCTGCCTGGAGAATCCCATAGACGGAGGAGCCTGGTAGGCTACAGTCCATGGGGTCGCAAAGAGTCGGACACGACAGAGCAACTTCACTTTCACTTTCATGATGCAAGCAATCAGGTGTTTAATACGTTGTTAATGATTAGAGCGAACCATAATCCTAGGTTCTGAGGTCTGAAGAGAGGCAGTTGAGAAGATTTCTAGATGTCCAGCTTGAAACATCTTTAAATGGAGTGAGGCAGGGAGCGGCAAACTAATAGATCTTCCTAGATTTGGATTCAAAGGTACCTGGTGATCTTTTCTGAGCGGCCCAATATAGCAACACCCATGAAGATTATCTGTACGTGAACTATTGTGGTGATTTTTCTCAAGTTTATATCAAGTTGTTCCAGTTTGCTTTGCAAGGTTTCAGAAAAGAGGGTACTTATAGTTCTCGATTCCAAGTCAAAGGGGTGAGAAAAGAAATTGGAAACTTTATTTTGAAGAGTTGTATCCAAATACAGGAGAAAATTAGAAGGATTCAGTATCCAGTCTAGTTTACAGGTAGAAAACAGAACCTTAAAAGCCAGTACTAAGTACTAGAATCTAATATCCATACAGGTGAATACATAATTATTCTCTCTTTTCCTCATTTTTACCAAAGATAAGCAACTTAAGTGTAATTTGCTTACAAAAGAAGTTTCAAGAGATGGGAATACCAGACCACCTGACCTGCCTCTTGAGATATTTGTATACAGGTCAGGAAGCAACAGCTACAACTGGACATGGAACAACAGACTGGTTCCAAATAGGAAAAGGAGTTCGTCAAGGCTGTATATTGTCACCCTGCTTATTTAACTTCTATGCAGAGTACATCATGAGAAACGCTGGACTGGAAGAAACACAAGCTGGAATCAAGATTGCTGGGAGAAATCTCAATAACCTCAGATATGCAGATGACACCACTCTTATGGCAGAAAGTGAAGAGGAACTAAAAAGCCTCTTGATGAAAG
>NW_011494644.1:8764305-8770588 GCF_000754665.1 Bison bison bison
ATTGAAAAGTAGAGACATTATTTTGCCAACAAAGGTCCATCTAGTCAAGGCTATTGTTTTTCCAGTGGTCATGTATGGATGTGAGAGTTGGACTGTGAAGAAAGCTGGGTGCCGAAGAATTGATGCTTTTGAACTGTGGTGTTGGAGAAGACTCTTGAGAGTCCTTTGTACTGCAAGGAGATCCAACCAGTCCATTCTGAAGGAGATTAGCCCTGGGATTTCTTTGGAAGGAGTGATGCTAAAGCTGAAACTCCAGTACTTTGGCCACCTCATGTGAAGAGTTGACTCATTGGAAAAGACTCTGATGCTGGGAGGGATTGGGGACAGAGGATGAGATGTCTGGATGGCATCACTGACTTGATGGACGTGAGTCTGGGTGAACTCCGGGAGTTGGTGATGGACAGGGAGGCCTGGCATGCTGCAATTCATGGGGTCGCAAAGAGTCGGACGCGACTGAGCAAAGGAAGTTTAGTTTCAGATAATTTAGACATTTTATTTACATCACATTAGTGATTGAACATATAGGCTCTTTAAATATGCTTTGTGGAATTTTTCATAAAGGATTTCAAATTGAAATTTTAAATACATCTTGAGGCAGGAAGCCAAGTCAAGAATCATTCATGAGAACCACCTGCAATACCTCTAAGTTTGCGGGAATTCCTCCCTTCTCAAGGTCCCTAAAATATCTTGAGGTTTCTGTACCTGCCAGGAAGTGACCTCCCTTATTCACCTGATAAGGCTGCTGGGAACCCTGTAAGAAAGCTACAAGGCTGTTTTTTAAAGGGCTTTTCTAGTTTGTTAAAGTTGTCTGGTCATATCTGAATCTATACAAAGAAAAGTGCAAGTGAAGAAAATGCAAATCGCTCAGTCACGTCCGACTTTCTGATGCCATGGACTGTAGCCTGCCCAGCTCCTCTGTCCATGGAATTCTCCAGGCCAGAATACTGGAGTGGGTAGCCCGTTCCCTTCTCCAGGGGATCTTCCAAACCCAGGAATCGAACTAGGCTCTGCTGCGTTGCAGGTAGATTCTTTACCAACTGAGCTTCCAGGGAACCCATGTCTCTTGCAAATATTATATCCCTAAACTTTGGTAATGCAATCAGTATTTCTAATTGTGTTCTGTTATATAGAGAAGAGATTCTTACTGATTTGTGTAAATAAACATGTTATAAAAATAAGAATACTCACTTGCAATACATACAAGTTTGCAAGTTCTGGGGGGATCAGGTAGGGAGAAAATTTTAAATGTATTAATTCTACTTATGGAGGTATAATTTACCAAATTCTTATAGTTTCATTAGTTTAAGAGGAAAGGCCTCTTTATATCTGGAAAACAAGAAAGTAAAGAATCAGAAATATTTAAAATAAATGTCATAAAGATTATAATCATCCTCTTTGTTCATTTAATCCTATGTAATTAATTCTTCTTCTTTTCTTAGAAGGTTTATGAAGCCATGCTTTTTTCCATTAGAATTATGTAAATTCTTACCCAGCTCAGTGGTATAGCTTAAAGGTTATCAGAAACTTTTATTCTAGAGTATTTATTAGATTTCTTTCCATGAAGTTCTCTAAATATGAAACACATTTGCAGGAAGCTTTTGTAAAAGTGCCTGAGTTAAACAATAGTGAAAGTCGCTCAGTCGTCTCTGACACTTTGCCACTCCATGGACTATATAGTCCATGGAATTCTCCAGGCCAGAAAACTGGAGTGAGTAGCTATTCCCTTCTCCAGGGGATCTTCCCAACCTAGGGATCAAACCTAAGTCTCCCACATTGCAGGCAGATTCTTTACCAGCTGAGCCACAATAACTGTTGGCAAATGATGAAAGACTAAAAAATGTCCATTGTTAGAGCTTATTTCATAAGGAAGTATAGTTATTTTGTGATGTACAACATTTTAAGATAAAAATGATGACAACTTTATGTTAAAACCTATCAGATTTTTAGGAATTTCATATAATTTCTAGAATAATTACATGCCTAAAAAATAAAAATATGAAAGTTTAGCTTTACTTCTTAATTGACACAGCTTCCTGCATAATTCAACATACCATATATGTGTGATTAGGTTAATAATTTTGTTCTACGAGGGGAGAGAGAGCACATTTTTGAGATTTTTCCAGGAGCACCATTGTTGTTGTTCAGTCACTAAATTGTGTCCCACTCTTTGCGATCCCATAAACTGCAGCAAGCCAGGCTTCCCCGTCCTTCACTATGTCCTGGAGTTTTCTCAAACTCATGTCCATTGAGTCAGTGATGCCATCCAACCATCTCATCCTCTGTCGTCCCCTTCTCCTCTTGCCCTCATTTTTCCCAGCATCAGGGTCTTTTCCATTGTCAGCCCTTTACATCAGGTGGCCAAAGTATTGGAGCTTCAGCTTCAGCATCAGTCCTTCCAATGAATACTCAGGACTGGTTTCCTTTAGGATTGACTGGTTTGATCTCCTTGCTGTCCAAGGGACTCTCAAAAGTTTTCTCCAGCACCACAGCTCTTAAGCATCAATTCTTCAGCACTCAGCCTTCTTTCTGGTCCAAATCTCACATCCATACATGACTCCTGGAAAAACCATAGTTTTCACTATATGGACCTTTGTCGGCAAAGTGAGGTCTCTGTTTTTTTAACACACTGTCTAGTTTTGTCACAGATTTCTTCCAACAAGCAGGTGTCTTTTGCCTTCATGGCTGCAGTCACCATCTGCAGTGCTTTTGGAGCTGAAGAAAATAAAATCTGTCACTGTTTCTACTTTTTCCCCTTCTCTTTGCCATGAAGTGATGGGAATGGATGCCATGATCTTACTTTTTTTTTTTTTGAATGTTGAGTTTTAAGGCAGCTAATTTACTCTTATCTTTCACCTTCATCAAGAGGCTCTTTAGTTCCTCTTCACTTTCTGCTATTAAAGTAGCATCATCTGAATATCTGAGGTTGTTGGTATTTTCTCCAGCAATCTTGATTCCAGCTTGTGAGTCATCCAGCCTAGCATTTTGCATGATACACTCTGCGTGTAAGTTAAATGGGAAAATCCTAAAATTACATTCAAGTCAAAAAGACTTTATTTAGAATTTTATTTTGAGGACTTTCTATCAGAAATATTGGGCTTCCCTGGTGGCTCAGACAGTAAAGAATCCACCTCTAATGTGCAAGACCTGGGTTCGATCCCTGGGTTTGGAAGATCCCCTGGAGCAGGGAATGGCTACCCACTTCAGTATTGTGGCCTGGAGAACTGCATGGACAGAGGAGCCTGCCAGGCTACAGTCCGTGGGGTCACAAAGAGTCAGATACAACTGAGGGACTTATACTTCACACTATTTCACGTCATCAGAAATATCAAAAATTTTTAAACACTTGGTCAAATTGGTTTATAGGTGACTAAGTAAGTAAATGAAGTCACTCAGTTGTGTCCAACTCATTGTGACCCCACGACTGTAGCCTTCCAGGCTGCTCTATCCATGGAATTTTCCAGGCAAGAGTACTGGAGTGGGTTGCCATTTCCTTCTCCAGAGGATCTTCCCAACCCAGGGATTGAACCCAGTTCTCCCACATTTTAGGCAGATGCTTTACTGACTATAAAACAATATTTACTTATTCATTTAACCGTGGTAACAATTAGAAACTTCACAGGTAAATACAGAAGGTCAAGTAATTATAAGTAAAACTTATCTCTTATAATAGAGAAGGTCAAGTTCTCTTTGGTAATTAAAAGACCTGATATAAACAACACAGGAAGTTACTTTGATAAAACACAAAATCTTTGGTTTTTAGACAGAGTTCTCAAAGAAAAATAAAAACATTTTATAATCTCTTTATTAAGAGCAACCAAAGAAACTTGGTTCTTTTAGCAGATGAAAGAAATTGAATTCTTAGTTTTACATAAATACTCCATTGGTATTAAAGCTTAATTTAAAAAATGCTTATGTTAATTCCATTTTAGTCAACTTGACTATGCAAGATTTTCTCTTTTACTTTCTTTCTTCAACCTTTTATGTTTATAGTTTGTCCTTTTAGCAGATAGAAAACTCAGATTCTATTGAATAATTTTGCAGCAGCTTACTTTTGGTATTAAAACTCATTTACTTAATTAAACTTATTTCAATTAGTCAGCATTACATTGTATAAAGCTCTTTTCTCAAGATTCCTTTCCCACACATCTTTATAATTTCTTTTACACATTCAGATTTTGTTGAATGCTTTCCTTCCTTTTAGCCTCTTTCTGAGACAAAATCATTTTCCCTTAAAAAAAAATGCATTTCTATGTTTTACTCCTTCTTTTACCAAAAATGCATATTTTATTTTTCTTGCATATCAAGATGTTTCCCTTATTAAATTCAGTAGTTTTAATTATATACATTAATTAGAATTCTTAACCCTTAAAAATCTTAATTTTTAGTAAAAGCTAAGAAGTAAGCAATTAAAAACTGACTTTTAATTTAGCATTTTGGCAGATTCATAAGTATTTTTAAAATAATTTCTAGACACACATGTTTCTCATGGTACAATTTTTCCATAAAGCACAAGACATGTTCACTAACAAACACAAGTTTATCTTTAACCCAAACCCAAACCCTCTGTAATAAGAAGCCAAAAGCAGATTAACTTATTTTCCATAATTAGTGTCCAATTAGGATTTGAAATAGCTCAACTGGAGTTCTATCACCCCACTAGTTTTGTTCCTAGTGATGCTTCCTAAGGGCCACTTGACTTCACATTCCAGGATGTCTGGCTCTAGGTGAGTGATCACACCATTGTGGTTATCTGGGTTGTGAAGATCTTTATTGTATAGTTCTTCTGTGTATTCTTGCCACCTCTTATTAATATCTTCTGCTTCTGTTAGGTCCATACCATTCCTGTCCTTTATTGTGCCCATCTTTGCATGAACTGTTCCCTTGGTATCTCTAATTTTCTTAAAGAGATCTCTAGTCTTTCCCATTCTACTCTTTTCCTCTATTTCTTTGCATTGATTACTGAGCAAGGCTTTCTTATCTCTCCTTGCTATTCTTTGGAACTCTGCATTCAAATGGATATATCTTTCCTTTTCTCCTTTGCCTTTAGCTTCTCTTATTTTCTCAGCTATTTGTAAGGCCTCCTCAGACAACCATTTTGCCTTTTTGTGTTTCTTTTTCTTGGGGATGGTCTTGATCACTGCCTCCTGTACTATGTTGTGAAACTCCATCCATAGTTCTTCAGGCACTCTATCAGATCTAATCCCTTAAATCTATTTCTCACTTCCACTATATAATCATAAGGGATTTTATTTGGGTCATACCTGAATGGTCTAGTGGTTTCCCCTACTTTCTTCAATTTAAGTCTGAATTTGGCAATAAGGAGTTCATGATCTGAACCACAGTCAGCTCCCAGTCTTGTTTTTGCTGACTGTAGAGAGCTTCTCCATCTTTGGCTGCAAAGAATATAATCAATCTGATTTCATTATTGACCATCTGGGAATGTCCATGTGTAGAATCTTTTCTTGTGTTGTTGGAAGAGGGTGTTTACTTTGACCAGTGTGCTCTCTTGGCAAAACTCTATTAGCCTTTGCCCTGCTTCATTCTGTACTCCAAGGCCAAATTTGCCTGTTACTCCAGGTATTCTTGACTTCCTACTTTTGCATTCCAGTCTCCTATAATGAAGTGACTTTTTTTTGATGCTTTGAAAGTGCTGCAATCAATATGCCATGAAATTTGGAAAACTCAGCAATGGCCACAGGACTGGAAAAGGTCAGTTTCATCCCAATCCCAAAGAAAGACAATGACAAAGAATGCTCAAACTACCGCACAATTGCACTCATCAAACACGCTAGTAAAGTAATGGTCAAAATTCTCCAAACCAGGCTTCAACAGTATGTGAACCATGAACTTCTAGATGTCCAAGCTGGTTTTAGAAAAGGCAGAGGAACCAGAGATCAAATTGCCAACATCCATTGGATCATCAAAAAAGCGAGAGAGTTCCAGAAAAACATCTACTTTTGCTTTATTGACTATACCAAAGCCTTTGACTGTGTGGATCACGAAAAATTGTGGAAAATCAAGAGATGGGCATACCAGACCACCAGACCTATCTCCTGAGAAATCTGTATGCAGGTCGGGAAGCAACAGTTAGAACCGGACATGAACAACAGACTGTTTCCAAATAGGGAAAGGGGTATGTCAAGGCTGCATATTGTCACTCTGCTTATTTAATTTACAGACAGAGTACATCATGAGAAATGCTGGACTGGATGAAGCACAAGCTGGAATCAAGATTGCTGGGAGAAATATCAATAACCTCAGATATGCAGATGACATCATCTCT
>NW_011494644.1:8770688-8773572 GCF_000754665.1 Bison bison bison
TGATGAAAGTGAAAGAGAAGAATGAAAAAGTTGGCTTAAAACTCAACATTCAGAAAACTAAGATCATGGCATCTGATCCCATCACTTCGTGGTAAATAGATGGGGAAACATTGGAAACAGTGACAGACTTAATTTTTGGGGATCCAAAATCACTGCAGATGGTGACTGCAGCCATGAAATTAAAAGACGCTTACTCCTTGGAAGAAAAGTTATGACCAACATAGATAGCATATTGAAAAGTAGAGACATTACTTTGCCAACAAAGGTCCATCTAGTCAAAGCTATTGTTTTTCCAGTAGTCATGTATGGATGTGAGAGTTGGACTGTGAAGAAAGCTGGGTGCCAAAGAATTGATGCTTTTGAACTGTGATGTTGGAGAAGACTCTTGAGAATCCCTTGGACTGCAAGGAGATTCAACCAGCCTATCCTGAAGGAGATCAGCCCTGGGATTTCTTTGGAAGGAATGATGCTAAAGCTGGAAACTCCAGTACTTTGGCCACCGCACGCGAAGAGTAGACTCATTGGAAAAGACTCTGATGCTGGGAGGGATTGGGGACAGGAGGAGAAGGGGACGACAGAGGATGAGATGGCTGGATGGCATCACTGACTCGATGGACGTGAGTCTCAGTGAACTCCGGGAGTTGGTGATGGACAGGGAGGCCTGGCGTGCTGCGATTCATGGGGTCGCAAAGAGTCGGACAGGACTGAGCGACTGAACTGAACTGAACTGAACTAGGAATACTTAATTTATAAGTGCTTAATTCTAAACTGATTAAATACAGCTCTTTTAAAATTAATTTTGGTTATACCATCCAGAGGCAGAAAAATATCACACATCTAAAAAGTACATATATCTCTCTCTATATATATATATACACACAAGCAGAAATATGCAAACAGATATCTTATAGCTTTTGTTATTGAGAAAAATTAGTCATGAGTTGAGTATAACATTTTAAAACTCACTAGCATTCCAAAGTTGATGGCTTTTTAGACCCTTTTGAGAATAAAAGCACTGACTTTTTTCCAGCTGGGCTAATTAGATCTGTTATTAAATACATTAAAACACTAGTTTTATAGTAAGATAAATATTAATATATTTATAGATTAGAATGATCAGTCTCTTTGTTTTTACATATTTTATTAAGGTATCATTTACATACATTCAATTCAACTTTTTAACATTATTTTCTTATATTTGTACTTACAGGTGTCTAATCATTGGAATATAAATGTCCTGCTTGTAAGGATTATGTCCTTTAAAAATTAAAAAAAAATGTATAATATCTTGTAGATTAAGAAAAAAAAACAAACAGCATAGGTGACTTCTTTCCCTATTTTCATTGCCTTTCAGCCTTTGCGGCTGAGATAGATTCTATCAAGGGATAGATTCTATATTTCTCCTCTTGAAAGTGGGCTGGTCTTGGGACTTGTTTTGGCTACTAGAATGTGACAGAAGAAATGCTATTTGAGTTCCAAGCCTAGGCCGAGAGAGATTTTGCAGTTTAAGTTCCCATTTTGGAACTCTGCCAGTCATCATTGAAAGCCTGGGCTAGGTTGCTGAAGGATGAAACCGTTAGAGATGAGCCATCTCAGCTGAGCCCACTGTAGGCCAGCAGCTCTCAGCGGACTGAATAGCTGACTACAGTTGCCTAAGAGAGCCCAAGTGAGGCCCCAAATGCCACCCCATTGATTGATCTCAGGCTAATTTGTCAATTCATGGTAACCAAAAGACTGCTGTTTAAGCCACTACATTTAGGGGAGGTTTGTTAGATAGCAAAAGCTAGCCAATACATGCCAGGTAGAGTCAGAAGAGTGTCGTGTCTGTCACATCATGTCACTTTACAAGGACAATGGTTTGAGTGGCAGCTCGGTCATTTATGCCTGTGTGACTTCAGGTAAGTCATTCCCGCTGCCTCCCTCCAAAATGTAACTTATCTCTCACATCTTGAAAAAGATGAAATCAATGCTGAGAGTAAACGGCAGGGGGCGTTGTAGGGGCTGCTGTGTTAAAGTTGATGACCTCCAAGCTTCTTTGAAAACTTGAGGATTTACAAAGACTACATAAATATAGGTCATTAGTATTTTCATTATGCAGAGAGTAGATGTATAATTAATATTGATGACACTATTGGAATAAAATTGCTAAGACCTGAAAATGAAAGGAGATCATTTTTTTCCTGGGGCCCAACCACAGTGTTTAGACTTGTGTCCAGGAAACATTTAGGAAAGTGTTATGACAAGATGATAAAACAGTCCATCCCACACATGGACACAAAAATTCACATGGTCCTTCATTCTTGCTATGTTAAGAGACTGTCTAGAAGGCAAAATAAACAAGAAGAAAGTCTGTTTCTGACTCGGCTGTCACGATTCAGAGGGTAAGGAGCAAGCAAGGACTGAGAATTTCAAAGGGCAACTCTGATTTTAACACTTTGTCAAGCCCCTGAGGATTGACCCCAGTCATTAATAACACAACAATAGTTGTAGGAAGTGTAATCCTCCCATCACATGGTGTGGATTTAGCTTGATGAGTCAGCTTGCCATGGTGGGTGTGCTTCCCTAGAAAAATAAATGGACCCAAAGCCTTGAGTCCATTTGGTGCCGAGCCTCCCCAGTTCAGTTCCTTTTAATGAGTTTTTCTAACCTGTGCAAATGTGGCTGAGAAGTCAGAAAAGACCATCTGAGTCCTAGGGCACCCAATAATCTTGAGGATAATCATTGATTTGTTCCTGATATCTACATGATTAAGGGTATGAATGGCAGCAGCTAAGAGCCTGGGCTCTGGAACTAAACATCTTGAGGCAGAATTCCAGGTCTGCCCCTCCATGGCGGTGTGACTCTGGGCGAGGTATTTGACTTACCTGAGCTTACTATTTCATCT
>NW_011494644.1:8773672-8782174 GCF_000754665.1 Bison bison bison
TCATCTATAAAATAGGAATGATGATAAACTAACAACAACAACAAACTCCTTGGATTTTGGTGAGGATAAATATGTGAAAGCCACTTAGAATCACGCAGGTGTAAGGACTCCCTGCAGCCATGAAATTAAAAGACATTTGCTTCATGAAAGTAAAATTATGACAAAACTAGATAGCATATTACAAAGCAGAGACATTACTTTGCTGATGAAGGTCCACATAGTCAAATCTATGGTTTTTCCAGTAGTCACATACATATGTGAGAGTTGTACCATAAAGAAGTCTGAGAGCTGAAGAATCGATGCTTTTGAATTGTGGTGCAGGAGAAGGCTCTTTATAGTCCCTTTGACAGCAAGGAGATCAAATCAGTCAACCCGAAAGGAAATCAACCCTGAATATTCATTGCAAGGACTGACACTGAAGTTCCAATACTTTGGCTACCTGATGCGAAGAGCTGACTCATTGGAAAAGACCCTGAAACTGGAAAAGATTTAAGGCAAAAGGAGAAGGGGATGGCAGAGGATGAGATGGTCAGATAGCATCACCAACTCAATGGACGTGAGTTTGAACAAACTCCAGGGGGTAGTGAAGGACAGAGGAGCCTGTTGTGCTGCAGTCCATGGGGTCACAAAGAGTGGGACATTACTTAGCGAGTGAACAGCAAAGACGCCATTAATGTTTATTATTTTTATTTTTGCTGTACATTAAGGTTTCACTGCGTTCCAGATTCCATGATAGGAAGTAGACAGACCACGAGAAACCAAACGTAAAATGACCTGGCCCTCATAAAGTTCACATTCTTTAGGATAAGAATGCTCATTGACCAAGGAAATAATGGGATAAAATACTAGTTTTGGGGCTTCCATCATTAGCTCAGTTGGTAAAGAATCTGCCTGCAATGCAGGAGACTGGGGTTCTATTCCTGGGTTGGGAAGATCCCCTGGAGAAGGAAATGGCACTCCACTCCAGTACTCTTGCCTTGAGAATCCCATGGAGAGAGGAGTCTGGCAGGATATGGTCCATGGGATCGCAAGAGCTGGACATGACTTAGCAACTAAACCACCAATCACCACCACTGATTCTAGGAGAGCAGTGAAGGAAAGCAATGGGGAGAAGTGGAGGGCAGATGACAAGGACAGTCTTTAGCTGAGACCTGAGTGATGAGAAGAAGCCAGCCAGGGACAGGTGGAGAAAGAGAGCTTAGGATAGAAGAACAAACGCAAGGTTCTGAAGCAGTGAGGAGTAAACACTTTCAAAGGAAAAATGAACACTATATAAATGAAGTTGAGGAAGAGATGAGCAGATTAGTAGGGTGCCAAGAAGTGGGCATGGAGGTTTGTGACAACATGGATGTATCTGGAGGACATGATGCTAAACGAAATAATCTGGACATGGGAAGACTAACACTACATTGTCTCACTTATGTGTGAAATCTAAAATGGCAGAGAGTAGCGTGGTGGTAGCCAGGGACTGGGGAAAGGGGAAAATATGGAGGTGAACGATTGAACAGTGCAAGAAAAATAGATACTGGAAAGCTAATATACAGCAAGGTGTCTATAGCTAACAATAGTGTACTATATACTTAAAATTTCTAAGAGAGTAGATCTTACGTTAAGCACTCTCACCACTAAAAAAATTAGTGGCAGTAACAATAATCACAATCATAATAATTAAGGGGACAGAAGGAACCCTTAGGAAGAGATGGATATGTTTATGGCTTTGATGGTGGTGATGGTTTCATGGGTGTGTACTTATCCCCAAACTCATTGATTTGTATGCAATGGTAAAAATATAAGAATAAAAACAAGCAAAATGTGGATAATTTTGTTTATTGAAGTGTAGTTGCTTTACAATGTTTTGTTAAGTTCTGCTGTGCAGCAAAGTGATTCAGTTTTATATATATATATATATATACACACACATTCTTTTTAAATATTCTTTTCCATTACGGTTTATCATAGGATATTTGAATATGGTTCCCCGTGCTATACAGTAGGACTTTGTTGTTTATCCAGCCCATATATAATAGCTTACATCCGCTAACTCCAGCCTTCTACTACATCCCCTCTTGTGATCCTCTCTCCCTTGGCAACCACAAGTGTGTTCTGGTTTATAGATAGGGACTTTTGTGTCATATTTCAGATTCCACATACAAGTGATATCATATAGTATTTTTCTTTCTCTTTTTGACTTAATTTAGTATGATAATCTCTAGATTCATCCATGATGCTGCAAATGATATTATTTCATTCTTTTTAAATGGCTGATATGTGTGTGTGTGTGTGTGTGTGTGTGTGTAGAGTATTGCATATATGTGCCACATCTTCTTTATCCATTCATCTGTCGATAGACATTTATGTTGTTTCCGTTTCTTGGTTATTGTGAATAGTGCTGCTATGAACATAGGGGTGCGTGTATCTTTTTGAATTACATTTTTATCTGCATATATGCCCAAGAGTAGGAATGCTGGATCACATGGTAATTCTAATTTTAGTGTTATGAGGAACCTCCACAGTGACTGTACAAACACATTCCTAGGAGTGTTCTCTTTTCTAAAAATGTGGGTAAGTGCATAGTTTGAATATAATCTCTTCGAGTTACGTGTGCTTTTGTTTTATCTGCATTTGATTGTGTTTGTTGTTGTTCAGTCACTAAGTCATGTCCAATTCTTTTGGGACGCCATGGACTGTAGCCCACCAAGCTCCTCTGTTCACGGGATTTTCCAGGCAAGACTAGTGGAGTGGGTTGGCATTTCCTATGCCAGGGGGCCTTCCCAACACAGAGAGCGAACCAACGTCTCCAGCATTGGCAGGTGGAGTCTTTACCACTTTACCTGAGCCACCAGAGGAGCCCTTCCCGGGTTTAGAAGAGTTTAAATAACTTTTGCCAAATTATATAGTCCTCTGCTCTGTACCTTTAAGTCTAGAGTTTCTCTGATGCCTGTTCAGCTCTGTACCTCATCTCCCACTGATCCCCTCAGGTCTACCTGGTTTTTATGGCACATTTTCAGCTCTTCACTTCCCATTCTCTCTCACTTCTTCTAGATGGTTTACTATTTGAGCACTGGAAACTGAATATCTCAACTAGAAAGAACTAGTCTTAAAAATACTGACTCTCTCCAGCTTTTGTTCTTCTGAAATTGATTTCTAGTAACCGCCACCTATTGGTGCTTTGGGGATCAAAGGAAGACATAGTAACCATGTTAATGAAAACCCTTCAGGTATAAGGAGTACTTTACAGTATTCGGAGTTGTATAGTAAGGACATAGATGACCTAGGGGCAACATCCATAAGGAATGACTGTTCACACCACACAGGCATACATAATGGAAACATCACAGGCTACAGGGAACATGTGTCAAATGTTGTCAACTTGTGTCAGATGTTGAACATATGTCAACACTTGATCATGTGTCATTTGAATTTGAATATGTATCAAATGTTGTCAAATGTGTCAAATTGTGTCAACTTTCTGACTTTATTTGTGAAAAGGAATTACAAATTGTATCCCAATATTCTAGCAACAGAAACTTACTACTGCTGAGTATGTGCCAGACATTATTCTACTGTACATTTATGGACTTTTTAAACCTTCCCCCCGACCCCAGGTACACAAGGCATGCAGAACTTCCATGACTAGGGATCGAACCCATGCCCCCTGCATTGGAAGTGCAGAGTCTTAACCACTGAACCACGGAGGGACGTTCCAACAAGGCAGGTATTATTATGTTCCCATTTCAGAAATGATGATGTTAAAGAATGAAAGAGTCAAATAAGGTCTCCAATGTTACAATGTTAGCAAGTGGCTAAACTGAAATTCAGCCTGGCATGCTGCAGTCCATGGGGTCGCAAAGAGTCAGACATGACTTAGAGACTGAACAAAAACAGAAACTAAAATTCAAACCCACACTGTCCTGCCCCAGTTTACAAAAAAAAAAAAAGATCACTTGTTTTTAATTAGAGGATAATTACTTTACAAAACTGTGCAGGTTTCTGCCATACATCAACATGAATCAGCTGTAAGTATATACGTGTCTTCTCCCTCTTGAACCTCCCTCTGCAGGGAGCCCAAATCCTGTGCTCTGTGCCCCAGAACTTCTGTTTATAATGGATAAGCATGGCATTCGGTAAGTATAAAGAAGGCTGGGCGCCAAAGAATTGATGCTTTCAAATTGTGGTGCTGGAGAGTTCCTGAACAGTAAGGAGATCAAACTAGTCAAACCTAAAGGAAATCAGTCCTGAATATTCATTGGAAGGACTGATGCTGAAGCTCCAAAACTTTGGCCACCTGATATAAAGAGTCGACTCATTGGAAGAGACTCTGATGCTGGGAAATATTGAGGGCGGAGAAGCGGGTGGCAGAGAATGAGTTGGTTAGATAGCATCACTGACTCAATGGACATGAATCTGAGCAAATTCTAGAAGATAGTGGAGGAGAGAGGAGCCTGGCGTGCTGCAGTCCATGGGGTCACGAGAAGTCGGACACAACTTAGCAACTGAACAAAAGCAGGCTTAACATTCTTTGGAAACTATTTTCCCATTTCCAAGGGGAATTTCGATTTAGTCATGCTAACTATATGATAACTACGGTTTATTTTTTTTACCCTTCATAAAAAAAGATCTTTGTGATGTCAAGAACAGAGTACTCAGCAACACTTTTGATTAATCATTATTAACAATGATTGTCAATGGAGTTTGAGGTTATCTCATCACAGTATAATTTTGGAAGAAGCAATTTTTCAGGAATCTGTAAGTGTCATCCAGGTTCTCAGCAGTCTAGTGACTTGGTTTTGTCCAGAGAGATATTTTGAAATTTCCAACATCATGGACTATAGCTTTTAAACAACCTTCTATATGGGATTTCTCTTAACAGAAATAACTGAGTTGAGTTCAAGAGTATTTTATGGTAGCAATGAAAAAAATAGATCACCTCCCTTTGTTGTCATTTGAAATCACATTGTTTTGATTTAACAGGCCAGTGTCCAGGTTGCAGGGGGAGCACTTAGGTTTCTGGGATGCAGAGATGCAGGGAGATCTCACAGGATATACCCTTGACTAAAAGGGCATCCCACTTTTTCTGTGATAACCCAAAAGGATAGGCAGAAGAAGATAGAGGAGAGGAGCTCTAGAACAAAGGAGAGGTGTGTAGGAACTGAACATCCAGCGACAAGGGATGGAGTGCTGGGAAAAGAGGTTTCAAATAAGGAAGTTGCAGCTGGAGACTGGGAACTCAAAACTGATGCGCCAACCTGAGAAATCCAGATGAATTCATGCTAGATGAAAATTCACTTTTTAAACTAAAACAGTTGTACGTTACAAATTATTATTCACAGAGCAGTGAGCTGAACTTCCTGTGTTACAGCAGGTTTCCACTAGCTGTCTATTTTACACATGGAACTGTATATATGCCAACCCCAGTCTCCCAATTTGTCCCAACCTCCCCTCCAGCCCCTGTGCCTGTCAATGTCCACATATCCATTCTCTATGTCTGTGTTTCTATTCCTGCCCTGGGAATAGATTTATCTGCATCATTTTTCTAAATTCCACATATGTGCTTATGACAGTATTCTGAAAGAAGATGATGAAGGTGATGGGAATAATGGTAATGATTGTGATTGGTGGTGATGAGGGGATGATGGTGGTGGTGGCCATGATGTTTCTGATGTGATTATACCCTTTTTCATGACGCTGGAAAAGATCAAGTTCCCTGAACTGTGTCCTGCCTCCGTATTTTTTTACACATTTCCCCCTTTTACTGGCTTCCTCTTGCTCATCCCTGCCTTTTTGTATGTCTGAAAAATGTCTTCCCACCCATTTTCTTCTCTCCATCTTCACTGTCATTTCCAAGTCTAATGTGCCATAATTTCTCACCTAAACGACTACCACTACTGCCCAACTGATCTCTCTGCTTCAAAGTTCGACTTCTTTTACCCTCAACCACCCTAAATCCATTCTCCACCTGGCAGTCAGAATGATCATGGGAAAGTATAAATCATATTTTGTTACTCCCTGTTTACCTTCATCTAGGAAAAAATACATGAAAAACTAACTTCTTAGCATTTCCTATAAAACCCTTCATGACGTGACCCAGCTCTGCAGCTTCGCTTTATGTTACTCTTTGACCTCTAAGCTCTAGCCACACTCTTATCTCTTCAGATCTTTGAGCAATTCAAGTGTTTATCAACTTGTGTGCATGTTAAGTTGATTAAATCATGTCCGACTTTTTGAGATCCTGCCGGGTTCCTCTGTCCGTGGGATTCTCCAGGCAAGAATACTGGAGTGCATTGCCATGCCCTCCTCCAGGGCATCTTCTGGACCCAGTGTTTGAACCTGCATCTCTTACGTCTACCTGCACTGGCAGGCAGGTTTTTTTTTTTTTTTAATCACAAATGCCACCTGGAAAGCCCATTTATCATCTTAGGGATGTTTCAAAATAGCAACTTAGTTCTTTTCAGTTCTTTTCACCCCTCTAATCTCACAGCTTGCTACACCACCTAGTCATTGCTAATATACACTCTTTGAATGAACAAAGTGACCAAAAAAGTAAATACTTTTTTTTTCTATCATCGATGTGTTTCACTGTTAAACCTATTAGACCATATCTGACAGGAGATGATAATTTCTTGTTTTGATATACGTTTGTGTAGTAGAATACAAACTTTTCAATGTTGGGACCATGTCTCATTTATTTCTCCTTCCTCAAAACCAAGGACTGTCAGGCAAATAGCATGTAGATTATTACTACATGAAAAAATGAACAGAAGTCACACAGAGGGTCAGACTGTCATTGTTAAAGATGATAATAATCAACAAGGCAACTTGATGTGGAGACAGTGTAGTTTGGAATGAACCTTAATTATTGAGTTGATGAATGCATTTGATTTTACCCTAGGATAGCTTCACTGTTTCCCTTGAAGGTATTTTGTGTATCCTCTCCCATCTGTTTCAAACTATCCATATTTTCTCTCTGAACCCAAGGGACAGGCAGAGAAATGGCATTTTCTTTGCCAAGATCAATTTGAAGTCCTCAGCAGGATCTCACATTAATCACCTTCCTAGAGGCTCTCTCTTTCTGCTGGCAAAGACTTCTGTGAAAGTCAAAGAGGCCAGGAACTTCATTGATTCCCATCTCACAGTATACAAATAGGTCCCCTTTATCTAGCTATAGAACTATATAGTCAAATATCCCTGTAGTCAACCCTAGCCCTTTGAAGTGCTTGTGGCTCCCTTGACCCGGGACAACAAAAGCATGCAAATCTTGTCTTCAAGCTCAAGGAGATAAAGCCAATGTCACACATTTATTCCCCCATATGGGCCAATTAGCTTCCCTCTATTCAGTGAACCAAAGAAGCCCCCATGACTGAGTGTCTACTATGGAAAGAAAGTGTTGTGATAATCACAGAGAATGAGAAGATGAATGCCATAGTCTTTTCTCTGGAAAATGTAGTAATATCTTAGGGTGGCAGAAAAAGGAGTAAACGATCATAGCAAAATGGGCTCTAAGAGAAGGAAGGTATACAGGGGGATTTGGAATGAAAAAGTGGGAGACTAGCTATACTCCACATTCAAAAAACTAAGATCATGTAGTGCTGCAGCCCATGGGTTTGCTAAGAGTTGGACACGACTTAGCGACCAAACAACAACAACTATAATGGAAAGGAAGGAGATGGAGGGATTTGGGTAGGCACGTTGGTGATGGCTTGTCTTTGTACCATGTTAGCTGGGGCTGCACCTGAAAGACTCTAAGGCCAGGGCCTGCGATCGTCTGTTTGCTCATTTACTTACATGTCTGGGGTCGATACTGGCTATCAGCTGAGGGTCTCCTCCCACCATGGCTGGGTCCCACACTCCTAGAGGGAGACAGTAAGTCATGCAGTATCATTCTATTGATTGAAGGAGCCACAGAAATCTGTTTGTATTCAAATCAAGGGGCCATAGACCCAGTATTTTGATAGAGGGTTATCAATGTCACACTACATATGGAATTGTGTGTTAATTTTTTTTTACTGCTGTAACAGTTTGTCACAAATGTGGCAGTTTAAAAGCGATACATCGTTAGTCTTATGTTCAATGCATTCCAGTAGAAATACAATGCAATCCACATAGGTAACTTAAATTTTCCTAATAACCATATTATTAGATGGGCGCTCAGACTGTGTAACTATGTTTGAAGCTCTTCTGATGGTAATCTCTAAAAGTCTAAATAATAAGATGATATCAGATCAGATCAGATCAGTCGTTCAGTCGTGTCCGACTCTTTGCGACCCCATGAACCGCAGCACGCCAGGCCTCCCTGTCCATCACCAACTCCCAGAGTTCACTCAGACTCATGTCCATCGAGTCAGTGATGCCATCCAGCCATCTCATCCTCTGTAGTCCCCTTCTCCTCTTGCCCCCAATCCCTCCCAGCATCAGAGGCAGCCAAAGTACTGGAGTTTCAGCTTTAGCATCATTCCTTCCAAAGAAATCCCAGGGCTGATCTCCTTCAGAATGGATTGGTTTGGA
>NW_011494644.1:8782274-8793670 GCF_000754665.1 Bison bison bison
AGGAAAAAACAGACAGAACTTTGTTGGCAAAATAATGTCTCTGCTTTTGAATATGCTATCTAGGTTGGTCATAACTTTCCTTCCAAGGAGTAAGCGTCTTTTAATTTAATGGCTGCAATCAACATCTGCAGTGATTTTGGAGCCCTCCAAAATAAAGCCTGACACTGTTTCCACTGTTTCCCCATCTATTTCCCATGAGGTGATGGGACCGGATGCGATGATCTTCGTTTTCTGAATGTTGAGCTTTAAGCCAACTTTTTCACTCTCGACTTTCACCTTCATCAAGAAGCTTTTTAGTTCCTCTTCACTTTCTGCCATAAGGGTGGTGTCATCTGCATATCTGAGGTTGTTGATATTTCTCCCGGCAACCTTGATTCCAGTTTGTGTTTCTTCCAGTCCAGCGTTTCTCATGATGTACTCTGCATAGAAGTTAAATAAACAGGGTGCAAATATACAGCCTTGATGAACTCCTTTTCCTATTTGGAACCAGTCTGTTGTTCCATGTCCAGTTCTAACTGTTGCTTCCTGACCTTGCATACACATTTCTCAAGAGGCAGATCAGATGGTCTGGTATTCCCATCTCTTTCAGAATTTTCCACAGTTTATTGTGATCCACACAGTCAAAGGCTTTGGCATAGTCAATAAAGCAGAAATAGATGTTTTTCTGGAACTCTCTTGCTTTTTCCATGATCCAGTGGATGTTGCCAATTTGATCTCTGGTTCCTCTGCCTTTTCTAAAACCAGCTTGAACATCTGGAAGTTCACGGTTCACATATTGCTGAAGCCTGGCTTGGAGAATTTTAAGCATTACTTTACTAGCATGTGAGATGAGTGCAATTATGCGATAGTTTGAGCATTCTTTGGCATTGCCTTTCTTTGGGATTGGAATGAAAACTGACCTTTTCCAGTCCTGTGGCCACTGCTGGGTTTTCGAAATTTGCTGGCATATTGAGTGCAGCACTTTCACAGCATCATCTTTCAGGATTTGAAATAGCTCAACTGGAATTCCATCACCTCCACTAGCTTTGTTCGTAGTGATGCTTTCTAAGGCCCACTTGACTTCACATTCCATGATGTCTGGCTCTAGGTAAGTGATCACACCATCGTGATTATCTGGGTTGTGAAGATCTTTTTTGTACAGTTCTTCTGTGTATTCTTGCCATCTCTTCTTAATATCTTCTGCTTCTGTTAGGTCCATACCAAATGTCCAGACCTCACCTCCCAGAGAGAATTCAATTCTAACTTCTACATTCTTCTAACGAATCAGAAATAGGGTCAAGGGTGCAATAGAGGGAATAGTAAGCTATTGCAGGCAGACTTGCTGATCTTCAATCATTTGCCTTGAATTTTGCCACTCTTCCCAATTCTGCTCTCTATAGTAGCCAGCTGCCTTGGGAATAGATAATTGAATGCAATGGTATTGACTTGGTCCTAAAAAAAAAAAAAAAAATTTAATTCCTTCTTTCTTCCTCTGGTGCTGGCCACAATATCAATTCCTGAAGGGTGGGTCCCCAGCAAGTTGATAGATGGACACAGCCTTCCTTTAATATCCTTTGTCTCCCTTATCAACTTTCCTACTGCTCCAGGGACCCCGAACAATGTCAACATAATTGATCCCACCCCAGGAAAAGATGAGTTCTAGATAGTCGAGTCCTTTTCCACACTCACAGCACAGAACATATGTCCTTTCCCTGAAAGTTCTTCCAATTCTAGCTACTTGAAAATTCCTGGCTCACACCTTCTTGACCTGAACACAAATGTTAATTCTCCCTGGGAATCCTTCTTCAGTATAGTTTTTGTTGATGTTCAGTCACTAAGTCATGTTCCTCTCTTTGTGGCTCCATGGACTGCAGTGCAGAGTTTGCTCAAACTCATGTCCATTGAGTCAGTGATGCTGTCGAAACATCTCATCCTCTGTTGCCCCCTTCTCCTCCTGCACTCAGTCTTTCCCAGCATCAGGAACTTTTCCAATGACTCACCTCTTCACATCAGTGGCCAAAGTTTTGGAGCTTCAGCTTCAGCATCAGTCCTTCCAATGAATATTTGGGACCAATTTCCTTAGGATTGACTGATTTGATCTCCTTGCAGTCCAACGGACTGTCAAGAGTCTTCTCCAATACCACAGTTCAGAAGCATCAATCTTTTGGCGCTCAGCTTTCTTTATGGTCCAACTCTCACATCCAAACATGACTACCGGAAAAACCATAGATTTGACTGTATGGACCTTTGTCAGCAAAGTGATGTCTCTGGTTTTTAATATGTTGTCTAGGTTGGTCATAGCTTTCCTTCCAAAGAGCAAGCCTCTTTTAATTTCATGGCTGCCATCACTGTCCACAGTGATTTTGGAGCCCAAGAAAATAAAATCTGTTGCTGTTTCTACTTTTTCCCCTTATATTTGCCATGAAATAATGGGACCAGAAGTTATGATCTTTGTTATTTGAATGTTGAGCTAGAAGCCAGCTTTTTCACTCTCCTCTTTCACCCTCATCAAGAGGCTCTTTAGTTCCTCTTCACTTTCTGCCATTAGAGTTGTATCATTTGCATAACTGAGGTTGTTGATATTCCTCCCTACAACCTTGATTCCAGCTTGTGATTCATCCAATCTGGCATTTCACATGTACTGTGCATATGAGTTAAATAAACAGTGTGACAATATACAGCTTTGTCATACTCCTTTCCCAGTTTTGAACCAGTCAGTTCAAAAAGGCATCTTGTTTAATGTCTTGGGGTCATTGATAACCAATCACTGTAGTGTTGCAAAAAATAGTCTAATCAAATTATCCACAATTTAAATGTTCATCAGATTGAAATATTAACTCCTTCTTGGAATATGGATCCTAGATAATTCTGACACTGTATTTTTCTTCGTGAAATGATCGTTCTTTTTATAGGGTTTCCTCTGGTTTTTATTGACTTCCTGGATGAATCAGACAGATGCGTACGATCTCACCCACTGTCCTTAAGTCTAATCACTGTGTCTTATCACTTCCTCTTTGGTACATATTTCCCTGCTTCTCCATTCAAACCAGTGCCTTAGTTCAGACTCCCAGCTTCACTTAGATCATCCCACTCACCTATCATCCTGTCCAAGTTTTCTAAAGTCCTGGAAAGCAGAGACTGCAATTTTCATGCAGGTACTTCAGCGTTGGAAGCAATTTGGGGAGAGTGAAAGAGTTGAGAGAGAAACCAGCAGAAGAGGGCACTTGATAAGCTGGTCATTACTGTAGGCAACTCAGGCTTGGTCCAGCTGCAGCCTTCTGATGCATGTGTGCATGCTCAGCCATTTCTAACTCTTTTGACCCCAAGGACTGTAGCCCGCCAGGCTCCTCTCTCCATGGGATTTCCCAGGCAAGAATACTGGAGTGGGTTGCCATTTCCTTCTCCAGGGGATCTTCCCAACCCAGAAATTGAACCTGCATCTCTTGCATCTGCATTACAGGCAATTTCTTTACCACTGAGCCACCAGGGAAACCCAAAGCCTTCTGAAGAGGTGATTAAAATGTGACAAGAAACGATCCATCCAGGTGACAGAAGAGGGAACATTTATCATTTGACTTTCACCCTCCATGGGGCATTGGCTCCCATATATTTCCAGGGTAGAATCATACTTGAATGCCAGGATGGATGCTGCAGGCTGGCTAGCTTTGGCCACGTAACAGATGTAGGGCAGAACATGAGAGATGTGGTACAGCTGAGGTGAGGGGCTGTCAGGTTACACTTGCTCTAAGTTGGCTGCCAAACCAAAGCCTCAAGTACAAGAGGGGGTGAGAGACATGAGACAGGACATGAGAAATGCCCAATATACCTCTTAACGGATCTTCTTGTTCCTATCCTAACCATTGTCACTCTAATACTTTCTCACCAGTTTCCATAAAGATCTCAAAAGTCCTAAATGTATTACCCTTCTGATTAAAGATTTGCACCACTCCTTATTGCTTTATGGTTTCCTATCATAGTCAGCTGTTTTGCCTGGCCCTTATCCTTTCCTTTTTTTTAAAAAAAAGTGTTATACCTTCATGCAAGTATAAATGGCATACAATAAACTGTATACATTCCAAGTGTATCATTTGATAAATTTTGACTTGTGGATACACCTAAGAATCATTTAAGATCATGGATATATCCATCACCTCAAAAGTGTTTCCCCTGCCCTTTTTGTAATTACTCTCATCTACTCCTCCTCCTCTATGCAATTGACTGATCTTCTTTATATCACTCTAGATTATTTAATAGTTTGCATTTTGTAGAATTTATAAGTCAGGTTATACAATATGCTATGGTTTTTTTGTTTTTGATCTGGTACTCTCAACTTGATCTAGTATTTGCTTAAGAATTCCTATTTCTCCCAAATTTAATCCATGACATTTGGATTGGATAGATCATACTTCCAGGAGACAGAGACAAGATCATGATCAAGGATGACCAATGAGAATACCATATTCTCTGGGTTCTGTTGATTGGCTAAAGAATGAGCCTGTGGCCTAACCTCTTGGACCAAAGCTAACAAGCATCAGACCCTGGTGTTTTCTTTGAACCATGGGTAAGGGGGTATCTGTGTGCAGTGGGATTCCTCAACCAGGAGGATGAAAGCCTGGGGCCACTGATGCTCACCCTTTTACCCCTAGGAGAGAGCCTGAGTGAAAATGAGAACAAAAACTGAACCAAAATATTTATGAAGAAAGTATGCCTTTGTTATCTATTTTATATATAGTAGTGTGTGTATGTTAATCCCAAGATCCTGATTTATCCCTCCCCACCACATTTCCCCTTTGGTAACTGTAAGTTTGTTTTTGATATCTGTGAGTCTATTTCTGTTTTGTAAATAAGTTCATCTGCATCACTTAAAAAATTAGATTCTATGTATGAGCAATATCATATATTTCTCTTTCTCTGTCTGACTTACTTCTCTTAGTATGATAACCTCTAGGTCAGTTCCTGTTGCTACAAATAGAATCACTTCGCAGTACACCTGAAAGTAACATAATATTGTAAATCTACTATACACCAATTATGTATAGATATAATTGGAGTATCAGTTCAGTTCAGTTCAGTTCATCCACTCAGTTGTGTTTGACTTTTTGCAACCCCATGGACTGCAACATGCCAGGCTTCCCTGTCCATTACCAACTCCCAGAGCTTACTCAAACCCATGTCCATTGAGTCGGTGATGCCATCCAATTGGAGTATAGTTGATTTAAACATATAGTTGGGAAGATCCCCTGGAGAAGGGAATGGCAACCCACTCCAGTATTCCTGCCTGGAGAATTCCATGGACAGAGATGCCTGGTGGGCTACAGTTCATAGGATCACAAAGAGTCAGACATGACTGAAGCAACTTAGCACACACGCACACATCTATATGTATATGTGTGTATACGTATATGTGTGTATACATATATATAGGTAGACACACACACACACACATACACACACACACACATATATATATATATATAGAGAGAGAGAGTTATAGAGAAGGAGAGATACCCAATGATATCATTTGAACATCTAGATCTAACCATGTCTAAATCCAGATATTCTGGATTTTTCAGTTACATATGCCAATATAATTTAGTTTATGCTTAAGCCAATTTTAATTGTATTTTGCCACTTGCAGCTGAAAGAACACGGCAAAGGAACAGCATAATCTTCTCCCCTTCCCTGTTTGTACTTAACCCTCTCCTTTCCCTACCATGCCATTCATATTATTTGTATCAAATTCTTTGCCTGTTTTGAAGCACCCATGCAATTTTATGCCTCTGTTTCTCTGCACACACATTTTCATTTCCTTACAAAGTTTCATCTTCCCACCAGAGATTCAACCCTGTGAGAGGAAAAACGTGTCTTTCTAGATGTTTTAATCCAGTTAGATATTGTATCATCCGTTTGCTAACACAGTCAAATGCCCTATACATGCCAGGCACTGTGCTGGGTGATAGAGATCTATGTTGGACAAGACCTACTTTCTCTGTCCTCATGGAAGTCTATTCAGTTAAGGAAAATACTCACATATTCCTGGTTATTTTTTCCATTATAGATTTGATTTTATCTTGGAAAGCAATATAGGAACACATGGATGAACTTAAAAATCAAATGATTAGATGAAATGAAGTCAGATACTTTAGAAATAAATCTCCATCATTTCAAATTTATTTTCAACAAGGGAGAGTGCTTTCAGACTCATTCAGATGTGCAAAGAAGCTGGAATATATGGCTTGAAACTGAGCTTCTATCTCATACTGTGAACTCAAGTTTCCTTGATCTGGCTGAGCAATATTTTGCCTCTCTATGAAGTGTGGCTAGAAATGACTATTACAAGTCATATCACCATCCTGTGTGATATAATCACAACTTCTTGAAGAATATTGAAATTTTTGTTTGTGTTTGTTTTAATTATCAGCTTGATAAACATTGCGGCCAGTATCTGAATCTGATATTGGACCAGCTATGAAAAGATTAATCAGATGCCCCCTAATGACAAACATATAACTATTTTTCATTATAGCTAAAATCCGTGATTGAATCAGCTCTTGATTATCTGGCATATACCTTGGAACAGTTGGTTGATCCGACTGTAGACATCTTCTCTAAGGCTCAGAGGTTCTCTCATGTCAGATCCCTCCCCAATCCTACCTTCTTTAAAACTCAGACACAGAAGGTTGACTGTAAGCCTTTGGCTGAAAGACTAACATGGTATTTAAAAAGTAAAAGACTTTGGTCTCCTTTGTCCAACAAAGTTCAAATTTCCCCTACAGCAATAAACACCTTATCTGAGAAGTATGCAGTATGGGCTAAAGTCTTCAACCATGAAATTATATGACTCTACCTTGACCTCTGGTTTTCTCCAGTGAATCTCACCCATAGAATACAAACAGCAGCTCTGGGCTGTTTCTCTGATCCAACTGGTGAATTGTGTAAATCTCGAGGATTTCAGACTTCTATACAAAGGCATTCAGGTAACAGGGACATCTCTATCTGTCCTTATGTACCCTGTGCATGACTGAGCAGCCTCAGGGGCTCATGTTACATGATGTATGTATCTGACCACCGTTCTGTTCATGCCTCCAGCAGCTGAGGAAGAGCCAGGCTCCCACTAGACGTGAAAGCCAAGGTCTTTATTGCAGTAGTGAGTAGTGGCTGACAATATGCTGTGTTGAAGCACAATCTCCCTCCTTGCTTACAGCAATTAGTTGCTGTAATTAGGAATGGTTTTCAGCCAGCCTCTGGGATGTATTAACATATATTATAATGGCTTAGTACTCAAAGTGTGGTCCCTGGACCAGCGGTATCAGATTTATCTGGAGTTTATTACAGATGCCATTTTCCAGCCCTATCACTGACCTAATGAATCACAATCTTTGTTTTAACCAATCCCCAGGTGATTTGGGCATACATTAATGTTTGAGAAGCAATGCTGCAGTGGAGCTCTTTTATTCTTATTTCAAATCCTCGCACCTTAGTTCTGATAATGCCCTGAATTCTCTCTTTCTTTTGGGAGTCAACTCACTCTACCCTCAGGCCTATGGGTGAGGCAATCAGTGTGTCTCGTTCTCTGATCTCAGTGACTAGTTCAGGAATGAGCATGTGATAATTGAGGGCATAGGCATGCGGGCTGTGACAATTGTTTGAACTGCTGGGAGATGAGATACTACCTTCATTTTGTAGTTGACCATTGAAGGATGCAAGCCTGGAGCTGCCAAAGGCCACTTTGTAAAGCCTGATGATAAAACTACAATCAGAACCCAAGAAGTGGGTAAATCTTCACACTATCACTTGGGGCCCTGGATCAAGTCTTGCCTGAAGATTCCACCTCTGTATTATCAGTAACACAAAACAGTGAATACCCCTAATGTTTTTGTTACAGTTACATCTATATCTATCTATCTGTCCATCTGTCTATCTGGAGATATATGTAAAGAGGCAATTATATAAAAGATATTGTATCTATTTGGCTAGCAACTGGCTAGCCATATCTATCTAATGTAGATACAAAGATATGTCTATTTTTGTAGGTATATATGTATCTATCTAGAGATATGTATGTATATATATAAAGCAAAAACTATGAGATATATACTATATCTATTTGACTAGTTAGCTACCTATGTGTACCTCACATCTATTTATCTTTCTATCCATCTAAAAAATTTTATTTTAAGGTATTGGCTTACATGATTGTGACGGGGTGGGGGGGGGTTGGCAAATCTGAAGTCTATAGGGCCAGCTGGCAGCCTGGACATCAGGTAAAAGTGGATGTTGCAGTCTTGAGTTTGAAAGCTGAAACTCAGTCGAATTTCTCATATTTCAGTCTTGGAGGCAGAACGTCTGTGTGCGTGTGCAGGGGGTAGGGTGGGTGCTAACCTCGATCTTTGCTCATAAGACCTTCAGCTGATTGGATGAGGCCCACCACATTATGGAGGCTAATCTGCTTTACCTACAGTCAACTGATTACAAATGTTAATCACATCTGAAAAATACCCTGACAGCAACATCTAGACTTATAAACCAGTTATTATAATCTAGCCAAGTTGACACAAATTTAACTATCACACTTGGGTTTCTGAATCTTACAATTGAAAAGGTTGACATGGGGCTAATAATCCTTACGCTTGACTTGTACCCTTAACTGAACATGCATAACTGCAAACTGGCTTTGTGTCTTCTTAAAAAGGGCTGCCTTTGTTCAACAAAATTAGCAAAGCAGTTTAAGCCCAATTTTGTTCCATGAATCTAAAGAGTTTAGGGTTGGGAAAGACTTCAAAGTCTAACCAGAGTTTTCTAAATTTCAATTATTTTCTTAACACTTTAATGACTTTTCCCATAGTTACACCATCACATAAAATATCCATTCCTGTATGTATGGTGTTTTTCTTTAAATAAATATTATCCTTTACTAACATCATTTACTTTTAAAAGTAATATTTATATTGTTGTAGTTGTTGCTCAGTTGCTTGTCACTAAGTTGTGTCTGACTCTTTACAACCCCATGGAATACAACACAGCAGGCTGGCTTCCCTGTCCTTCACTATCTCTCAGAGTTTGCTCAAACGCATGTCCATTGAGTCATATGCAGATGATACCACTCTAATGGCAGAAAGTGAAGAGGAACTAAAAAGCTTCTCAATGAAGGTGAAAGAAGAGAGTGAAAAATCTGGCTTAAAATGCAACATTCAAAAAACTAAGATCATGGCATCCAGTCCTAATCTTTATATTACTGCCATAAATATAAATCCCACATCACTTACCTTAAATATATAAATGTTTGTGTGTGTGTGCATGCTCAGTTGTATCCGACTCTTTGTGACTCCTTGGACTGTAGCCCACTACGTTCTTCTGCCCATGGGATCTTTTAGGCAAGAATACTAGAGCTGGTTGCTATTTTCTACTCCAGGGGATCTTCCCAACCCAGGGATCAAACCCACATCTCCTAGGTCTCCTGCATTGCAGGCAGATTCTTTACCACTGAGCCATAAGGGAAGCATATATAAACGCTTACATAAATAATTATAATGAGGACAAAATCATGTTTAAAAAGTCTTGCAAGATACTATTACTTGCAAAAGAGTCTTCATCTAAGGATTTATTTCCTTTTTAAAAAGAGAGCTACAAAGCAAGCATTGGGTATTAAAGACAAATGAGATGTTCTCCTTGACAAAACTGGAATAATTGAAAGTAAATGAAAAAGGAATGACCTCTTCACTGCTTGATTTGCTGTTATTTAATTGTATGTATGTGTAACGTCTATGTTGCCAACTCTGGCATGCGCCCCACCCTTTGGAAATGCTAATTTCAGTCTAACATCAATTGCTCATTTATGACTACTATAACCTCAAGGCAGAGCATGTCCAGACTTCACTTAGAATTTTCCTGTGATGAGAAACCCATCACCCACCAAGGCAGATTCTGTCATTGGGTATAGGTATGAGTTTGAAAATGCTGCCTTTGCTGAGCTGAAACACCCCCTGTAGTTTCCATCGACTGACTTCACAGAGCTACCTCTCAGGAACATACAAACTCTGACCCAACTCCTACCTGAATTCTGCATGCTCGCCTTCCAGAGAGCTGATGATGGCTTTTATGGGAACTAGACTATTCCTCTGGCTGTTTCTCTGTATTAGATACTATATATATCTTTTCTGTATTAGTCAAGCCTCAGATCTGACTTCAAGCCCCAAAATATGGCTAGGTCAACAATTCTTTGGAACAGTGGAACAATATTTGAGTTCAAGAAAGATGGACATGCCCACTTGATTAATTTCAGCTCACACAACTTTCCTCTTCTCTCTATGTTCCAACCACACTGATTTTTGTCTCTTTTTAACATGCCAGCTAGGGTATTTCCACTTCCTGTTCCTATTGTCTGGAAAGATACTTTTCAGTTCTTTTACACAACTTTCTTCTTATTAGTTAAATCTCATTTCAAATGTCATTTCCTTGGAGAGGTTTTCTTTAAATAACCAACATAGAGATGTTTGATCCCATGGGGATTTTTTTTAAATTTTTTTACCCAATCCACACATAACTCTCCCAAATTACCTTGTTGGTTTACTTGGTTTTATCTAAAATGCAAGCTGCAAGATGGCAGGGAACTCACTGCTCTCTCTCTCATTCTTAGAAGAATGCTCATAATTCAGTTTCTATTTAGTATTTGTTCAATGCATAGATAAAATCAAGACATGGTGTTGCTATTTTTAAGTGTTTAAAACTTATTCTCTTACTCATTTACTTATTCATCTATACACTCTTTAATTCAAGGTATTTTTGAAATTGAGAGTAATATATGTCTCCTTGAGTACTGCAGACTGTCTTGCCACTCTCGCCTGAATTCACTCAAGTTTGTCCATCTCACTTTTTAAGCTTTGGGCAACACTGAATCTTTTACACATAGTCTGACCCCATTACAGTAAGTGTACAGCCTTCCTTATTCTGGGTGGTTTACTTCTATTAAGAGAGTCTACAATCACATCAGGGTTTTTTGGCAGCTTCATCACTCTTGCACTACTTATAAGCTTAATGCACACACACACAAAGGTTGAGTTTTTAAATGTATGTTTCTGCTAAGCCAGATGACCTTGGGCACCTGGCTGCTTCATACAAATTTAAGGCCTTGCGTTCATCCTTGTTAAACTTCATCATATTGTCTGACAGGTATCTGTGTCATGCTGGCATATCCCGATCGGTGACTTTATTTGGGTTCCAGCAGGCTGTGTTAAGAGGTGATTTGAGGAGTTGCTTCATTGCAAGCAAAGACTGAGTGACAACTGCATACAGTGAGTGCCTATTTCTCCACTAAATCCAGTATGGGCCTAAACCAAGTCAAGGAACAATTTGACAACGTGGAATTATATATATATATATATATATATATATATATATTTTTTTTTTTTTTTTTTTTT
>NW_011494644.1:8793770-8797357 GCF_000754665.1 Bison bison bison
CTACTCTCTAGCTGTGGTGCCTGGGCTTCTCATTGTGTTGGCTTCTCTTCTTGCGGAGCATCGGCACTAAGCCCCTTGGGCTTTGGTAGCTGGGGTACGTGGGCTCAATAGTTGAGACTCCCAGGCTCTAGAGCACAGACTCAACTGTTGTGGCTCGTGGGCTTAGCTGCTCTGTGACATGTGGGATCCTCCCAGATCAAGACTCAAACCCATGTCTCCTGCTTTGGCAGGTGGATTCTTAACCACTGAGCCACCAGGGAAGCCCTGGAAATATATATATATTTTTAAATCAGAGTAAAATAAGCATTGCTTATTTGGTAATTAATCACAGCAAAGCATAGTTGCCTAAAACGACCACTGACGATGTCTCACAGTTCTGAGGTTTGATCAGATGGTTCCTCTGCTTCGCGTGATGTTGATGGGAGCAGCACAGGCAAACTGGATCAAAACGGCCTCGTGCATGAGCAGGTGGTGTTGGATGATGTCTGCGCGTTCAGCTGGCACGTTGCCCTCTGTTCTCCTCCATGGGGGCCTCTCCACATGGCCCCTTGCCTTTCTTACAGCATGGCGCCTGAGCACCAAGGTCAGTATTCCAAGAGACATTGGCGGAGGCCACAGCACTCTTCAGGTCCAGCCTTAGAAGTTGCATGGCCCTCTCCCACCAAACTCCACTGGTCACAGGGTCAGCTCAGATTTTTCAGATGAAGAAATAAAGGCTCAGTGACAAGAATTTGCACACTTGACCCCTCAGAACTTTCGCTAGAAGGAGATGAGCTCTGAAATCCAAAAATCCAGGAAGCATGACAGTGTCAGGGTGCTGCTTTTGCATATATATATGTGTGTGTGTGTGTGTATATATACACACACACACACACACACACATTTATGTAATACATTATTGGGCTTCGCAGGTGGCACTAGTGGTAAAGAACCCATCTGCCAATGCAGGAGATGTAATGAGACATGGGCTTAATCCCTGGGTCTGGAAGATCCCCTGGAAGAGGGCATGGCAACCCACCCTGGTATTGTTGCCTGGAGAATCTCATGGACAGAGGAGCCTGGCTGGCTACAGTCCATAGGGTTGCAAAGGGTCAGATGTGACCAAAGTGACTTAGCACACACATATAATTCGTGATTGGATTGGCCAAAAAGTTTGTTCAGGTTTTTCTATAACATCTTATGAAAAAGCGTAATTTTTTGGCTGACCCAGTACAATATATATTACATATACACTTGACTTGTACTCTGCCTTTTTTATTTAAAAATTTTGTCATGAGCATTATTTGCTCTATGCCATGAACTATGTAACTGTTCCTTTATTTTAATGCCTTGTGCCACAATGTGCCCATCCCCAGATGCTGGACACTTAAGTTGTTTCTGATTTGTCACTGTCCCAACTTCCTTTGTTAAAAAAGGGCATATGGAATGAAAGGCAGGGCTGGAACTATTAGAAAAAGGTCCAGCACAGTCTGCCCTATGGCCAAAATCGGTATCCCTCTGGTATGCAACTTACATTCATTTCCTCCCAAGACCACTAATATTTCCATTTCATTATGGCCTCGGGCTCAGTCTCAAGGTTCAAGATCTAGTCACCTAAACCTGAATGAAGACCCTTGGATTCGGTTCCTTGAATATAGTTCCTCAGATGATGAGGACTTTGAGCCAAAAGGACAACCCATCTGATTTCACAAGTTCAGCTAAAACAGAACAACAAAAGCAGTGTGACTGAGAGGCTCGTGGTTGCCACTGGTCCACAGCATTTCTGAAATCCACTGTGCACGTGGCCAGGTCTCCTTACTCTGCAGGCGGAGAACATATTTAATTAAGATCCACTTCTGCTTCCTGCAATCATTCTCAGTTGCTTTTGAGTCTGGTCTCTGACCTCTGGCATTTTCCTTCTGAGTAACTGTTTTCCTTTCCATTAGGTATTTTTATAGCTGAGTTGCTTGCTGTCGATGGCTCCCTATTTATAGAAATTTGGGAGCCCAGAGGTCTTTTTTGTCCTTTTGAATTGTCTCTGTCTCTTTAGTTCAAGTTGATGTCACTCCCATTAATGCAATTCTCTTTAAAACTTTGTTGTTTTCTATGAATCTTGTTGAGGTTCATACTATCAGACCAAAAAACAAAACAAAAAACAAAACAAAAAAACCCTCCACAGATCTCTGTGGGAAAGATATCTCTCTACTTTGGGGTGTAGGCAAGACCTTGTAACAGCGTTATTTGAAGTCCTTTTGTCTAGTGATGAGGTCTGGGACATACCTCTTCACATTTTTCTGAGTCTTTAACAAAGAATGTTATAGCCAAACCTTTAACTTGATCTTGACCTGAGGCTATGCTTCAGTAACAGTATCCTAGATTTGATCTTTACCTGAAGTTGTTTTTTTGTTTTTTTTTGTTTGTTTTTTTTTTAACTTAGGATTGATTGCATAGAGAACCTGAGAAATAGAAACAATTCTATTTTCTAAACATGTAAGTCCAAATTTTCTCTAATTTCTGCTTGAATATTGACAATTTCTTTCCTTAGGTTATCTTCCCCCCTGACATACACACATATTTTATTATGGTGGGGAGGATGCTCAGTCACTCAGTCGTGTCCAGCTCTTCACAAATCTTTGGACTGTAGCCTGCCAGGCTCTGTTGTCCATGGGATTTTCCCAGGCAAGAATACTGAAGTGGGTTACCACTTCCTTCTCCAGGGAATCTTCCTGACCCAGGGATTGAATCCACATCTCCTGTGTCTCCTACATTGCAGGTGGGTTCTTTATCTGCTGAGCCATCAGGGAAGCCCATACTTTATTATAGGCAGCTGAAAAAAAAAAAGCCATTTGGTAATCTCAATACTATTCAGAAAACCATCTTAATCATATCCACAGGTTTATTAGGTATATCTTCTATCTGTCACCTTGCTACAGGTAAAGTGCTGCCAAATACTGTGCTATTACCCACCATGGGTCTCCCTTTTTCAAACCACCAATAACTATTTTCTCACCACATTTCCAGCCTCTATAAACTCTCTCCTCACTGCCCTTCAATTCATGCTGTCTTCCAATGCCAAGCCAGTGCCACACTTGTAGGGTTTTTTGTTTGTTTGTTTTTGCATAGGACACAACTTTTGGTACTAATTTTTTTGTGTGTGTGAAAAACAGATGGTGACTGCAGCCATGAAATTAAAAGACTCTTACTCCTTGGAAGGAAAGTTATGACCAACCTAGATAGCATATTCAAAAGCAGAGACATTACTTTGCCAACAAAGGTCCGTCTAGCCAAGGCTATGGTTTTTCCTGTGGTCATGTATGGATGTGAGAGTTGGACTGTGAAGAAGGCTGAGTGCTGAAGAATTGTTGCTTTTGAACTGTGGTATTGGAGAAGACTCTTGAGAGTCCCTTGGTCTGCAAGGAGATCCAACCAGTCCATTCTGAAGGAGATCAGCCCTGGGATTTCTTTGGAAGGAATGATGCTGAAGCTGAAACTCCAGTACTTTGGCCACCTCATGCGAAGAGTTGACTCATTGGAAAAGCCTCTGATGCTGGGAGAGATTGGGGGCAAGAGGAGAAGGGGATGACAGAGGATGAGATGGCTGGATGGCA
>NW_011494644.1:8797457-8803977 GCF_000754665.1 Bison bison bison
GAGATTGGGGGCAAGAGGAGAAGGGGATGACAGAGGATGAGATGGCTGGATGGCATCACTGACTTGATGGACGTGAGTCTGAGTGAACTCCGGGAGTTGGTGATGGACAGGGAGGCCTGGCGTGCTGCGATTCATGGGGTTGCAAAGAGTTGGACACGACTGAGTGACTGAACTGAACTGAGCTGTGTTAAATCTACTCTGAATTTTAGGTCTTGAAACAATAGCACTGTATTATTTTCATGACTTTGTGGGGGTTTTGGTGGTGGTATTCTTGCTTCAGGTGGTATGACTGAGGTTCTGGGAAAGCTGAGATGACCTCATTCACATGGCTGACACTTGGTGTCAGATACCACTTAGAACTGGGGTCTTGGTTTTCTTGCATCTGGGCCTCCTCATGGCTTATTTCCTCATAGCATAGTGACTGGGTTCCAAAAAGTCATGTTCCAGGAGATGAGGATGGAAGCTGATCTTTTAAAGCCTAAAATTAAATTGCCTTCTCCTGCCCATTGAGTTGGTCCAAGCAGGTCATGGGGAAACCCAGATTTAAGCAAAGAGAACATGGACTCCACCTCTTTCTTCATGAGTGAGTTGTGAGATCTCATGACAAAAGAGCATGTGGAATGAGACCTTGCTCCAACCATCTCTGGAAACACAACCTGCCTCCTTCATATAGCTCATGTCATGTCCTGGGTTCTGTTCTAAGCACTTGCAATGTAACAGTGAGTGCTTTAATCCTCAAAACCTTGTGAGATAAGTTAATGCTATTATCACCATCATATAGCTGGGGAAATAGAGGCATGGAGAGGATCAATAATAAAAGACTTACAGAGGTAGAAAGTTGCAGAGATAGGCATTGAATTCGGCAAATCTGTATTCTATGCAGGTTCCCTTAACTTCTACAGCCTTTGTATTATTCTACCCAGGCTGCCATAATAAAATAACATAGACTGAGTGGCTTAGATGACAGACTTTTTTTTTCTTAAAGTTCCAGATGTTGGGAAGTCCAAGATCAAGGTGCTGACCAATGTGGTTTCTGGTGAGAGCTCTCTTGCTTGCTGATGGCCTCCCTCTCACTTTGTCCTCACATACCGGAGAGAGAGAGAACCCCGGCGTCTCCTCTCACAAGTGCACTAATTCTGTGGAATCAGAGCTCTTTCCTTATGACTTCATGTATGCATCTGTGCTTAGCCATTCAGTCGTGTCTGACTCTTTGCAACCCCGTGGACAATAGCCCACTGGGCTCTTCTATCCATGGGGCTTTTCAGGGAAGCATAATAGAGTGGTTTGCCATTTCCTACTCCAGAGGATCTTCTTGATCCAGAGATCAAACCCTTGTCTCCTGTGTCTCCTGCATTGCAGACAGATATTTTACCTGCTGAGTCATTGGGGAAGCCCCCTTATGACCTCATTTAACCTAAATTACCTCCATAAAGATACTGTCTCTAAATACAGTTGCACTGAAGATTAGGGCTTAAATATAAGAATTCTTGGGATACACAATTCTTTCTATATGCCCTTTTACCTATACTAACAAAAGAGCATTTTATCCCCAAGAGGTCAGTGCTCCCAGAGGGTGAAAGAAACTATCCATAAGGAGAACACACTTCTTATTACATTGTATTAATTTATTCATGTACTTATTCATCAAGTATTTCTTGAAAGTCTAAACACCCTGCATTGTTGTAGACATCGATAGTACTGATGAATATGCCAGAAAGGATTCTTGCTTGCAAGCAACTTACAATACATAATAGGAAAAATAGCTATTATGAATTTAAAATAATTGTTATTACAGTTTTCCCGTGTACTTCAAAGCCGCGTTAAAATGCACCACTATGCAAGCTTTAAATAATGGTGTGATTTGGGAATCTGGCCCAGAGTCCAAGAAATGGAAACATTTAACATTTAAAATAATGGTTTAAAAGACTGTACAAATGTCATGCCCTTTCTCCCTCGGCAAATGCCTTTCTTACAAACATCAAAGTCTGCTACTTCCCGTGTCATGGGAGCAATCAGGTGTTTGTCCATTTGAGCTTCCTTGACAACCAACAGAGGAAGTGGTCCCCACCCTCTCAGCCAAGGACAGGGTGACCAATGACCCATGGCAGCAAATGAGATATCCTGTCTTCATCCACTTCTTTTCATGACTTAAACTCCATTTCTTCCTGATTGTCCTTAGTACAAATTGCTTATGACTGTACTGATGGGTAGATTGCATTAAGTTTGACGATCCACAGAAGTCTTTCTTGGGGAAGTGATGTTTAAGAAGATGAAAAAAAAAAAGTCATGAATTTGCTGAGCCTCTATGCAAAGTGCCATGTCAGTCATCTGTTTGGTCTCCATTTTAGTAAATGTGGGCAAAGCAAAAGCGATTATAGTATAGGCTGTGTTGTCAGAGGCTTGACTTGAATCCTCTCCCTGAACACAGTAGGCATGTGGGGTTAAAAACATTACTCAACCTCTCTGGGCTTGGTTTCATCTTCTATAAAATAGGAAACGAATGACACCACTGAAAACTACTGTGGACGTCAAGCAGGATGACGCTGAACAAACTGTTTTGCACAACAGATCTTGGTGTCTTTGAGTTGAAAGGAAGGTAGGGATTTGGAGAGAGAAACAAGCCTTTATTTACTGTGATGACGGCTATTGTGCAGAAAGGTTTAACTCAGCAGACACGGTTTGCCCAAAACCAGTGTGCTACAGAGCTTTTCAAGACTGGTCCTTGATCAGTGCCTGGGAGATGACCTGTGAATATCCTTGAAATAGTCTGCCTGATAAGAGCATCTTTGGATATCTGAACTTTGGGTCATGCCTGGTTGTTTATACTAGCAATGTAATGTAGGGCAAATTATCATTTTTTTATGCCTGGAGCAAGATGTATCAATCTGACATTGAAATGTGGGGATGCTCCATCTTATGTAACTGACCCCTGACAAAAACCCTGCACACCAAAGCTTGTGTGAGCTTCCCTAGTTGGTAATACTTCACGAGTGTTGTCACATGTCATCACTGGGAGCATTAAGCTCTCTCCTTATGGAGAACACAAATGGAAGGACTCTACCCTACATATCTATCCCTTTTGCTGCCTTTAGTATGCATCCTTTCACTGTCATGGGCTTCCCTTGTGGCTCAGCTGGTAAAGAATCCGCCTGCCATGCAGGAGACCTGGGGGTTTGATCCCTGGCTTGGGAAGATCCCCTGGAAAAGGGAAGGCTACCCACTCCAGTATTCTGGTCTGGAGAATTCCGTGGACTGTGTAGTCCACGGGGTCACTCACGACTGAGCAACTTTTACTTCACTATCATAAACCATAACTGTGAGTATAACAGCTTTTCTCAGTTTTCCTAGAGAATCCTGAAAACTGAGAGTAGTCTTGGGAACCTCCAACACAGGCATGGTGCTGGGTTCTTTATTTGTGGTGTCTCATTTATTTTGATATTCAATGCCACTAAGAGCTGAGCCTGATACGCACAGAGGTTGTCTTCCAAGATGAAACAGCAGGGCATGTTCACAACCCTAGTAAGTCTTCAGACAGAATTTGAAACCAGGACTCCCAGGTTTCAGAGAAATAAGTAGCTGGTGATTTCAAAATGGACTGAATCCATTTATGGGATAAACACACTGTGGTCAGGCACTGCTTACAACAATTCCTCTGGCCTGACTGTGTTTTCTTTCTATTAGAAGAAGGCACTTCCCTATGAGAAGAGTGGGGGGCAGAGAGAAGTAAGTGGATAGGATACCAGAAATAAGACAGCATTCTTCCTCTCCATCACCACCCACTGAATCATCAATAAAGCCCTTCAGGGAACTAAAGAAGGAGCACCTAGGAGGCAGATCCATGTAGCGAGAATCTAGAAATCAAAACACAAGTCTCAAGGAATTTCTTGCTGATTTTTTTCTATTAAAATATTTATTTGGAGAAACAAAGCATATCTGTGTGCACTGATATTGAAAAGTCTCCAAGCTACACTGTTAGGAGAAGAAAGCAAGGTGAGGAAAGATGTATGGTACAAACTCTGTGAAATAAAGCAAACATACATATGTATCTGAGCATGGATTCTTAATGGCTTTTATATTTAATATCTGGATGCAGACATTTATATTTAATAAATATCTATATTTTATAGATATGACATGTATATTATCTATATTAGTGAACAGTGAATAGTGAAAGTCGCTCAGTTGTGTCCAACGCTTTGCGACCCCATGGACTGTGCAGTCCCTGGAATTCTCCAGGCCATAATACTGGAGTGGGTAGCTTTTCCCTTCTCCAGGGGATCTTCCCAACCCAGGGATCGAATCCAGGTCTCCCGCATGGCAGGCAGATTCTTCACCAGCTGAGCCACAAGGGAAGCCCAAGAATACTGGAGTGGGTGGCCTACCCCTTCTCCAGCGGATCTTCCCAACCCAGGAATCGAACCAAGGTCTCCTGCATTGCAGGCGGATTCTTTACCAACTGAGCTATGAGGGAAGCCCTATTATCTATAATACCTTTGTATTTATATATCCAGAAATGGCAACCCACTCCAGTATTTTTGCCTAGAAAATCCCAGGATCCTGGCTGGCTATAGTCGAAAGGATTGTAAAGAATTAGACACAATGGCACACACACACACACATCTCTGCATCTGTGTATCTACCACATATATATCTGTATATATGTATGTATAGTTTTGCTATATAATAATTTATGTGTTATATATATATATATATATATGTCATACATATAGCTCACTTGAATAACACAGGTTTGAGCTACACAGGGGTCCACTTGTACACAGATTCTTTTCATTGAATACTTACTGCAGTACTGTGTGATCTGAACTTGGCTGAATCCAGGGATGCAGAACTTTGGATAAGAGGGCTGACTGTAAAGTTATATGTTGATTCTCAACTGCACAGGGTGATTGGAGCCCCTAACCATTACCTTGTTCAAGGGTCAAGTGTATCTTGTTTCTTGAAGGAGACAAGAATACAGGGGGTAGTAAATTGCCTCTGGAAAGAGGATCTAAGAAGTCAGAGGTTGTTTTAATTACCTACTGCTGCTTTAACAAATCATCATTCAGAGGTTTAAAACAACACACTTTATCTTATAGTTCTCAATGTCAGAAGTCCTAAAGTCAGTGGGGAGGGCTGCATTCTTTCCGAAAGCTCTAGGGTGGAACCTATGTACTTGCCTTTTCCATCTTCCAGAGGCTGCCTCATTGCTTTGCTCATGGCCCTGCCTCTCTCTACCTCTGTTTCTGTCATCACATCTCTTTTTCAGATTCTGATTGCCACCCTCCTTCTTCCTTCTGAAAAGGACCCTTATGTTTACACTGGATCCATTTGGATAATCCAGGAAAATCTTCCCAACTCAAAATCCTGAGCTTAATCACATCAGGAGAGTCCCACTTGCCATGAAAGGTGATGCATTCACAGGTTACAAGAAGCAAGATGTTGACTTCTCTTGGGAGGTCAACTGCAAGGGTCAATGGGAAACTTCATTGTCAGTGGATATAGTACTTTTAAGGGCTTCCCTGGTGGCTCAGAAAGTAAAAATCTGCCCGCAGTGCAGAAGACCTGAGCTCAGTCCCTGGGTCAGCCAGATTCCCTGGAGAAAGGAATGACTCCCTACTCCAGTATTCTTGCCTGGAGAATTCCATGGGCAGAGGAGCCTGGTGGGCTACAGTCCATGGGGTCGCAAAGACTCAGACACGACTGAGCAATTAACATACACATAGTACTTTTCAAATGCTTTGCCATGTGCAATATTATACTATGTATTCAAAATTTAAACTAATATTAATATTTGATAGGACAATTCCTATATATGATTATTTTTTTAAGTCAAAGATAATTTTTATACAGGTTAAATTAAGTCTCCTTTCCACCCCTGATGTTGAGGCTGAGCAGGACACCATGGGGCTCCTGGGCACAAGAGACTTTCTGTGTCTCCTATTTCCTGACCTTCCCTGAGTTCTAAAGGTTCACACAGTTGCTAATCAGGGAAGAGAGGGGATGCAGAGAAGGAGGAGGAGCAGTCAACAAACAGTAGAGCAGCCTTGGGGCAGGGTCCTGATATAAAAATATCTCTGAGGTCTCTGCAGAACTAAAACCCCCAGCAAATGGAAGATGTTAACTACTTAATGAAGCATTCCTCATTCCAGACAGAAGGTCACAGTTTGATAACCTGGAAAACCACAGCTCATCAAAAGACCACCTGAGGCCAGATTAAAGGAATTCAGGCCCTGCACACACCCTGATCCTTATCAGCAGCCCCTCCCTTGAGTTCTTAAACCACTGCGGTAAAACTCCTCACCAAGCCTCCTGCTCCCCCATCTCCTCTGTTGGGACACACAGTTTTGAGAGCGTGAGTCCGCTGGTGTTCCCCCTTTGCTTGGCAGAGCAATAAAGCTAGTCTTTTCGACTACCTAAATCTCTGAGATTTGATTCGGCACTGGTTCACAGAGGCTACAATTTCCTCATCAATGTGTCCCAGCTCCTCCTTGGAAGCAGCCACTTTACTTTTCTCCCATCT
>NW_011494644.1:8804077-8809396 GCF_000754665.1 Bison bison bison
TATCATTCTTCTTTTTTTTTTTTTTGCAGTGGAAAAACATGGGGAGTCAAGAAGAGGCAGCCCTGGCTGGGAACAGTGTGTGTTGGGGGGTGCGTGGTGGGGGGTGAGGGTGGGTTGGGGGGTTGCTGTAAAATCTTCTGCTAGAATTGAGACCTGCTTCAGGGGCCTAAACCATCTTTTACAAATTCAGCCAATAGATATTTTTCCTGACTGCATGCCAAGCGTCATATTAGACCCTATAGTACAAACCAGATCATGCCCTCATGTGACTTCGGGCCTGAGGGTGAAGCAGGCGGGAACAGTGCAGCCGTGGCTAATTGGGAGGACCACATGGCCTAAGCAGGCACCGTACTTCTGTGTCTCAGCCTCCTCCCCTCCTGATGCAGCCGGGTGCTGGAGAAGGGAAGCAGAAGGAGAGATCTCCTTGGCTGCCAGCCTCCGGAACATCCTGTCCATCTTCCAGGAGGACACAGCCTTTCTGCTGTGTATTGATGCCCAGGCTAGTGTTCCAGAAAATATCCTACAATCAGCCAAAGCATGATTTCCCTGGGAACCAGAGGGGCATGAGGCCGGCAGCCCATCTGATATAAGGACCTCCCTGGGTGTTTTCTAAGCAGCCCACAGCCATGAGTCAGGAGAACACAGATGATACACAGTTCTCCGGCTTTCTCTCCTTCCCCCTGGGGAACCTGGGGCTAGGCTGATTCATCTTAGTGTCTCCCATCGGGCCTGCAGCCGAGAGCCTCATGAGAGAAGGATTCCCCTAAGGTGGTGAATGCTGGCTGTCAAGGGCACTTACCCTTGGGCTGGTACCTCGCACTGGAATTTTCAGAGGCTGCCTTTTTCTTTTATCTGGCTGTAAATTTTGAATCTTTAACAGCCTCAACTATTTTAGACACAAGCCCATAAGCCACAAAGGTCAGTCAATTTCAGGCCAAAAAGAAAAAAAGAAAAGAAAAGAGAAGGAAATGTAGAGACAGACCAAGGCACTAACAGCCAAGGGATAAATGCCCCCCAAGGAAAAGCAAAAAGCTGCCCCTTGGGAGACAAAAGAAAACCTGGAGATAGACATACACACACCTGAGAGGATTGGGTCTTATCTGAAAATGATGTAGGCAAGAGTCAGAGACTAAGATACTCAGAGGCTTGGTGACACTGATATATCCTCAAGTGCTTTGAGAGAAAGATGATCTGAGAGATGCAGTTCTTTTCCAGGACAGTCCCGGATGCCTCTGGGATCCACTTTTTCCATGCTTCTTGTTTCCAGTCTGCAGACACTCCACTTTTCCTCAAAGCAGGAAAGACCTTTCCAGAATGGGGGTGTTAGGGGAACCACTGACCGAAAGCACCTGCCCTGGCCAGACGTCATTGTAAACACCTGCGTGAGTGACCTTAAATAGGAGATTGTGGTAAAGAACGCAGAACTAACATGCTACCACCAAGTGGAAGAATTCAAGAACAGTCAAAAGGAGAGAAAACTCCAGTCCATATGTCCAAGCAATCTCCCAGAATCCTCCTCACGGAAATCCATCCTGGAAGCGATGCACACAGCCAGGACCCTGAGTCAGAACGATTGGCCAGGGTTGGAAATCAACCCAATTACCAGAGCACCCAAGACTGTGAGCCATGTGCCAGGGCAGTTCTGCTCTCTCCTCCGGGAACCCCTTCCCAATAAAGTCTCTTCCTTGGCCAGCATGTGTGTCTCCTCAAAAAATTAATTTCTGTGTGATAGACAAGAGCCCACTCTTGGGCCTTGGAAGGAAAGTGCCCCCTTTCCTTCAACATGGAGACCCCACCCCATCTGCCACACTAATGAGCCAGGTTTCTCCCTTGCATATCCCAGCAGGAAGCAGTTTAAAGATGACCCAAGGACCTCGGTATGCAGGAAGATACCTGTGTAGGGAAAACAGAGGCTGTGAATCAATCTCCATGGGGAATGTGTCCTTCCCCCAGTCACTTAGCAAAAGGCAGTGACTCTGGAACTGTAACCACAGAAGCATAAACTAGCAAAGCAAAATCCTCATCTGATCAAATCCTTTTGTTTTACAGCTGAGCCAAGTCTAGAAAGGCGAGGTGGCTCCCCTCACATCACAGATCCAGGGTGGGAACTAAATATCCTTGGCCATGTTTTAGGGTCTCAGAATGGTGAGATTTCTTTCCTCTGCATCAAAATAGCATCTTACTCTGCTGTAAGGGAAAAAAAAAACAAACCTGGATCCCAGCTTTCTGAAGCATTGTGAAGTCAATTGGGATCAATAAATGGCACTTTAAAAGGTGATCATAATTACTTCCATTGCTTTGATGGAGCACAAAGGGGTTCCCCATAGCACACTCCCACAAAATCTTGGCACAAAAGGGATGAATATAGTACAACTTTGGTTTCTGGCTGGCGGTTAAAAGCCCTCATTTGGGAGTAGGATTTATTAAATATTGTAATCAGTTCAATGTCGACTGTTGAAACATTTGCTTTAATGGGCTTGTTAAATTTAGATTATGTTAAAAAGAAAAAGAGAGAGAAAGACATTTCCCTGTCTCTGAACTCTTGGGCTGCCACATCATGATTGGGTATGTGTTAAAGAAATAGCTCCCAGCCGTGATAATTACCCCGATTGTGGGAGGAAGAGGATGGCATTTCTGAATGATTTAAGAGGACATTTCATTTTGCAAACACACTCTTTTAATCAAAGGCTGTCTTTATTTTGGAAAGAGTAGCATAAACTCTTCTTCCTTCCATCTTTTCTTCTTTCCTTCTTTTATATCCTGAAAAATATTTTAGCTGACTTTAACTATATGAATAACATTGATAGCTAACATTTATTGATGGCTTACTGTGTGCCGGGCACCTTTCTAAGTATTTTATTTGTATTAACATTGTAAATCTCCTTCATGTGCTAGAAGGCAGATATGATGATGATACCATGTTACAGATGAGGAAAATGGAGGGACAGAGAGGTTAACCAAGGTGCCTAAGGTCACACAGCTGGAAAAAATAAAAGCGAAAGTGAAGTTGCTCAGTTGTGTCTGACTCTTTGCAACCCCATGGTATGTAGCCTGCCAGGCCCCTCCATCCATGGGATTTTCCAGGCAAGAATACTGAAGTGGGTATTTCCTTCTCCAGGGGATCTTCCTGACCCAGGGATTGAACCTAGGTCTCCCACTTTGCAGGCAGACTCTTTACATCTGAGCCACCAGGGAGTCCCAAGGTCACAGAGCTAGTAAGTGGCAAAAGTGAAAGTGGTCGCTCAGTCGTGTCTGACTCTTTGTGACCCCATGGACTGCAGCCTATCAGGCTCCTCCATCCATGGGATTTTCCAGGCAAGAATACTGGAGTGGGTTGCCATTTCCTTCTTCAGTAAGTGGCAAAGACAGGATTCAAAAAATCAAATTTTAAAAAGTTGATGCCCCTAGTTAACTACTATCTACACTGAACTTATATTCACTCTCCCAGTAAGTTAACATTTTTCATATAAAGGAAATGTTGCCTTTGATCACTAACCCAATCTCTGTCTCTTCTTCCCATACCCAAAGGTAGTAGTTACCATCAGCCTGGGAAGTATTTGTTATAAGTATACAAATAGAATCTCTCTGTGTCTTAAATTAATGCTATCATTCTGCATCATTCTTGAAAAATTTTTATTTCATTCAAAAATATCCCATTTCATAGCTCTGTGCCATTTTATTCAATTTAATCTAACTATTCCCCTCCTAATAGATATTAAGTTGCTCCTACCTTTTCACTAAAGTAAGTTACGCTGCAGTGCATATGGGAGAGTGTCTCCAGGGCAGGTAGCAATCATGGAATCATTTAGAGCACTTCTGATTTTAAAAGGTATTGCCAAATTACTTTTGTAACAGCAGTACCTGAAAGTCACTGTTTCTTCATAGCCTCACCACTGTTTTTCATAATTTAAACGTTTTTTTTTTTTTAAAGGCATTAATACTTGCCAATCTATGGGTAAAAATAAGAGTACTTCTCCCTAATTTGCTATAGGAGTTAACCACCTCAGTCATATTGACTTTGTGCCTGCAGGTTTCACTCACACCCAGCTAAGACTACTAAAGTCCAGGTTCAGGGTTTTTTTTTGTTGTTGCTGTTCCCAAGAAAAGGTAGGAAAAATGGGATGTTAATTCTTATTCTCCACATTGAAGCCTGGGCATCAGGAGGTGAAGTATAGCTGTTGAGATTTCTAGGACAGGTGGCCCCTTTCCTTCAAGATGAAAACTACATGTTTGTTTAGAAGTAAAAGCAAACACTTCCCCTCGGGTTTATCTGGGCTTCCCACATGGCACTAGTGGTAAAGAACCTGCCCATCAATGCAGGAGACAAGAGACACAGGTTTGATCTTTAGGTTGGAAAGATCCCCTGGAGGAGGGCATGGTGACCCACTCCAGTATTCTTGCTTGGAGAATTCCTGTGGACAGAGGAACTAGGTGGGCTACAGTCCACAGGGTCTGCTTCTGCTGCTGCTAAGTTGCTTCAGTCGTGTCCGACTCTGTGCGACCCCGTAGACGGCAGCCTACCAGGCTCCTCCGTCCTTGGGATTCTCCAGGCAAGAACGATGGAGTGGGTTGCCATTTCCTTCTCCAACACATGAAAGTGAAAAGTGAAAGTGAAGTCACTCAGCCGTGTCTGATTCTTCGCGACCCCATGAACTGCAGCTTACCAGGCTCCTCCATCCGTGGGATTTTCCAGGCAAGAGTACTGGAGTGGGTTGCCATTGCCTTCTCTGGTCCATAGGGTCACAAAGAGTCAAACAAGACTGAAGGCACTTAGCATGGATGCATGTACTGGTTTATTTATTCATTCCAATATCCACTTCTTAATTCAACATATAATTGAGAGATTTCCTTGTGTAGGTGCAGTACAGGTGGTGGAGACACAAGGGTGAGCCACATGAATGCTGTCCCCATCCCCACAGACCTTTGGGGACTTCCTTGGTGGTCCAGTGGTTAAGACTCTGCACTTTCAATGCAGAGGGCTTAGGTTCAATCCCTGGTTGGGGAACTAAGATGCCACATGCTGTGCGAAACAGCCAAAAACAAACAGACCCCCAAACCCACCCAAAAACAAAACAACAACAACAAAAAGAACCCACAGAGCTTCATATCTCTGTGATTGCCCAGTTCGTAGAATCAAAGGTCCACACTGGTCTTCCTTATTTCATACAAACTATCCTTATTTCATACAAACTATTCTTCTCTTGAAGAATTTTTCACAGTTTATTGTGATCCACACAGTCAAAGGCTTTGGCATAGTCAATAAAGCAGAAATAGATGCTTTTCTGGAACTCTCTTGCTTTTTCTATGATCCAGCAGATG
>NW_011494644.1:8810448-8811472 GCF_000754665.1 Bison bison bison
GGTATAGAGCTTCTCCATCTTTGGCTACAAAGAATATAATCAATCTGATTTCGGTGTTGACCATCTAGTGATGTCCATGTATAGAGTCTTCTCTTGTGTTGTTGGAAGAGGGTGTTTGTTATGACCAGTGCATTTTCTTGGCAAAACTCTATTAGTCTTTGCCCTGCTTCATTCCGTATTCCAAGGCCAAATTTTCCTGTTACTCCAGGTGTTTCTTGACTTCCTACTTTTGCATTCCAGTCCCCTATAATGAAAAGGACATCTTTTTTGGGTGTTAGTTCTAAAAGGTCTTATAGGTCTTCAGAGAACCGTTCAACTTCAGCTTCTTCAGTGTTACTGATTGGGGCATAGACTTGGATTACTGTGATATTGAATGGTTTTGTATGCAGGTCAGGAAGCAACAGTTAGAACTGGACATGGAACAACAGACTGGTTCCAAATAGGAAAAAGAGTTCGTCAAGGCTGTATATTGTCACCCTGTTTATTTAACTTATATGCAGAGTACATCATGAGAAATGCTGGACTGGAAGAAACACAAGCTGGAATGAAGACTGCCGGGAGAAATATCAATAACCTCAGATATGCAGATGACACCACCCTTATGGCAGAAAGTGAAGAGGAACTAAAAAGCCTCTTGATGAAAGTGAAAGTGGAGAGTGAAAAAGCTGGCTTAAAGCTCAACATTCAGAAAACAAAGATCATGGCATCCGGTCCCACCACTTCATGGGAAATAGATGGGGAAACAGTGGAAACAGTGTCAGACTTTATTTTTCTGGGCTCCAAAATCAGTACAGATGGTGACTGCAGCCATGAAATTTAAAGACGCTTACTCCTTGGAAGGAAAGTTATGACCAACCTAGATAGCATATTCAAAAGCAGAGACATTACTTTGCCAACAAAGGTCCGTCTACTCAAGGTTATGGTTTTTCCTGTGGTCATGTATGGATGTGAGAATTGGACTGTGAAGAAAGCTGAGTGTTGAAGAATTGATGCTTTTGAACTGTGGTGTTGGAGAAGACTCTTG
>NW_011494644.1:8811572-8814041 GCF_000754665.1 Bison bison bison
ACTCGATTGGAAAGACGTCTGGATGGCTGGGAGGGATTGGGGGCAGGAGGAGAAGGGGACGACAGAGGATGAGATGGCTGGATGGCATCACTGACTCGATGGATGTGAGTCTGAGTGAACTTTGGGAGTTGGTGATGGACAGGGAGGCCTGGTGTGCTGTGATTCACGGGGTCGCAAAGAGTCAGACACGACTGAGCGAATGATCTGATCTGATCTGATCTGATCGCCTCCCTACTTCCCAAGAACTTCATCTTGAATTCTAGACCACATGGCAGGGCTCCACTCCTTTGCAAAGCACCCATTTCCCACCTCTGAGGGATGGAGACTGCCTCCCACTTCCATACTTGCTCTGAGAAATCTACAGAATATGTAAGAATTTGGGGAAACACTAAACACTGGATTAACTATTATTCTGCCAGGTCTGTTTAAACAGTTCAGGATAGATGAGTCCTCAACCCTGAAATGAAATATCCATCCTTTTATTAATTAGGAGACAGTTCTCTGTTTAACCTCTTTATTAAGGAAATCCTGTCATTTGTGACAACATGAATGAGTATGGGGACATTATGCTAAGTGATGTAAGCCAGACACAGAAGGACAAATACTATACGGTACAACTTAATATGATGAACCTGGGCTATCCACTGCCTTTTCCAGACCTGGTCTGAATTTCCCCTCATCCCATCCTCCGGGCCTGTGAACGTGTTTCTGGCCAATCTCTACTCACTGTCCTATTTTCATTCAAACTGCCCCTATGTTGCTGAGCAACACACAATACCTCTTGCCTCAGCGCACAAGGGACAATGGTTTTTCAGATGAGGGCTTGAGAGGGTCAAGAGTGACTCCAAAACCAGAGATGTGGGCAACCCTTCAGAATGTGCCATTGTTCAGTAGGAAACAGAAAAGGATTTGCAACAGACAAAAAGAGAAGATATACCTTCTGTCAGGAGGGGATCACAAAACCATCCACGAAAATTTCTAGCCCAAAGCATTAACATGGACATCACAGACATGGTTTATGGAGCGAGACAGTGGGACATACTGAAAACAGAGTATGATAATTGAATGTCTATCAAGAAAAGAATATTCAGTTAAATGGTGGCATATACATATTTTCATGGGATATTATGCAACTAAATGACAAGAACTTGCAAAGAGATGTGTTTAGTATAACCTATTTAAAGCAAACATGGGTGATTTTCAAAGCATGTATTTATGTGTTTGCATGTATATACTCATGGAGACTGATGTGGAAGATCATCTTCCTTTTTAAACTTTCTTTTTAAATTTTTTACAATTTTCTCAGTGCTACAGAGGTGTCACTATTTCTGATGCCTCTCAGCAGACAGAATTGGGAAATATATGTGCATAACCCATGTATACACACTTAGCCATTATTATTTATTTCAGTCTATCTACACACACACACACACACAATAGTTATACATAGTGTTCCAATGAATATTCAGAGCTGATATTTAGAATGGACTGGTTGGATCTCCTTTCAGTCCAAGGGACTCTCAAGAGTCTTCTCCAACACCACAGTTCAAAAGCATCGATTCTTCAGCGCTCAGCTTTCTTTATAGTCCAGCTCTCAAACCCATACATGACTACTGGAAAAACCATAGCTTTGACTAGATGGACCTTTGTTGCCAAAGTAACGTCTCTGCTTTTTAATATGCTGTCTAGGTTGGTCATAACTGTTCTTCCAAGGAGCAAGCATCTTTTAATTTCATGGCTGCAGTCACCATCTGCAGTGATTTTGGAGCCCAGAAAAATAAAGTCTGTCACTGTTTCCATTGTTTCCCCATCTATTTGCCATAGAGTGGAGGGACCAAATGCCATGATCTTTGTTTTCTGAATGTTGAGTTTTAAGCCAACTTTTTCACTGTCCTCTTTCACTTTCATCAAGAGGCTCTTTAGTTCTTCACTTTCTGCTATAAGGGTGGTATCATCCACATATCTGAGGTTATTGGTATTTCTCACAGCAATCTAGATTCCACCTTGTGCTTCATTCAGCCAGCATTTTGCATGATGTACTCTGCATATAATTTAAATAAGCAAGGTGACAATATGCAGCCTTGACATACTCCTTTTCCTATTTGGAGCCGGTCTGTTGTTCCATGTCCAGTTCTAACTGTTGCTTCTTGGCCTGCATAGAGATTTCTCAGGAGGCAGGTCAGGTGGTCTGCTATTTCCATCTCTTGAAGAATTTTCGAGTTTGTTGTGATCTACACAGTCAAACGGAGAAGGCAATGGCAACCCACTCCAGTACTCTTGCCTGGAAAATCCCATGGATGGAGGGGCCTGGTGGGCTGCAGTCCATGGAGTCACTAGGAGTTGGACACGACTGAAAGACTTCACTTTATTTTTTCACTTTCATGCATTGGAGAAGGAAATGGCAACACACTCCAGTGTTCTTGCCTGGAGAATCCCAGGGACGGAGAAGCCTGGTGGGCTGCCGTCTAT
>NW_011494644.1:8814141-8815372 GCF_000754665.1 Bison bison bison
ACACAGTCAAAGGCTTAGGTGTAGTTAAAAAGCAGAAATAGATATTTTTCTGGAACTCTCTTGCTTTTTAGATGATCCAACGGATGTTGGCAATTTGATTTCTTGTTCCTCTGCTTTTTCTAAATCCAGCTTAAACATCTGGAAGTTCACAGTTCACGTACTGTTGAAGCCTGGCTTGGAGGATTTTGAGCATTACTTTGCTAGCATGTTAGATGAGTGCAATTGTGCGGTACTTTGATCATTCTTTGGCACTGGAATGAAAACTGACCTTTTCCAGTCCTGTGGCCACTGCTGAGTTTTCCAAATTTGCTGGCATATTGAGTGTAGCACTTTCACAGCATCATCTTTTAGGATTTGAAATAGCTTAACTGGAATTCCATTACCTCCACTAGCTTTGTTTGTAGTGATGTTTCCTAAGGTCCACTTGACTTCACATTCCAGAATGTCTGGCTCTAGGTGAGTGATCACACCATTGTCGTTATCTGGGTCATGAACATCTTTTTTGTATAGTTCTTCTGTGTATGCTTGCCGTCTTGTCTTAATATCTTCTGCTTCTGTTAGCTCTATACCATTTCTGTCCTTTATCAAGCCCATCTTTGCATGAAATGTTCCCTTGGTATTTCTCATTTTCTTGAAGATATCTCTAGTCTTTCCCATTCTATTGTTTTTCTCTATTCTTTGCATTGATCACTGAACAAGGCTTTCTTATCTCTCCTTGCTATTCTTTGGAACTCTGCATTCAAATGAGTATATCTTTCCTTTTCTCCTTTGCCTTTAGCTTCTCTTCTCTTTTCAGCTATTTGTAAGGTCTCCTCAGACAACCATTTTGCCTTTTTGCTTTTGTTTTTCTTGGGGATGGTTGTGATCACTGCTTCCTGTATTATGTCATGAACCTTCATCCACAGTTCTTCAGGCACTCTGTCTATCAGATCTAATCCCTTGAATCTATTTCTCACTCCCACTGTATAATCGTAAGGGATTTGATTTGGGTCATACCTGAATGGTCTAGTGTTTTCCCCACTTTATTCAATGTAAGTCTGAATTTGGCAATAAGGACTTCATGATCTGAGTCACAGTCAGCTCCCAGTCTTGTTTTTGCTGACTGCATAGAGCTTCTCCATCTTTGGCTGCAAAGAATATAATCAATCTGATTTCAGTATTGACCATCTGGTGATGTCCATGTGTAGAGTCTTCTCTTGTGTTGTTGGAAGAGGGTGTTTGCTATAACCAG